>NC_044307.1:117547479-117852479 GCF_007474595.2 Lynx canadensis | reverse complement strand
GACAAGAACCATATGATCCTCTCAATACATGCAGAGAAAGCATTTGACAAAATACAGCATCCTTTCTTCATAAAAACCCTCAAGAAAGTAGGGATAGAAGGAATATACCTCGAGATCATAAAAGCCATATATTAACAACCCAACGCTAATATCATCCTCAATGGGGAAACACTGAGAGCTTTCCCCCTAAGGTCAGGAAGAAGACAGGGATGTCCACTTTTGCTACT
Source organism: Lynx canadensis (assembly GCF_007474595.2). Taxonomy (NCBI): domain Eukaryota; kingdom Metazoa; phylum Chordata; class Mammalia; order Carnivora; family Felidae; genus Lynx; species Lynx canadensis. Next base: position 117,852,252 of record NC_044307.1, on the reverse strand, counting down.
GCTATTCAACATAGTATTGGAAGTCTTAGCCTCAGCAATCAGACAACACACACACACACACACACACACACACACACACACACAGAGGCATCCAAATTGGCCAGGAGGAGATCAAACTTTCACTCTTTGCAGATGACATGGTACTTTTGAGAAAATCCAAACGATTCCACCAAAAAACTGCTAGAACTGATCCATGAGTTCAGCAAAGTTGCAGGATATAAAATCAATGCACAGAAATCGGTTGCATTCCTATATACCAATAATGAAGCAGCAGAAAGAGAAATCAAGGAATCGATCCCATTTACAGTTGCACCAAAAACCATAAAATACCTAGGAATAAATCTAACCAAAAAGGTGAAAAATCTATACACTGAAAACCATAGAAAGCTTATGAAAGAAATTGAAGAAGACCCCCCCAAAATGGAAAAATATTCCATGCTCCTGGATACGAAGAACAAATATTGTTAAAATGTCAATACTACCCAAAGCAGTCTACATATTCAATGCAATCCGTATCAAAATAACACCAGCATTCTTCACAGAGCTAGAACATACAATCCTAAAATTTGTGTGGAACCAGAAAAGACCTTGAATAGCCAAAGCAATCTGGAAAAAGAAAACCAAAGCAGGAGGCATCACAATCCCAGACTTTAAGCTACACTACAAAGCTGTAATCATCAAGACAGTATGGTACTGGTACAAGAACAGACACTCAGATCAATGGAACAGAATAGAGAACCCAGAAATGGACCTATAAACGTATGGCCAACTAATCTTTGACCAAGCAGGAAAGAATATCCAATCGTATAAAGACAGTCTCTTCAGCAAATGGTGCTGGGAAAACTGGACAGCAACATGCAGAAGAATGAACCTGGACCAGTTTTTTACACCATACACAAAAATAAACTCAAAATGGATGAAAGACCTCAATATAAGACAGGAAGCCATCAAAATCCTCGAGGAGAAAGCAGGCAAAAACCTCTTTCATGTTGGCCACAGCAGCTTCTTAACACATCTCTGGAGGCAAGGGAAACAAAAGCAAAAATGAACTACTGGGACCTCATCAAAATAAAAAGCTTCTGCACAGCGAAGGAAACAATCAGCAAAACTAAAAGGCAACCGACAGAATGGGAGAAGATATTTGCAAATGACATATCAGATAAATGGTTAGTATCCAAAATCTATAAAGAATATATCAAACTCAACACCCAAAAAACAAATAATCCAGTGAAGAAATGGGCAAAAGACATGAATAGACACTTCTCCGAGGAAGACATCCAGATGGCCAACCGACACATGATAAAACGCTCAACATCACTCATCATCAGGGAAATACAAATCAAAACCACAATGAGATACCACCTTACACCTGTCAGAATGGCTCACATTAACAATTCAGGCAACAACAGATGTTGGCGAGGATGTGGAGAAAGAGGATCTCTTTCGCATTGTTGGTGGCAATGCAAGCTGGTGCAGCCACTCTGGAAAACAGTATGGAGGTTCCTCAAAAAACAAAAAATAGAACTACCCTACGACCCAGCAATTGAACTAGTAGGCATTTATCCACGGGATACAGGTGTGCTCTTTCAAAGGGACACATGCAACCCCATGTTTATAGCAGCACTATCAACAAAGTATGGAAAGAGCCCAAACGTCCATCGATGGATGAATGGATAAAGAAAATATGATATATATATACACACACACACACACACACACACACACACACACACACACACAACGGAATATTCCTCAGCCATCAAAAAGAATGAAATCTTGCCATTTGCAACTACATGGATGGAACTGGAGGGTATTATGCTAAGTGAAATTAGTCAGTCAGAGAAAGACAAAAATCATATGACTTCACTCATATGAGGACTTTAAGAGACAAAACAGATGAACATAAGGGAAGGGAAACAAAAATAATATAAAAACAGGGAGGGGGACAAAACAGAAGAGACTCATAAATATGGAGAGCAAACTGAGGGTTACTGGAGGGGTTGTGGGGGGGATGGGCTAAATGGGTGAAGGGCATTAAGGAATCTACTCCTGAAATCATTGTTTCACTATATTCTAACTAATTTGGATGTAAATTAAAAAAAATAAAAAAATAAATTAAAAAAACTTAATTGGAGGCTTAGAAAATAAAACACATTTGAAAGGAGCTTGAAAAAAAAAAAGAAAAGGAATTGCTACACCTTATATCAAAATTTGCTATTAGGCTATAGTAATCAAAAGTGTCATTTTGGGTTTGGAACACTTAAATAGATCAATGAGACAAAATAAATTATGTATAAACTCAAGCAAGTTCTGGACTTACTGTAGAAGAGAAATAAACGATAAATTAGTGGAAGAAATACATACCATTCCATGCATGATTTTCCATATAGAAAAATACATAAACTAGGCTTCTTCTTTAAATCATAAAATAATCCAAGTGAGTTAGATACCTAAAGTTTCAAAAAATTAAATAATACTTTATAATAAGAAGAAAAATCAAGACCAAAAAGAACAAAGGCATCAGAACCAAAGTTAAAAGATAAAAAAATACATTGTGAAGTTACTTGCATATAAATACAAAGGAATACTATACTGAATATAGAAAGCATTTGTACATTTGAGGAAGAAAATACAAGTAACTCAACAGAAAAATGAACAGAGAATATAAGCTGGAAATCAAGAAAAAGAAAAGAAAGCCAATATACCTTTGAGAAGATGTCCAACCACATTAGAAATCAAGAAAAATTAATTTAAAAGTTACAAAACATAACTTTTTACTAAATGAATAAGTGCCTAAAATAAAAAATTGACACAATCAAGGTATATTTGCAATTTTACTTGAAGTGGCCAAATGGAACATCAAAGACAATTAGCACTTCCATTAGCAATACATAAGAGTGACTGTGCCCCCACATCCTGGCCAACACTTAGTCCTCTCCATTTTCCTGTTAATTGTACCCCAAGGAGAATGACGCTGAGGGCCTGCACAAGACATCACACAGGTTTAATTGAAGTTCTTTAATGACTAAATTTATAAAGTTGATGAAAATAGGATTTTCAAATGGAAATACTTGGTGACTGGACATATGAACCTAAGTCTCAAGCAGTCCATTTCAAAGAGCATTTCTAATGTTGCCTGTGAATCTAAAGTTAATAATGACTGATCAAACTATTAAAATAAAAAGACAATTTGCAGAGGCCTGTCAAAATTTGAAAGCTTACTAATGTTATAAACTCACTGAAGATTCTAATCCTTAGGAATTTCCGTTCCAAGTGTAGCTTGAAAATATATTATGGCACAAAAGAGATAGATTATATATCATATTGTTTAAGATAAACATAGGTGAAATTCATTATCATCATTATGTGATTTTTTTTTTTTTTTTGCTGTGAGAACAAATGTGCTGTTGACCAATGTACTTGGTGTTATGAAGTCAGGCCTTAACATATTACAATTTTTACAGGATGTATTTGTATAAATGAAATATGATGTTTAAGGACTTGGGTATTTTTTTTATCATTTATAAAATCCAAACTGAATCCAAATTGATAATTTTATGAAAGCTTAAATTAAAATGTTCATTTTCCTTTTCTCTGCTCCTATTTATACAGTAAAAAGAGCTAGGGGTGCCTGGATGGCTCATTAAGTGGCCGACTCTTGATCTTGGCTCAGGTCATGATCTCATGGTTTGTGGGTTTGAGCCCTGCATCAGGCTCTGTGCTGACAATGCAGAGCCTGCTTGGGATTCTGTTTCTCCCTCTCTCTGCCCCTCCTCAGCTCTCTCTCTCTCTGTCTCAAAATAAATAAATAAACTTAAAAATAAAGAAAAAGTTGGATAAGTGGTGCAAAGTTTTGGCTTTGTCATTTGGACTGGAATGTGAATTCATTTTCATGGTTATCAACTGATACTTTTCCTACAAATGAGTCCTCCTGGTCACAAAGGAAATTGTCCTTTATTGACTTACATGTTTGAAAAGTCTAAAACTATGCTGGCTTTAGGTAAGGTTTAAAATCGTAGCTCAAGATTTACTTTATTGTTCTCTGTTTTCTAATCTGCTTCCTTGTAGATGCTCCATTCTTGGCACATGCCACCTCATGTTTCCTATTTGGTTGCTTCTCTTCCTTGTTAGACACAATGGGGAAAAAGCAAGGATGTTTCTTTCCCAGAAGTCTCTGGTCTTCTTGGTTCACATTGAGTCCTGAGCCAATCACTGTGACCAGAATAATGGGATGTGTTGTTGGCATAAGACAATCTGAGCTCACCTTTGTCTGGAGAGTAGGGGATGTCAGCTTCTCTTGAAACCCATGAGCTACTTGATGGAAATTGAATACAAGAATGAAGATTGGTTTCTGTAAATAAGAAGTATAAACATCAAATGTGTAGCCTACCTATCAAAGGGAGCTACAATTTCATTGTAAATATAAGAGAAACATAAATGAAACAATGAATGACTATATGGTATCCTATAAAACAATACTACACATTGGTAATACTTGTTTAATTACAAAATGCACAATAATAGAGTAACAGAAGGAAGTACCAAAAAACACACAAAGTTCTACTCTGGTTTTGATTGATCAGAAAATGCCCCAAATATTTATCAAACACCCACTCTGTGCCAGGACCTGTGCTAGACTCTGTCACTTACTCATAAAGTTATTGCCTTCTCTGACCTTAAGACTGAGATAACACCCACACCACCTCCCACTTAGAATCAAAGAAACTAATATAGGTAAAAGTGTCAACTGTTATATCTCTACTATATATCATAAAGTCAGTAAATTTTACAATCATAAGCTTCGATGCCTTTACTTATGCTCTTTCTTTCACCTGGAATATTTACTTCTTAGTTCAACAAAATCCTATTTCTCATTCAAAACCTAACTAAGAGATACTTTCTATGAGATCTTAAGTATCTATCTCTTTCCCAACGGAGGCAGATTCAATTTACCCATTCTGCATTACACTTTATTCTTACCCATGTAATAATTATCATATGGCTAGTGATGTGCTATTTGTAAAGCATATCCAAGTTCATCAGCTGAACTGATTTCATAACTCCTTGGAAGGAAATATTATAATGGATCTCATTTTGTGCTAGAGAGCTGAAAATCACTACCAAACCTTCAGAGATCACATAGTCCCAATGCTCCACTGTTGTACATTACTGAGCATTGAAAATGAAGGAAAACATTCCAATTTTTTATGAAGCAAGTATAACATTAACAATTAACCCTGAAAGGGACAGTACAGAAAGAGAAAATTATAACCTAATAAGACTTATGAATATTGATGCAAAAGTTGAAAATATTAGCAAAAATAATTCAATGCCACATTAAAAAAATTCAACACAACCAAGTAAAACTTATCTCGAGAATATAAGGTTATTTCAAATTAGAGAATTTATTAGTAGAACATGCCATTTAAAAATGTTTAAGAAGAAAAAATTGTATCATTATCTCCAAAGTTATTAGAAAAAAGAGCTCTTGAAAAACATCATCTTTTCCTGAGAAAAATAGTCAAAGTATAGGAATTCATAAATACTTTCTTAAGATGACAAAATATACATTCCTTACTCCCAAAGCCAGCATCTTACTTAATGGGAAACACTAAAGAAGAGGAACAAAATAAACACTTCCATCAACACTGTGCCAGCATTGTTAGTCAAGCAATTAGATGAAAATAATCAGAAGCATAAGAATTGGAGAAGAAATAAAATTATCTCTATTTGCAGATGTTATGATCTTATACCAGAAAACCCTACACACCTAATGATAAACTCAGATAATCAAAGAACTTAGTAATGTAGCAGGCTATAAAATTAACATATAGAAATCAATAACAATTATTTATAAAAATGATAATCAGCTAGAGAACACATTGTTAGAGAAAATCTCATTCACATTAACAACAAGAAGATAAAGCACATTGGAATAGATATAACAATACATGTTCAAAACCTGCATGAGCAAAACTTTAAGCACTCCTGAAAAACACAAATGTAGACTTAAACAAGTGGAAAACATTCCTATTCTTGGATAGGAAAGCTAACCATCATGGAAATGTCAGTCCCCTATGCAAATTTATAAATTGAGCTCAATCTCAATAAAATACATATGTAAACTTCATGTATAAACAGAACCATGCAAGATATTAAACTAATTAGTGACCGGAATTGCTTCAGATTTGCTTTCCCACTCCCCCAGAAACACAGGTTAGTAATTCTGAAATTACTTTTTATATATTCTATTGTTTGAATATATATATATATATATATATATATATATATATATATATATATAATGAAAGCCAGATTTCTCCCTGTTATAGAAGATAATAATAAACATAGAAAGGAAATGATAGAATAAACCCTGATGTGTGGGACTGGAACTGTAGATATCAGTGTGAACTCATGGGGACCTGAAGAGACAGATATAAATTGATATAGCTATGTATGCGTCTGTATATGTATATGTCATATAAGTGCACATTGTATTATATCTGATATACATATCCTAGCATGCACGTGTGTGTGTGTGTGTGTGTGTGTGTGTATCTCCCAGATCTGTCCTCTAAGATGACTAGAAGCAATAAAACCACAATAGCAATGAGGACACTTAGCACTGGATTTTGTTTTCTAAATACCATTCTTCACTAAAGAAAAGAATATTCCTTGGGAAAATGGTTGATTAAGGACTGGATCAGGGAAAGAACAGATAAGTCTGAAATATTTTGTAGTGCCAAAATGTAAGAAAGTAACCAAAAGAGGATGGGGACATCAAAAAGACACAGGAGCCGGGGCGCCTGGGTGGCTCAGTTGGTTAAGCATCTGACTTCGGCTCAGGTCATGATCTCACAGCTCGTGAGTTCGAGCCCCGCGTTGGGCTCTGTGCTGACAGCTAGGAGCCTGGAGCCTGGAGCCTGCTTCGGATTCTGTGTCTTCTTCTCTCTCTGCCCCTCCCCCACTCATGCTGTCTCTGTCTCTCAAAAATAAATAAACATTAAAAAAACTTTTTTTTAAATAAAAAAGACACAGGAGCCAAAATGAAGGGGCTCCCACTGTCAAAATCCAGGACAATATGACTATCAAAATAAAGATAGTAAATTTAAGGATTATACACTATTAACAAAATAAGATTTCATGAGTAAAATCAACAAATGAACAAGCAGGAAACTGGGGAAAAGGGAAACTCTTCCTACAGGAGAAAACCACCTCATAAATCTAGAAAGATTGATGGAATTTTTAATTGTCATTTTCCAGCCATTATAATAATAATTGATTCATGTAGTTTAAGGAGTAATAGATATTCCCACAAGATCTTTAATTGCAAAAGGCAAAATATCACAGTAGAGAAAACTGGCAGATACCACATTAGACAAATGATCCCAGTTAACACTGCTAGTAATGGGACTAATCAACAGCATGTGCCTTCTTTATGATGCACTAGGAAGAACCCAGCATCATTTCTGTGACATTCCTGCCACAAATGAATAATCTGGATCTAATCTTAAGGATTATATTTTAAGGGTACACGAGACAACCCCAAAGTTCAGGTACATGCTACAAAATAACGGGGCTGTAGTTTTCAAAAATGCCAATTTCATAACATTCAAGGAAACACTCAAAAAATTTCCAGGTTAAAGGGGATTTAAAAGACATGATGTGGGCAATTTGTCAGAAAAAGAAACAAAAGGGATATAAATTGAAAAGGGACAAGTGAAATTGTTACTATTTCTGGAGACATGATTGTATATCTAGAAAACCCTAAAGATTTCACACAAAAAATGTTAGAAGTAATTAGTGAATTCAGTAAAGTTGCAAGGTACAAAACCCTGTTGTATTTTTAGACACTAATAATAAACCATCAGAAAGAAAAATTAAGAAAACAATTTCCTTTATAATTGTATCAAAGGGGATAAAATACCTGGGGTGTTTGGGTGGCTCAGTCTGGTAAGCATGCAACTCTTGGTTTTGGCTCAGGTCATGATCTCACGGTTAATGAGATGGAGTCCTGGGTCATGCTGCACTGGCAGTGCAGAGCCTGCTTGGGATCCTCTCTGTCCTTCTTTGTCTGCCTTTCCCCTGCTCATGCTTTTTCTCTCTCAAAATAAATAAATGAACTTAAAAAAAAAAAAAGCAAAAATACCTAAGAATAAACTTAACCAAGTTGGTTAAAGACCTGTACACGGAAAGACCAGTAGACTACAAGACAATGATGAAAGAATTTGAAGAAGACATACATAAATGGAAAGACATACCATTCTTATAATTTGAAAGAATTAATATTATTAAAATGTCGGTATTACCCAAAGAAATCTACAGATTCAATGTAATTCCTATCAAAATTCCAATTGTATTTTCAGAGAAATATAACAACGTAAATTTTTATGGAACCACAGATCTCAGATATCCAAAGCAATCCTGAGAAAAAAGAACAAAGCATCACGCTCTCCAGTTTAAAAATATACTAAAAAGCTGTAGTAATTTAAACAGTATTGTATTGGCATAAAAATAGACACATAGATTCATGGAACAGAATAGAGAGCCCAGAAATAAACCCATGCATATACGGTCAGTTAATGTACCACAAAGGAGCCAAGAATACACAACAGGAAAAGGACTGTCTCTTTAACAAATGCTTTTGGGAAAACTGGACAGCCACACACAAAAGAATGAAACTGGGCCACTATCTTACACTATACACAAAAATTAACTCAAAATGGGTTAAAGAATTGAATGTAAGACCTGAAACCATAAAACTCCTAGAAGAAAACATAGGTGGTAATCTCATTGACATTGGTCTTAGTGATATTTTGTTGGATCTAACTCCAGAAGCAATGGCAACAAAAGTGAGAATAAACAAATGGACTACATCAAACTAAAAAGCTTCTTCACAGAAAAGGAAACCATATACAAAATAAAAAGGCAACCTACTGAATGGGAAAAGATATCTGTAAATCACATATTCAACAAAGGGTTAATAACCAAACTATGTGAAGAACTCATACAATTCAATATTAAAACAACAACAACAACAACACTCTGTTTTTAAAAAAAAAAAATGGGAAGAGGATTTGGATAGACATTTTTCCAAAGAAGACATAGAGACAGCCAAGAAACACATGAAAAAAATGCTCAATATCACGAATCGTTAGGGAAATGCAAATCAAAACCACCGTGAGACATCACCTCACACCTAGAATGGCTATTATCAAAAAGACAAGAAGTAAAAAAGTGTTGGCAAGGTTGTGGAGAAAAGGGAACTTTTGCGTATTGTGTAATATACGAATGTAAATTAATGTGGCCACTATGTAAAACAGTATGGAGGCTCCTCAAAAAATTAAAAATAGAAATAACATATGGTCCAGCAATATCTACTTCTGGAGTATTTATCTGAAAAAAAATAAAATACTAATTTGAGAAATTTATGCACTCTGTGTTTATTGCAGCATCATTTGCAATAGCCAAGCAATCCAAGTGTCCATTGGCAGATGAATGAGGAAAGACATGGTAGACGTATATGATAAAATATTACTCAACTATAAAAAAGAATGAGATCTTTCCATGTATGACAGTATGGATGGACTTGAGGTTACTATGCTAAGTTAAATATGTCAAAGAAAGACAAATACTGTATGACTTCATTTATATCTAGAATCTAGAAAACAAGACAAATGAGCAAACAAAACAAAACCTATACATACAGAGAACAGATTGGTTGTTGCTAGAAGGGAGGAGAGTTGAGGGGTGAAGGAGATCAAGAGTTACAAACTTCCAGTTATAAAATAAGTCATGGAGGGGCGCCTGGGTGGCGCAGTCGGTTAAGCGTCCGACTTCAGCCAGGTCACGATCTCGCGGTCCGTGAGTTCGAGCCCCGCGTCGGGCTCTGTGCTGACTGCTCAGAGCCTGGAGCCTGTTTCCGATTCTGTGTCTCCCTCTCTCTCTGCCCCTCCCCCGTTCATGCTCTGTCTCTCTCTGTCCCAAAAATAAATAAACGTTGAAAAAAAAAAATTAAAAAAAAAAATAAATAAAATAAGTCATGGAGATGTAGTGTACAACATGGAACTGTAGTCAATAATATTGTATCATAGGGGCACCTGAGTGGCTCAGTCGGTTAAGCGTCCGACTTCAGCTCAGGCCATGATCTCACAGTTTGTGATTTCAAGCCCCATGTCTGGCTTTGTGCTGACAGCGTGGAGCCTGGAGTCTGTTTAGAATTCTGTGTCTCCCTCACTCTCTGCCCCTCCCCCACTCACGCTTTGTCCCTGTCTTTCTCTCCCTCAAGCATAAATAATAAACATCTAAATAATAATAATAATATTTTAAATAATACACATTAAAAAATAATAATATTGAAAGTTTCTAAGTAAATAAATCTTAACAGATCTCATCACAAGTAAAAATGTTGTAAATGTGTGTGGTGACAGATGAGAGAGTTAATGTGGTGAACATCTCACAATATATACAAATGTTGAATCACTATGTTGTACACGCAAAACTACTATCATGTTACATTTCAAAAATATTTTATTTTGTTTAAATAAATAAAAGACGTGATATAGGATTTTCTTTTGCTATCAAGAACATTATTGGGACAATTAACAAAATCTCAATAAAGTCTATACAGTACACAATACTATTGTTTCAATGTTAATTTCCTGATTTTGATCATTGTGCCATAATTAAAGAAGTCCTTGTTTGAAAACAAACAAATAAAACAAAAGAACTTCTTGTTTCTAGAAAATATTCACTGAATAATTTATGGGAAAGAGGACATTGTATCTGCCACTTATTCTTAAATGTTTCAGGAAAAAAATTGATATGTATGGTGTGTGCATACTCAAGTATGCACAGAGATTGAGAAAAAAAAAATAAAGCAACTAGAAACTGTTAACGTTTGGGGAATCTAGATGAAGGGTATATGGAAATGCTTTGTACTATTTTTGCAGCTTTTCTGTGAATCTGATATGTTAAAATAGAGAAAAATATGGGGCACCTGGCTGGCTCAGTTAGTGGAGTGTGTGACTCTTGATCTCAAGGCTGTGAATCGAGCCCCACGTTGGGTGTAGAGATCACTTAAAAATAAAATCTTAAATGGGGCGCCTGGGTGGCGCAGTCGGTTAAGCGTCCGACTTCAGCCAGGTCACGATCTCGCGGTCCGGGAGTTCGAGCCCCGCGTCAGGCTCTGGGCTGATGGCTCAGAGCCTGGAGCCTGTTTCCGATTCTGTGTCTCCCTCTCTCTCTGCCCCTCCCCCGTTCATGCTCTGTCTCTCTCTGTCCGAAAAATAAATAAACGTTGAAAAAAAAAATTAAAAAAATAAAATAAAATCTTAAAAAAATTTAGAGAAAAATAAAAAAAGGAAAGAGAGATGGAGAATCGGAATTTAAGTGACTTGTCTAAGGTCACGCAAAAGCAGCAGAGAGGTTGTCTGGGGCTCAGACTCTTGCACTTTCCACCATACTTGTCTCTGTGTCTCTGGGATGATATTTCTGTACTGTAGTGTCACGTTTGGGAGAAGGAATGATCTGGGCTAGCAGCTGGATTAATTCCTAGAGAACTTGCTTGAACACCCTGTGAGTCATACTGGGATTCTAAGGCATCTGGCACAGGGGGCAGGAGTGTGGCCAGTGCCAGAGACAGTCTTGGAAGCATACTTTGGCCACAAGAGCATGTCTAGCTGTTCAAAATACAATGTCTAATGCAAGTATTCCATTTCGAGTATTGATCATTATTGGCAAGTCACTCCTTAGTGTTTTCATTAGTCCTGTTCGGTCCTAGGAGGCAACTCAAGAGTTCTAATTGTTCTTTCTTATAATTTAGGTACGCGGAAATCATTCTCTAATATTTGAAGATATGCCTATATTTTCTCTTTCTGAACACATAAATGCACCCATCTTTTGTTCTTGTCTTTCTCTTACCGTGAGATTCCTCCTCCCATCTGTGTTCTGCATTTCATCTCTACCCACCAGCACTGAGCTCCCAGTCACTTTTCAGCCTATTGCAATCATCATCCTACTGGAACTATTCTCATGACGCCTAAGACCTTCTCCAGTAGTACAATCAAGAGACAGTTTTAGCAACGATTTTGCTTAAGCCCTGCATGACATTGCACTGGCACAGCTGACCACTTCCTCACACTTGGCTGACTTTCCTTCCCCCTCCCTGGCAGCTCCTCTTAGCCTCTTGGTGGGCTCCTCTTCCTCCATTCCTTGCTTAAGATTTGCTTTCCTCAGGGTCCTGCCCTAAACCTTCTTCCCATTCCATACGTTCTCACTCTGAAATTTTATTCATTCCCTTCACTTTGTTTAACACTTAACAAGAATAAGCTAGTAAGTCATAAATCTCTCTGTCTCTCCCAAATTACTTTCTGGGGTTCTGGATCTATTTATGCACCTGTTTGCTAGAGCCCTCCAAGAGGAAACCTTACTGGTCCTCAAATTCAGCACTTGTAGGATAGAAGTCTCCTGTGTTCCTTCACAAGCCAGGAATCTGGGTTTCTTTTTGGAATTCTCTCTCTTCTTGTCATATACTCCACATATCCACTCATCACCAGGCCCTGTCAAGCATGTGATCTAAATATCTCAGGTCATTCTCGTAGGTCTACGTCCACCACCATTATGGCTCTTGCCTTGATGCCTGCAATAGCCTCCAATATTACTCCTTCTCGTCTGTCCCCCACATTCTGGCCCAGAGTAACTCTTCTAAATTCAAATAGATTTCCATCCTAGACCTACTAGGGTGGCTCTGCCTGCACAAGAGATTGACATGGACATACCTCTCTAGGAACAGCAAGGCTCCTCAAGAGTTTCAACCTCATTTCCTTCCATTTTTCCATGGAATTCTATGCTAAAATTCCTCTAGTTTTCCAAAGTTACCCTACTCTCTCACTTCTGTGTCTTTAAAAATTGCTGTTCCTTCTACCATAATGATTCTCCACATGCCATGTCTCTTGTCTTTACCCCACCTCTTCCTCTGCAACAATACAGGCTTATCCTTTGCCTGGGTAACACTGCTTGGTCTTAACTTGAATGTTATAACTTCCTTATATCAGCCTACTGACAGTACCTCTTCTATGCATGCACACAGCACCCTAGTCTTTCCTCATCAAAGCATTTGTCACAGTACATTAGAATTGGTTACTTTCATTACTATCCTATACCCTGTGAGGGCAGGAATAAGTCTCTTATTTAGTGCTGTGTCCTAGAGTCCAGCACAGTAGCTACTCTAAAATACATGCCAATACATACTTACTCATTCAAAACTACATGTTTTTTTAAAAAATATATGATTTATATATACATTCTGGACTCACAAAGAAAAGCTTGTTTAATTTTCTTTTTTTTTTTATTTTAATGTTTATTTTTGAGAGAGACAGACAGAGAGTGAGCTGGGGAGGAGCAGAGAGAGGGAGACACAGAATCCAAAACAGGCTCCAGGCTCTGAGCTATCAGCACAGAGCCTGACGTGGGGCTTGAACCCACGAAGCACGAGATCATGACCTGAGCCGAAGTCAGACACTTAACCAACTGAGCCACCCAGACACCCCAGCTTGTTTAATTTTCTAAGGGAGTAGTTTTTAATCTGCTTCTTGGAACACTGGGGATATCATGGAGATGCTTAGGGGTTATGGCAGTGGGAGGACAGGCAAAGTGGAGTGGCCAGCCCAAGTTTCTACTGCTTTGTGTACTAAAGGATTTTGCTCGGTTTTCTAAAGCTTTCATATATTCTAACACGGCAAGTTCCCACATAGCTGAATCTTCATCTGGGTGGGATACATGAATGGTGTATTAGTTTCCTATTGTCACGGTAACAAATTACCATAAACAGTGGTTTAACACAACACAAATTCATTGGGGGTATCAAAAGTCTGAGGCAAGTCTCATTGGGCTAAAGTCAATGATGAGGGTGCTGTCATGTTGGGAACTACTGTTCTGCTTACCATAGATAGGCTTCCTCCTAACATGTGCATACATCTACATTTTCTTGAAAGCACATCAGAAAGACAGAAGTCCATGTTTTTCCAAAATGACCAAAAAGGGTCACAAACCCTGCTAAAACATAAACCATATCCCCAGTATATTTAATTTTAAAGGGTCTATTTTAACAACTTTTTTACATACACGTTTTCAGGACCATATCCAAATGCATAAAATACCAACAAAGTAAATTAGTGCAACCTTTTTGGGAAGGTAGTTCAGCAAAAGACATTTAAGTAAAAAACACACATAGACTAATTCAGAAATTCCACTGCTAGGACTTTTCCTTACAGACATAATTGCAAAAACAAAAAAAAAACTGCAAAAGAAGATCAGTTATATGACTTAAGAGTTCATTTATAGACTGGAACATGACACAGTTATTATAGAGAATGAGGGTGATGTATAGGTGTGTGAGGAGAAAGACATTCAAGATAAAATATTAAGTGATAAAAGTACAAGATAGGGTTTAAAGTCTGATCTCTCTGTGTAGTTTTAGAAAGGACGGTATATAGGCTGGTTCCCAAACCAATTTGGGGGCAGGACACATGAGAAACTATTAATGGAGTGGGGGGCGGCAGAGGCAAGGAAAGATTATTTTATGCTTCTCTACCATGTACATTTTCTATTGTGAGTAGATACGACTTTTATTTTATTTATTTACTTTTTAAATATTTATTTTTAGAGAGAGAGCATGTTAGTGCGAGCAGGTGCAAGTGGGAGAGGGGCACAGAGAGAGGGAGAGAGAGAATCCCAAGCAGCCTCTCCACTATCAGCACAGAGCCCAACATGAGACTCCATCTCACCAATCATGAGATCCCATGACTGGAGCCGAAACCGAGAGTCAGATGCTTAATCGACTGAGCCACCCAAGCGCCCTATACTACTTTATTTTATAAAAGAAGGTCAGGCGCAGTTCACAGAGTTCTAAGCACTTTACACAGATCATTTTATTTAATTCTCAAGCCTGTATGAGAGAGAAACATTATTATACCCACTTGCAGATGAGCAAATTCAGGCCTATCAAGGTTAAGCTAATGTTCAATGTCACACAAATTGAGGTCTGTTGGACCTTCAACCAGTACTCTCAACTGTTGCTGCTCTTTTGTTTTCTTGCTTCCATTCTTTCATGTTAAACTAAAAATCCTAATAAATATTATCACACATGTTTTAATACTGGTAAAAATGTTCTCACTTGTCAAAACCAAAAGCATCCTTTCCCTGAACATGTTGTAAATCCAAACAGAAATTACTATATCACAAAGACCCCAAATTTTTGAGGCTTAATGTGTTCAAGATGTGAAGAATATTTCTAAATTTTTAATGAGGAGTATTACTCAAAATGACAGCACAGATAAACATTCATAAGGAGAACAATAAAAAGAAATAAAGGGGAGGGGAAATGTAAACAGGGAGAAGAAGGGAAGGAATGAGAAGAAAATTTATGAGATTGTGCTAACTCTGGTGATTTACGGCTTTAAGAAAATGCTTTACAAAAGTAGTCTAGGCTATCATTTCTGACAGCTGTAATTTTTTTCCATTATTGGCACTAAAGAAATACTCTATTTCCATTACAGATAGGCTGAGGTTGGGGTATTTTTCAATGAGCGGATGATACCACTAAGTCACATCTAGCATGCTCTGTTGCAATTGCTTCCCACATACTTTTTCTTTTTTAGGGAAAATAATAACAAAAATAAATAAGCAACTCATTGCCACTCCAAATTTGTATATAATCTAAAACTAATTTGCCCAAACCTTTTCCAGGTGAAAACTGTAATGAGTCCGTGTCAACTTTATTCAGCGTTTCGTGAAGGTTCTGACGTGAGCCCGTGATTCTGAGATCATTTTACATGCATCGTTCCTTTCCGATTCCTTTTACCCTAGCTGAATCTCTCAGGTTAATTTGCTTGCATTGTTGCTTTCAAAATGCTCCCAGTGTGGTTTTAAGGGTGGTTATCAGGTAGTTCTCTTGAATCCCTCGGTTAAATTAATGTGGTTAAGTTAATGGATTCTGATTTAATAACTGTTGACCAGTCTCTAGTCCAAGGCTAATTACTAAACTGTCTGTGGAAATTATGCAAATGGAGACCCATAAACATTTAAACATTAAAACCAAGCTATCAAACTGTTAAACACAATATGTTTATTCCCTATCTTGACAAAAATGTCTTAGCAATGAAGTTCTTTAGAATACATAAAACATGGGGGTGCCTGGGTGGCTGGGTAGGTTAAGTGTCTGACTTCTGCTCAGGTCATGATCTCAAGGCTCCTGAGTTCCAGCCGCGCGTCGGGCTGTCTGATTATGTGTCTCCCTCTTTCTCTGTTCCTCCCCCCCTCACACTCTGTCTCTCTCTCTCTCTCAAAAATAAACATTAAAAAATTTTTAATATGTAAAACATGACTTTTATATAATAAAGGAGAGCAAACTTTCAAGAAAATGTAATTTTATTATTGTACAAGTTTGGATACTTTGTTGACTGCTGGTGATGTTTGAGTAACAAAATGAAGACACTTGATTATTCATAAATTATTATATAAGTAGTCTATATAATTTACTTGTTGCTTTCATCACAGGAAAAATACTTATGGTTATTAAAATTAGGATTTTATCATAATTTGTGTTCTATTAACAGCAATGTCATATCAGGTCACTGTACTCTGACACCATTTTTAATCAAATTTCTCAGCTGAGTAATAGCATATAAAATTATTAATGAAATGTGCAATCTATATGTTTGGGAATGAAATGCAAATTTTACAAAATTTAAATATCATTAAAGAAACTTTTATGAAGTATTTTATTTTTATCACAGAAGTATCTCAATTAAGTAGTGATATTTACTATCTCATAAAATTGCAGGCATGTCATTTGATTTGTTCAAGTTGTTTATCTAATAAAAATAATTTTGGGGCGCCTGGGTGGCGCAGTCGGTTAAGCGTCCGACTTCAGCCAGGTCACGATCTCGCGGTCCGTGAGTTCGAGCCCCGCGTCAGGCTCTGGGCTGATGGCTCAGAGCCTGGAGCCTGTTTCTGATTCTGTGTCTCCCTCTCTCTCTGCCCCTCCCCCGTTCATGCTCTGTCTCTCTCTGTCCCAAAAATAAATAAACGTTGAAAAAAAAAATTAAAAAAAAATAATTTTAGCTCATTTACATTGTTTTGTTCAATAATTAAATCTGTCTTTAATAAAGAATTTATGATGTCCTGTTTGCAAATTTTATGTGGGTCATCTTCAATATAAGTTCATTTTTGTTGTTTCCAGTTTTTAAAAACTTAAGCAAGCTGTCTCTTTGAACATTTTCTGTTTCTTTGTGCTTTTCAGCTTTTCCCCCTGAGCTCTACTTTTGTATTTTATATTTCTACTATGATCTCAGCATGAACTCATTCTCACTAACCTAAAAGATTAAGAAATAAAATGCAATTATATTCAAAGTGAACTTAATTTCAATGTATTTTCATTAAAAGTGTAAAATAAAATTTTATCTGTTTTCAAAAATGTTATGTTCTAAAATATTTAGAACATTTAGAAATATTTATTTATGTATTTATTTATTTATATAAAAATTAAAATGCAGAACAAACCATAACATTGATACACATTTTAGTGTAAATTATTTAAATGAATCTGAAGTGATTTATATTTGGGAAAATTAATAAACTCTCATTAAACACTTTCACAAAAACAATTTTTTTTTTTTTTTTGCAATTCCAGCATTTAACACCCATCTAGTCATCATTTAGAAAATTTAGGGGCACCTGGGTGGCTCAGTCGGTTAAGTGTCTGACTTCAGCTCAGGTCATGATCTCGCCATCTGTGAGTTTCTGCCCTGCATCAGGCTCCGTGCTGACAGCTCAGAGCCTGGAGCCTGCTTCGGATTCTGTGTCTCCCTCTCTGCCCCTCCCCTACTCATGCTCTGTCTGTCTCTGTCTCAGAAAAATGAATAAATGTTTAAAAAAAATTTTAATTAAAAAAAGTTTAGATTATGTTTTACTCATAAGTAGATGTAGATGTATACACTCAAATATAAGAGTAATACAAACTGTTTAACATCACAAAATGTTGCCTTGGTGCCGTGTGCAGCAATGAATTGCAGATAAACGTAATGAACGTGGAAGACCAGGAAAGGAAGAACATGGAGTTTTCATACCACTTCTTTTATCTGAGAGGAAGGATTGAACAAACGGGTTAATTTGTCTTTTCTGTTTCCTAAGTGCTTCCACATCCCAAATCTCATGCTCAGAAGCAGTGCCAGCGACACAACGCACAAACTTTGATGGCATTCAGTGGCATCAACATTTGTCTAGAGGATATATATTAAAAAAAAAAAGAGACGCGAAGTGTTTACCCGAGGATGGAAAGTGTTAGTCCCCAGAGCAGATGTTTAGGATTCTGCGTTCTGCCATTGTCAGCACTGAGTGCTGCTCCGATCCCAAGTGCCAGAAGTGACCGTGCCCTCTTTCACAGAAGTTCGTGATATGAGGGGCCCTCTGAAGTGTGAAGTTCAAGTTCCAGGGGAGATTGGTTGGGAATCCTGTTCTCATGGTGTGACCCAGTCATGGCTGTGTTTCCCCAATGCCTTCGTCAGACTGCTTTCCCCAGAGGTATACTAATTAGTCACCCAGTTTTTAGGACGAAATGCAATGACGAGTGTAGCTCTTCCATGATGAAAAGAGCCTGAAGTAACTGGATTTACATATGCCTCTGATCCCAGACATCGTGCTTTTCTATTATGATGCAGCCGGCTGCCTGCCATTTTCTGCTGAGAGACCTTGGGCAAGCTAGTAATTCTCTGACTCTTGATTTCTTCAGCCACAAAATGGGTTCAAGAAAACTACTTTCTAGAGTTGTTATAAAGATGAAATGAGTTGACGAATCATAAAATAAATTGTTCATTGCCTAATACATAGCTATTTTCATTGTTCCTGGTGTAAAATTTACCCCTCCACTCTCTATCCCACTGTTTAACCAAATAAGCTCCATCACTTCTTTCTGACATACCCTCAGATGAAAAAATAGATAAGTTGTTTTCTAAAGAAAAATTGCATGCCCAAGAAAGCCACTCTGCTTCCCCCAAACTATAGGAAACAGTGACTGCCATTCTAGGTCAACACTGGACAACAGCTTTCCCCCTCTCCCTGCCCCCATCTTTGCTGCCATCCCCCCTCTCCCCCTTATCCCCCTCCCCCTCCCCCCCCCCCCCCCCCCCCCCCCCCCCCCCCCACTGCTGGAGCAACTTCTTCAACCTGCAGAGCCTACTTCTTTAAATTCATGGATGCAACCTATCTAGGCCCAAACCCACCCAATGATCCTGCCAACTGGCCTTGTTAGCCCAGTAACTATTGTAGATCTTGTCTACCTGGGTCTAATATTCCACCCCTCCTTATTCTCAGCAGCTAACCCTGCCTTATGTAACAGAGAAAATAAACCATAAGATAGGAACTCTCCCAACCAAACCTATAAAATCAACTTCATTGTACCCATCCATGTCTCCACCTTCTCACTTCTTACCTCAGTGCCCCTTTCTACTTGTGCTCCTGACCATGCTTCTCCTGATGCTCATGGATCTCTCATCCTAAATTATTAGATTCCTTTACTTCAATTTCTCTCTTTTCATTAGGTCTTTCCCATCAGTATATAATTATATTCATTCTTCTCTTTTCTTAAAACCAAAAACAACAACAAAAAGAAATACTCCATAGGCCTGTCACCGTTAGCATCTATGTTATCCCTCTTTTACAAATCTACTACTTGAATGAGTTGTCCTATTCATTGTCTGAATGTCTCCATCTTGGACACATTCCTCAAGCCATTTCCAGCAGGTTCCACTTTACCAAAACTGCTCTCACCAATATTGCCTTCAATGTCAGCCCATGATGCCCAAAACCAATTTTTCAACATGTTGATTGACCTGGGCAGCATTTAATACTATCGATCCCTCTCTGCTTCTCAAAACACTGTCTTCTTGTGACTCTCATGGAATGACCTTTCCTTTTTTTTTTTTTTTTTTATCTATTTAGCCAGCAGTGTCTTCTCTGTTGCTCCTGAGAGCTCCTCCTCTACTTGGCTCCAAGGCTTGCAGGGTGATCTTCTAGATACTGTTTCTACCTACTTCTCCTATTCTCACACAGCAATTGCCCCATGGCAAGACACTGTCAGGGGCAACCCAAACCATCATAGGAAGAAAAATTATCAGCTCACAAACATGGGAAATTCAAAGGATGAAACTTAGCTCTGTTCAGGAGGGCGACTAGTGATCACAAGAAACTGTCCTATTTTTTCTGTCCTTTATCCCTGTTTCCACAATGTTGTCTTCATTCTTAGCCAGGCTTTCTCCCTTAACAGCCAAGAGAGCCACTGGCAGCTCCAGATTTGCATGGCCCAGGATTCTAGAAGGTAAGAGACCAACATTCTTCTGGTATTTGTTCCCACTCTTCCCAAGAAGGTCTGATAAACTCACTTTGGTTCACATGCTCACCCTGAACCAAGCACTGTGGCCAGAGTGATGGGGTACTTAGAGAGTCAGTCTGGGTCCCACCCCTGAGGTAGGAGTAGGGCAGAGTGAATCCCAGCCAGGACCCCTGAGTGTCCCCACAGGTCTTCTGAGTAAGGGAAAGAGATGCTGGTCAAGAAAACAAAATACACGTCCATGTCCTCATTTATCATTTTTTGTCAGTAATTTTCCTGCCTCAATTTCTGTTTTTTTCTTAAAAAAATTTTTTTAATGTTTATTTTTGAGAGAGACAGAGCATGAGCAGGGGAGGGACAGAGAGAGAGGGAGACACAGAATCCAAAGCAGACTCCAGGCTCTAAGGTGTCAGCACAGAGCCCAATGTGGGGCTCGAATTCACAAATTGTGAAATCATGACCTGAGCTGAAGTCAGAGGCTTAACTGACTGAGCCACCCAAGCGCCCCTTTCTTTTCTTTCTTACTTCTGTTGTCTGTATCTTTCATATCAGATATGCTAACACTTGCTCTTCTGTATGTATTGGTGAGAGAAGAATGATTAGAACCTCTGTGTCCATGCACAGAGCTTGGGAAAGGAGAGCTTCACTGGCCTGTGATCTGACTAAGCCATTTAGTGGTGGAGCCTCTGGTGATGGTATTTTGGGGACTTATCCTGGGACCAGGAAGCTTTCCTGAAGGACACCGTTGCACCTCCTGCCTTGTGAACAACAGCCTCGATTTCAGCACTTCGGAGTGGAAAATAATGTCACCAGATCTCAGGATGCAGCCTCCTTAATATTTTCTTTCTTTCTTTCTTCCTTTTTTTTTTTTTTAATTTTTTAACGTTTATTTATACTTGAAGGACAGAGAGATAGGGCATGAGTGGGGGAGGGACAGAGAGAGAGGGAGACACAGAAACCGAAGCAGGGTCCAGGCTCTGAGCCGTCAGCACAGAGCACGACGCGGGGCTCGAACTCACTGACCGCGATATCGTGACCTGAGCCGAAGTGGACGCTCAACCGACTGAGCCACCCCGGCGCCCCTCCTGACATTTTCCGATTGGCTGGTTTGTAGCCAGTCACCCCTTATCCTCAGCTGTGCCTAGGTGTCTCCAGTCCAGAAACCTCTCCAGGGAACAAGCCTCCACTCTTTCTCCGGGGGGGGGGGGGGGGGGGGGGGGGGGGGGGGGGATCAGAGACAGGCGCCCAGCCTTGATCCCAAGGAGTGGTCTGACTGCTTCTTAAACAGAGGACACAAGGGTCCTCCAGTGTGCTTAATGAGCAAATGCTGCTTGTGATTAGGAAAAATCCGCAAAGGGCTAGCCCCAACTGGGAGGGGAAACCCTGAGGAGAACCTACAAATGAATCAAGACAAAATCGTGGCACCGACATGTAAAGGTGCCAACATTCTGAGTAGAGAGAGATGGAACTGACTGAGAAACAGAGGGGCAAAGTTACAGAATGAACGGCATGGTAACTATGGAGGCACAGAATGTAATAAAACCGAAGATGCAGAATGGATGAAGTATTTGCATTCCGCTGAAGGAGGGTCATATATCACCTTTGTAGGGGGTGTTGTGACAGTTATAGATTGTATATGTAGCCTGTTTTTCATTTTAGGTTTTTAATAAATGGTAGTATTATATCATTTTTAGTTAAGATATTACCCCATTCACATTAAAAAAAAAAGGTATATTTTTAGATTACAACCAAGAAGAACCATCTGGAAAGTATTTAGGAAGGGAGATATATGCTCCTGCAAATAGATACCAGTAAAACATTTTAGCAGGAACCCATGGTCATCTGTATCTGAAATGACTCCTGGTGCTTTCTTTCCTACCTGCTGTATCTCCACTGCAGATTCAGACACCCGCTAGGGAAAGTCTAGTTAGCTTGGCTCTTGGTACCCAACTTAAAAGGGTAGTTCCTTACATGATAATAATAAAATATTGATAATAATGTACAACTCAATGTTCCATACATAGATTCACACCTAAAAAAGGTAACGTCAATAAAATGTACCCCAAAATACTATAACTGTGGGCTTTTTCTTAAATGGTAATCCTTTTAATTACTAGAAATTGAGTCATCTCATGTCAGTGTTTTAGTGCTTTCTTTACAAGTCGCATTCTAGGTAATAGTTCTCAAGGGACTGAAATGAACGTGCCTCAAATGCCTTTGTGAAATTCACGCTCCTCTGACATTACAGTGATGTTAGATGGAATAAAGACACCCTAAATTGTTTTGTAAGCTATGCATAACCCCCATCTCTGAAGTCTCTGCCTCAGTGCAGGGAAATTCTTGACTGAGGACCTTAGGCTACTCCAGTTTTGAGGGCAATTTGTCTTTGGAATCATAGTAATAAAAGCATAGGTTGTTATTTTTTTTACAACTCTATCATGACAGTCCAATACCCTATATATTTTAGTACATACCACTTTATTGAAATAATTATCTCTTCACTTGGGAGAAGTTTTTTTAAAAAATGAATAGAGAAATTTGCTAATTTTGTAAGTGTTCAGAAATCAGTTATAATACTTATGTTCTCATTTCAGCCAAACAAAAATGATGGAAAAGAAACCAGATTACATACTTATGAAACAAAAAGAAATAAAAACAGGTCATGGTGACATTGAGGGCCAGTATATTATATCCTTTCTTGACTGAGCTACTCATCTATGTTTAAGTTCTACTAATTTAAAAATTAATTCAATTTTATTGATGAAAATAATTGTGTTCTACTGAATTTTATGAGTACTTAATGCATTTATTATACATTTCTGGTTTTTATACAAACACCAGTAGACTTTTTTTTAAATGTTTTTTTATTTTTATTTTTTGAGAGAGAGAGAGAGCACGCAAGTCAGGGAGGGGCAGGGACAGGGGATCAGAAGCAGACTCCGCACCTGTCAGCACAGAGCCCGACGTGGGGCTCGAACTCACAAACTGTGAGATCCTGACCTGAGCCGAAGTCGGACGCTCAACCAACTGAGCCACCCAGGCTCCCCTACCAGTGGACATTTAATACCATGCTGAAGTCTGCCAGATTTTCCCAGAACATTCTATTTCATCAAAAAATAAAAGAAACAGCAGTGCCTTAAAATGAAGAATTTTTTGGTGTATATAAATGACAACAAACAAAAACAAACAAAAATAAATGATATTCTTTATAGAATGTGATAATGTAAGTGATAGTAAAATACTTATTACTTATACCAGAAATGTCAGAGGAAGAAATTGACACTTTTATTCTGTTTTGTTTGTTTTTAGTTTGGTAATGTGGTGACATTGAGTTTTGAATAATAAACCAAATTTGCATTTCAGGGATGAACTCAACTTGGGTCATGATGGCTTTTTTAAATATTGCTGGATTCTTTTAGCAAGTATTCTGGTAATGTTCCTGAGTCTACATTCATAAGGGATATTAGAATGTAGTCTTCTTTTTTAGTAGTGTCTTTGTCTAATTTTACTATGAGGATAATGATGGTACCATAAAATGAGTTGGAAAGCATTCCCCCCTCTTTTAATTCTTGAAGTGTTTGTGTACAATTGACATTATTTATATCTTAAATGCCTGATGAAACTCATCAAAGAAACCTCTGAGCTTGGAGTTTTCTTTATGGGGACATTTTCAACTACGAATTTTATTTCTTCAACACCTATTAAGGCTTTTCATGTAATTTAATTCATGTTTTCTTGAGTAGGTTTTGTTAGCTGTGTCTCTTTCAAAGAACACATTTCAGAGAACAAAGAACTTCATCCTGGTTGTCAAATTTATTGGCAGTCTATTTTCCATAATATTTCCCTACTCCCTTTTTTTAAAAACATTTTTAATGTTTATTTTTGACAGAGAGAGAGACAGACAGACAGACAGAGCCTGAGTTGGGAAGGGGCAGAGAGAGAGGAAGACACAGAATCCGAAGCAGGCTCCAGGCTCTGAACTGTCAGCTCTGAACCCAGTGAGGGACTCAGGGGAACCCATGAATCATGAGATCATGATCTGAGCTGAGGTTGGATACCCAACTGCCTGAGCCACCCAGGCACCCCCTTTTTTTCCTTAAAAAATTTTTTTAATGTTTATTTTTGAGAGAGAGAACTTACTGCCTTTTTAATATCTGTAGCATGTGTAATGGTGTCTTCTCTCTCATTCTTAATATGGTAATTTGTGTCATCTCTATTTTCCTAAACAATGCATCTACAAGTTTATCAATTCTGTTGATCTTTTTAAACATGATGGTTTCATTGATTTCCTGTATCATCTTCATTTTTATTATATTGGTTTCTGCTTTTATCTGTATTATTTGTTTACTTTTTTAATTTTAGGTTTAATTTGTTTTTCTGTTTCTAGTTTCTTAAGGTGGAAGTTTAAGTAATTGGTTTTACATTTTTCTTTTCTTCTCCTATAAACATGTAATGTTCTGAGGTTTCTTCTAAGCCCTCCTTTTGCTACATTGTATAAATGTTGATTTTAATTTTTACTCTGTTCAAAATATTTTATTATTTTTCTTGTGATGTCTTTTTTGTACCATGGATTACTAGAATTTTAGAAGTGTGTTTTTAAATTCTACCAGTGTCTTTTGAGTTATTGATTTCCAGTTTAACACCTCTGAGTTTTGACACCATAATTTGTATAATTTCAATCTTTTAAAGTGTATTGAAATTTGTTATTTAGTCCAGAATGTGGTCTATTTTGGTGACTGTCCCATTTGCCCTTGAAAAGAATGTGTATTCTATTTGTTGGGGGTAGTGGGCTGATAGCATTGTTCGAGTGTTCTGTATCCTTATGACTATCTATGTACTCTATCAATTATGGAGAGAGAAGTATAGTCTTTGTTTTGTCTATTTTTTCTTTGAGGTTTATCAATTTTTGTTTTATGTAATTTAATTTAAAGTTCTGTATTTAGATGAATGTATCAAGACTTTTTATATGTTCTTAATGGGCATATAAATGTTTATCTTTATCAATAAGAAATGTCCTTCTTTATCCTTGGTAATATTCCATGTTCTGAAATCTATCTAGGAGAAAAATATCTATTCTAACATTCTTCTGAATAATGTTAGTCTGATATATTCCTCTTCATCAATTAACTTTTCACCTGTTAGAAGTGTCATTTGTCTTTATGTTTAAAACAAGTTTTTCTTGAACTCAGCATCTAATTGTCCCGTTTTTTATTTAAATAATCTCTGCTTTTTAATGGAGTGTTAGGCCATTTACATTTAATGAAATTGTCAATACATTGGTTTAAATCTACCATATTGCCATTCATTTTCTATTTGTCTTATCTGATCTTTGTTTCTTTTTACCTCTTTTCCTGCCTTATTGTTTAATTTAATGATTTTCAAGATTTCATTTTATCTTTTCTATTTATTAGCACTAAAAGATTTTAAAGTCTTTGTTCTAGAGTTTACAACATAAGTATTAAATTTGTCCCAGTATACCTCCAAATAACACTTTACTATAGTATACTTCCATCTTACCTTTTTAGCCTTTGTTGGAAACTGTTGTTGCATACATCTTACTTCTACGTATATTATTAATCCCACAATATGCTATCTTTTGCTTTAGACCATTAATTACCTTTCAGATTTATTTTTAATGGCGAAATATGTTTTATATTTACCCACACTTTTACAATTTCTGGTGCTCTTCATTTCTTTGTATAGATCCAAATTTCTATCTGGTCTTATTCTCCTTCTACCTGAAGAACGTCCTTTAACATTTTTTTTTTTTTTTTTTGTAGTGAAGTTCTACAGGCAACTTCTCTTAGCTTTTGCTTGTCTAAAATACACATTACCTTATTTTTGAATGGTATTGTTTTGGTTTTTTAAAAATATTTACTTATTTTGAGAGAGAGAAGGAAAGAGAGAGCGAGTGGGGGAGGGGCAGAGAGAGCGGGTAAGAAAGAATCCCAAGTAGGCCCCTCACTGTCAGCACAGTGTCTGATGTGGGGCTCCATCTCATGACCACAAGATTATGACCTGAGCCAAAATCAAGAATCAGATGCTTACCCAACAGCCACCCAGGAGCCCCTGACTGCTATATTCTTTGAATAAAGAATTCTAGGGTGACAGTATAATTTTTCCCTCTGCACTTCAAGATGTCCCTTCATCATCTTCTGGTTTACATTGTTTTCAGACAAGAAGTCTGTAAAATTGCTAACTGTCATTGCTTTGTATGGAAGATGACTTTTTTCCTCTGGCTGCTTTTAAGATTTTCTCATTCTCACTGGTTCTCAGCAATTTGACTATAATACGACATGTAATTTTTGTTTGTTTTTTCTACTCAGAGTTTGTTAGATTTCTTAGATTTGGGTTCTCAGCAATTTGACTATAATACGACATGTAATTTTTGTTTGTTTTTTCTACTTGGAGTTTGTTAGATTTCTTAGATTTGCAGATTTATAGTTTTCATCAAATTTGGAAATTTTTGTTGCCTTTTTTTATTTCTCTTGCTCTTTCTGGGACTCCAATTACGTACATGGTAGACTGATAATTTTCTTCATGTCACTGTTCTCTGTTTATTATTTTCTGTCTTTTATCTCTGTACTTCATTCTACTCACCCTCCCCCCTTCCCCAGTACTTTCATTTTTTTTTTTCTGGTTTAGGATGAGTCTTTATTTTATTTTTTTATTTTTTGCACAGAACATTTTATTTTTTTATTATTTTTTTCAATATATGAAATTTATTGTCAAATTGGTTTCCATACAACACCCAGTGCTCATCCCAAAAGGTGCCCTCCTCAATACCCATCACCCACCCTCCCTTCCCTCCCACCCCCCATCAACCTTCAGTTTGTTCTCAGTTTTTAAGAGTCTCTTATGCTTTGGCTGTCTCCCACTCTAACCTCTTTTTTTTTTTCCCTTCCCCTCCCCTATGGGTTTCTGTTAAGTTTCTCAGGATCCACATAAGAGTGAAAACATATGGTATCTGTCTTTCTCTGTATGGCTTATTTCACTTAGCATAACACTCTCCAGTTCCTTCCACGTTGCTACAAAGGGCCATATTTCATTCTTTCGCATTGCCACGTAGTACTCCATTGTGTATATAAACCACAATTTCTTTACCCATTCATCAGTTGATGGACATCCAGTACTTCATTTTGGATAGATTCTGTAACTAGGTCTTCTACTTCACTAATCTTTTATCTTTGCAAAGTCAAGTATGCTGTTCATTCCCTCCACTGTATTTTTAATTCAGAGATTGTGTTTTTCATCTTTAGGAATATCATTCTTTTAACACTTTCAATTTCCCTTTTCAGCATGATCGTACTTTCTTTTACATATTTGAGCATTTGTATCATGTTTGCAACAATGCCTCAATATTTTCTGCAAATTCTGTCACCTCTGTCATTTATTTTCTATTTCTGGTGACTGACTTTTCTCAGTCTTCACTTTTTCCTTCTTTCCTCACTGACTTTTGAGAGAATGCTGAATGTTATGAATTTTATATTGTTGGCTGCTGGATTTTCTTGTATTTTTAAAATACTATTTGATTAGTTTCTGGAAAGCAGTCAAGTTTCCTTTAGATTAGTTTATTCCTTGTGGGATTTATTTTTAAGCTCTTTTAAGTTGGGTCTAGAGTAGTCTTTACTATTAGGAACAATTTTGCTCTACTTCAAAGACATGGCCCTTCTAGTCTCATGTTTTTAATGCACCCTCTCCACTCTGATTTAGACTGTATGTGAGCTCTGAGAATTGTCTGTCTTTCAAATTCTCAGTAATCACTCTTTTCTTGAAAGCTATTTTTGTCTGGCCTTATGGAGCATTCCCCCTATGTATGAACATTTTGGTATTCAAAGAAAGATTCAAGGGTTCCCTATTGTAGATTTCTGAAGATTTCTCTCTGTGTACCTCCCTTTTTCGGGTAATCTGTCCCATGAATTCTATTTGATTCATCCTCTTAGACCATCAACCTTGGTCTACCCAACACAGAATAATTGTCAGACTTTATTAGGTTTCCCCTACCTATGCTGCAGAGAATTACCTCTGGGCAGAAAGTATAGATGTTGGTAGATTTAACATCAATTTTTTCACTTCAGAATTTACAGTCCTGTGTTGGCAGTTTTCCAATGTTTGCAAATAGTTTTCCTTATAATTTTTGACTATTTAGATACTTATGGCTGGAAGTTATTTTTGACTATATTACTCCCTCATGGAAGAAACAGAATTCCACATATTCATTATTCATATTATTATTGTATTCTTTTGTATTGATGTTGGAGGAGCTGATGCAGAAAAAAATTTTCTGCTATAAATTATCAAGCTTTTAATATCTTTGTATATAATGCATCTCCTTGGGGGCAGGATATGAGTGTGAAGGTAGGAGGTGAAGTCTGTCATATAATTACGCCTATGGTTTCTCAAGGGAAAGAATCATTACTGGATTATCTTTCTGTTCACAGAGTAATAATAATACTTTGCAAATAATTGGCTCCCCAACACTATTGGCCAATGAGCAAAGGAAGAAAGGAATGAATGGATGAAAATGGAAGAATATATAATCAGAGATAGGATTCTTTTTCAAATACTATAAATACATTTTTAAGATCTTGTTACATATTGCTCTTTTGCTCTTTGAAAAAATGGCAGCCATTTATATTACCATCAGTCATAAAAGCATTTACTCATTTTTTTGCAGGTCTGCCAACATGTAGCTGAATCATTTTTATGTTTCTAAGAACTGATGAACAGCAAACATCCAGAACCATTAATTTGCACACTAGACCTTCAAACGTCTATGCCAATTTTCTTCCTAGAATTAGGATCTCTTAATACAAAATTTTGCCTGAAAAGAGTTTTTCAAGTTATTTACACAATTATCCCTTGTCAATCATTTCTGTATTCACAGTTTTATTTCAAAGATATCAGTAGCAAAATTCTAGATTACTATTATGTTTATTAACCTAATATCAGCATTTTAGTCTTTTAACATGAACCATTTATTAGCCATATTGTATAATTTTGTCCTGATCTGAAGTTATTAAAAATATCTTCAAAATTAACATCAGGATATTTTGAAGAGTTTGAAAGATGTGAGCAAATCAATGTATTTTAATATCATGTAAAAAAAGACCTCCTGAAAATTAGGGTAGTAAAGGGGCACCTGGGTGGCTCAGTTGGTTAAGCGTCCGACTTCAGCTCAGATCATGATCTCGCAGTTTGTGAGTTCGAGCCCTGCGTCACGCTCTGTGCTGACAGCTCAGAGCCTGGAGCCTGCTTCAGATTCTGTGTCTCCCCCTCTCTCTGTCCCTCCCATGCTCATGCTCTGTCTCTCTATGTCTCTCAATAATAAATGTTTAAAAAATTTTTTTAAATAAGTATGTTTAAATGATTAAGATATTATAAACTAAACAAATAAGAACATGAGAAAACTAGAAGTCACTGAAAATTGCCTGGCAAATTTTATATAGAAAAAAAGGGGTTTGTAGAAAAGAAATAGTCACTAGAATTGAACAATTACTAAACGTATTAAACATAAGATTTATGAATACAGAAAGAGATTTAGCAAATTGGTAGATTCTACCGAGAAAACTATCCCAAAAGCAACACAGTTAAAGAGATAATGTGAAAGAGCAGTGAACAGACAAAAGATAGAAGGAGAAAATGTAACATTTGTGTAACTGGTATTCCATGAGAAGACAGTATAGAGAATAAAAGATAGGCAAATTTTTGAATAATATATGTGTAGAAGTTTTCCAAATTTAATGTAGATAGGAATCCATGGTTTGTAACTCAAACAAGTAATCAGTAAGATAACATCACTACATACTTAACACAAACTCCTACATGTCAGAAACAAAAAGATTTTAGGCAATGAAGCACAAAAACCAGACACACAAACAGCATCAACAGAAGCAAAAAGTGGAATAATATATTCAAAATGTTCAGAGAAAAATAACTGAGACGCTAGATTTAATCTATTATTCAAATGGAGGTCAAAATGAAGGACTATTAAGATAAATAAAACCCAAGAGAATTTACTGTTAACAAAAGTTGCTGAATGAATTATTAAGGAAAGTGCTGCAGAAAGAACGGTAATTGCAGAACGCAATGAGATGCAAGAAGGAAGAAAATAACTTTTTTACATATGGGTAAATCTTAAAAAGAGGGGACTGAATATATAAAACAAAAATGGAATTTGATGACCAATTATTCGTGGCTATAAAAACAAGGTGATATGAACATCCTGGACAATATTAGCAGGTAAGACAGGTGGTGGATCATTAAAGTTAAATTATTCTTTAGGAAGAGAAAGCAGAGTAATATTTAAAAATATTTTTAAGCTTTATTTTTTAATTTACAAGATGTAAATTCACTCTATTTGCTGTACAGTTCTGAGCTTTGACAAATGCATAGTGTCATTTAGTGACACTGCCATCAAGATACAGAACAGCTCCATTTCTCAAAAAATTGCATTGAGCACCTCCTTTGTAGATAATCCCTCTCCCTACTCCTAACTGCTGACAACCACTGATCTGTTCGCCATCCCTGTAGTTTTGCCCTTTCCAGACTACCATACACATGGGATCATGCAGAATGCACTCTGCTGGGTCTGGCTTATTTCACTTAACATGTGCAGTTGAACTTCATCCACAGGGTTGCATACCTCACAATTCTCATCTGTTTTATTCCTGAGTAGTAGTCTGTCCAACAATTCCAATATCTCATCCTCTCAGGGTTGGCATCCAACGATTCTCTCTTATGTATTTTTCCTTTATGTATCCTTTATGTATTATCCTTTATGTATCTTTTCCTGGTGTCTTTTATAAAATTTGTATTGGATTATGGGCATTTGGAATATTATGCTGTGAGAGTCTGGGTTCTCTTAAAATCCTGTGGGCAATGTTGACTGGAATTGGTCAATATTAGATCGAAAACTCTGTTGCAATCTGTGGGCTGTGGTTGTGCTGTTAGTTCAATTTTCAGACGTATGCTATACTATGGGGTCTGCTCTGTGCACAAAGCACTCATGGTCCAGCCTGGAAATTGGGCACTGTTTTGTATCACAGTTCAGTTCTCTGAGACTTTGCTGTGCTTCTTTTTATCTGTTTTGTATATAGACAGATCAGGTGTGAGTTTGGTTTGTGTCAAATTACACACATAATTAGGGAGTCCCATTTCCCAGTGCTCTCATTTCAGGGATTCCCCTGCCTTCTCAGCATCTAAGACCCCCTTTTCTCAGTTCTTCTGGCCAGAAAAAAAAAAAAAATGGTCTAAGCTTTTGCTAAGATAATCCTGTTTGTTTTTCTTTTTATTTTTTAACCTACTAATGGGATTAAACATATTTTCTGTTATTGACCGCTTTTTGCATGCATTCAATGAATTCCACTTGGTTATGTTACACCACTAATGTTCTGTTAAATTCTGTATGTTAATATTTTCTATAGGATTTTTGCATTAACTTTCTTTCTTTCTCTCTCTCTCTCTCTCTCCCCCCTCCACACACATTGCTGTGGGCTGAATTGTATGCCCCCCCCATTCATATGTTGAAGTTCTAACCCCCAATATGATGGTATTTGGAGATAGAGCTTTTAGGAAGTAAGTGGGTTTAAATGAGGTCATGAGGGTGGGGCCCTCATACTGAGATTGGTGGCCTTACCAGAAGGGACACCAAAGAACTTACTCTCTCCACCATCTGTCTCCACCGTATGAAAACACAGCAAGAAGGTGGCTATCTGCAAGTCAGCAAGAGGGGTCTCAGACCCCAGAACCTGACCATGCTGGTACCCTGATCTCTGACTTCCAGCCTCCAGTTGGTTAAACCATCCAGTCTATGGTACTTTGTTATAGTAGCCTGAGCTGATCAATATACATCCTATTGATTGTATTTCTCTGGAGAACCCTGACAAATGCAGAAAATTTCCTTCTTCCCCTATGCTCTGAGACAATTTAAATAACATTGAAATTCTTTGTACTCTGAAAGTTATCTGATTGCTCTCTGAGTTTCTTACGTAGCTGTTCATCTGTTAGGTTTTCTATCTTTTCTGGGATCAATTATTATTTTTTAATATTTCTAAAAAATCATCTACTTCAAGTTTTCACATTTGTTTGCATAGTGTAAACGATTTGCCATATAATATCTTATGCTTTTTTTCAATTGTGGTTATTTCTGTCTTTTTCCTTCAAACTGAATGTATCAGAGTGAGACTTCAAAGCAATTTCAAATTGCATCTCTGTCCCTAATAGTTAATATCTTTGGTGTACCCTTGGGTAACATTTTTCAAATATTAATGAATGACCTTACAGAACCCCTCCCCCATATTGGTGTACTTTTTGTTGTTGTTAAATAACTTTTGTTTTTCAACTTACATTTTGTACCTCTGCTCTTGGTCTATTTCTTTAGACATTTCTGATTTTTTAAATTTATTTTTTTAATGTGCTTATTTATTTCTTGGCACATTACTACCAATTTATTTTGTAAAGGTGAATGGTTTATATTTTTTTAGTGGCCTATATATTAATTTAATGGAACATGGTAACAGGAACTGTAAAGTCTGGACTCAATTCTCTGTCTAACTATTTAGAATAGTTAACATTATTTTTTAGTTAATAAGCTAATAATATAGAATTTAAGTATTCAACATGTTTCTAAACTGAGAAGTATTTATTTATTTATTTATTAAAAAAATTTTTTTTTAATGTTTATTTATTTTTGAGACAGAGAGAGACAGAGCATGAACAGGGGAGGGGCAGAGAGAGAGGAAGACACAGAATCTGAAACAGGCTCCAGGCTCTGAGCTGTCAGCACAGAGCCCGACGCGGGGCTCAAACTCACAGACCGTGAGATCATGACCTGAGCTGAAGTCGGACGCTTAACCAACCGAGCCACCCAGGCGCCCCTAAACTGAGAAGTATTTAAAACCAAGCAACAGTTTTAATGATATCACAATAAAGATCTTTGTGTAGTAGAGACTGCTAACTTTCTTTCTCTCTCACCTTCCCTGGGAAAACAAACCTCCCTCCAGTTAGAGGCTACATTTCCCATCCTACCTTGTAGAGAGTCGTGACCACATAACTATGTTCTAGCCAATGGAAGTCAGTGGAAGTGCAACATCAACATTCTCTCTCTCCAAGGGAATTATTTATCCTCTACTTTCCTTCCTTCCTCCTTTATGTGTCCTAGAACCAAGAGGTGCTGCTCAAAACAATATGAGCACAATGCATCTTTGTTCAGATTTTTTTAAAAAATGACTGCTCTGGGAAAGTAAAGATGTCCTTGCTTTGCCATTGAATTGATTAAAAACACTCTTCCTAAGATGATTTATAAAAAGGTGCCCTTTTGGATTGACTAATGAAAAACAGTTGCTGTTTCTCTCAATTTTCCCTAAGCTAGTGTGACAGCAGAGCATGGTCTGACTTTTGCCAATGAGCCACCTTCTACATGGGACAAGACGGTACCTGAGGGAATGGTCAAGCAACAAGAAAGAAGGAATCTGAATCCTGGAAGGCTTTATGGAGCAGGGTCTACCCCATGAGAAAGAAACTGATTGATATCTTTTTTGAGCCATTGTATTTTGGGCTTCCATTATTGTAGTAGCTAAGTCTATACCTTAGTTATACTTCGGTTCCTATTCTATAGGAGTCACTGATTTAATACTTTGATATTGACTAAATAAATTCATCTCTTTATTCAATTCCCAAACTCATCGAGTGCAGATATCTTCAATGTAAGACAAAATTCAGTCTTTTAATTAGATCATCACAAAAAAATGGATCTTGCTGATGCATACTTCTGTACAATGAACTTTTGTTATATATGCGAATAGTTTTAATTATATTTTTCCATGTTACTAGAGTCTATGTAAGGTGGACATCATTTAGCTTACTAGTATAATTGCTTTTATCATTTTCTCAGTAAATTTGCACATAGAATAATTTGCCTGTAAAAAGAAGAAAGAGGTTTCTTTCCCTCTAGTGAATCATGGAAGATTTCCAGACAGTCAACTCTGACCAAAATTCTTAGGGGCTACAAAAATCCCATTTTTAGAAAATAGTGACTTTACAGGTGTGTATTGTGTCAATTACCACCATTGCCAGTTTCCAAACAACGGAAGTAATGGTCTCCCTTCATGCCAACCAAATTTGGGCAGGCCTAGTGCTTGTCAGACCAAGTGAGTCTTTTAGTTCAGGGTGCAATATTTCTATATGCAGCACCACATTTTCACAAATGTTTGTTAAACACATAGCATTAGCCAGGTACTATGCCACACATAAATTATAAAAATTATCCTTACCTTGAGACACTTACCTATCAGCTGTTTGTAGAAGAGATAAACGAATAAAGAGATAATTTCAATGCAAAGCAGTGATTTTGATAAAAGCACAGTACCAGTCAGTTATTAATTTATTGCCTTTGTGCTCCCAATCCATCCTTCATTGCCTGCTTGTGACACGGAAACATTGGTCTCTTGCTAGCTGTTATGCTTTGTCAGTAGAGGGTGCTGGAGGGACACTGCAAGAGGGAGAGAGGTCCCTTCCTGGTTCAAGTGTGCATTCCAGCATTCTTGTGCTTGCCGTGTTGGGCTGGCACGTAGGACACTCAGTGGAGCTCACTTCTAGAGAGTTTCAACAGCATCGCCGTAAATATCTTTGTAGTAAGTTCCCAAAGTAGTTCCATAGACTTTCCAGCAGTAAGAACGGCAGTACCTCCCAGGCAGGCGGCAGGTAGTTCTGCAGGCTTTCCAGGGGGGCAGGGCAGTTCAGTGGCATCTCCCCGTCTCCAGGCATCAGCTTCTGGATGAGTTCTGCAGTCTCTCCAGCTGGCCTCATATCAGCAAGTTCAATGGCACACCCTCACCGGTGGATTCAGGCAGGCTCTGTGGGTGCTCAGAGACTTCAACAGTACTTCTTGAAGGTGACTTCCTGGCGGTTTTCTGGTAAGTCCAGCCGGTATCTGCTTGACGTTGCAACCAGTTCAACAGCAGCCTCTGGAGGCAGCCTCTCAGCAAAACTCATCAGTAGCACAGTGGGCAATGTCCTGGTAACTAGCCTTAGCCCATTGGCACTGCTGCAGGAAACTTCCAGTTTGTGAGTCCCAGCCCCTACAGTTCATTCCCACCGGCCTCAGCTTGCGGATTGTGGACAGACTCTGGCCTGGGAAAACCAGCAAACCTCTCCAGCATCCAGTGGGCAGCAGCTATCCCAAAGAGGGCTGGATCCCAGGCCTGGGGAAGGCTTCCTTCCTTGAGTACCCCCCTCAGCCTTGGGGTTGAAGGGAAGAAGCCCTTCCTTTACCCTTCTGGCTGGACTTAGTAATGTTTATTTTATTTTTGAGAGAGTGAGAGACTGAGCATGGGCAGGGGAGGGGCAGAGAGAGAAGACGACACAGAATCTGAAGCAGGCTCCAGGCTCTGAGTTGTCAGCACAGAGCCTGATAAGGGACTTGAACTCATGAACCGCAAGATCTTGACCTGAGCTGAAGTCAGACACTCAACCGACTGAGCCACCCAGGCGTCCCCCTTCTAGCTGGACTCAGAATGAAATTGACATGAGACAGACAAACAGGAGAAAATCAAATTTAATAGGCGTACATATGTAGAATCCACACACACGTGAAATTCCAAAGACAATGAGGCAAAAGGAAGCTTATAAGAGATAAGGAGAGGGGTAGAGATCTGGGAATACAAAGGGGAGAAAGCTCATCAGCAAGAAGGTGAAAGGTGATGTTTGGAAAAACAAGGTTGTCCTATTATGCAGATAAGTCCCTTAGGTAAGGAGGAGCCTCTGTTAATAGCTCTCTTCTGGGTACAGGCTCTCGGGTCCTAAGTAAATGTAGGCAATTGATGGGGAAGCAGAGGGCTTTTCTTGCATTTGCTGGGTTTTGATTACTTTTAACTCAAAATAATCGTATTTTTTTTTAAGTTTATTTATTTATTTTAAGAGAGAGAGCAAGCAAGCATGCTAGCAAGGAAGGGACAGAGAGAGAGGGAAAGAGAGAATTCTAAGCAGGCTCTGTGCTATCAGTAATCTCACAGACCCTGAGATCATGAACTAAGCTGAACTCAAGAGTCAGATGCTTAACCAACTGAGCCACTCAGGTGCAGCTTAACTCAAAATAATCTTTATGTCAAAGTGACCCATCTTGGGGTAGCCTGCCCTGGGTCCCCGCAGGGTATTCTTTATAGTTCTCTTTATTCCCTTTTAATAGTTTTCTTTGGAAATACAAAATAATTTTTCATATTAAGCTGTCTCTTTTCAAATTACTGTGAGGTTTTTGTCTCCTTACTGGAACCTGACTTAATAAGCACTATTATTAATTATCATCATCATCATCTTAACCATAAATTGGTTGTCCCTAAATTAACAATGATACATAGAACACTATTTATATGGAGTATAATGATATGCCAATATACCCATATTTACATGTTTTTCCTCTTTGCGTAATAAGGTACACCTTAAGTAATCACTATTTTTCTAACCTCTTTTTCCCACTTAGAGAATCACTTCTAACTTATTTTTATCTGAAAAGTTTACCTGAAAGATCCATTCTCATATCATCTAAAAATGAATGCTGAGGAAATAGTACAAAGTGTAGCATACTAGAGAAATTTATTTTCCTAGTCAAGAAGCGAAGTGCATTATAAATTTAACCCAAAAGTTCAGTAATCCACTGGCCTTGAGGATTGAGTTTGTGAAAAATGGGGGTATTAATCAGCCCATACTCAACTTCACTGCCTCATGGACACTGAAGGTTCTGAACAGAACTTCTGTGGGGAGACTCAGAAACCAATAGGAGTTTAGTAGCCAGTGGAGTGAGACCGTTAATTCCTTTTAAAAAATATTAATCATGGAATTGTATTTTATAGCTTCTGGAAGCAAGTTCTCATGGACTTTTGGGGGGGCTTTGTCCCTATAGTTTTGTAGGGAGTTATGAATACAGAAGCTTGAGGCCACATATTCTAGAATTCAGCTTGAGTAACACAGTAACATTCAGTTGGGGCCCTACTATGTGAAACGTACAATGGGACAAAGATGGACCCATTTGCTGCCCTTAAGGAGTTTATAATCTAGTAGAGACTCATATAGATGACAAATAGAATGCAGGACAAGACCGAATGAGTGATCAATGAGAAGCATGGCAGCCATGGGAAAGTGCCTCCTACCCTCCGCTGCACAAAGCATAGATGACGAAGACCATAGCCCTTGATAGTCATACAGCATTTTTTGGTGAAGCCACACATCCCACAGGCTTCTCCTAGGCAAAAACTGATGGTGGCATTGATACTAAAGCATCTCATTTCTGGGAGAAGCTGGACTCCTCTAATGGACGACTTTGGCTTTAGGATTCATCAATGGGCCTCACTGAACTTTCCTTAGAACTGCACCGCATCCAGTTTCCTTCCTCACTTCTCTCTCCTTCACTCTGGGTCAGACTTGATTATAATCTGAAGGCTCCCAGCCTTTCCCAGCTCCCTCCCCCTTTTTTTCCCAGACATTTTTTAAAATAAAGTTGTTG
This sequence comes from Lynx canadensis, assembly GCF_007474595.2. Classification (NCBI taxonomy): domain Eukaryota; kingdom Metazoa; phylum Chordata; class Mammalia; order Carnivora; family Felidae; genus Lynx; species Lynx canadensis. Next base: position 117,814,369 of record NC_044307.1, on the reverse strand, counting down.
CACATTTAATTCCACCTTGGCTCAGCTGCTGGGAGGATCCAAGCTTACACACAGAGGTACACACAACATGTATGAAAATATTAATTCTGAACATTCATTTCAGAGAAAAGTATCTTTTAATCTGGACCTGGAAGGAAGAGTTGGGTTTTAGTAGCAGAAAATGCAGGATGAAAGAAGACTGGGCTATGAGAGAGCAAATGACATGATTAGAGCAAGTAGCCCAGCATGGCCAAAATGTAAAATGCATAGCAGAATATAATGGGAAACAAATGTACAAACACAGAGGGGCCAGGAGAAAGTTCTCAAATGCTATGCTAAGAAATTTAGCTATTTCTTAATCACTTTAGCATTTTGAATAAGAAATTGAAATAAAAGCTTATCTCAGACCGGAGGCTTTCGACTGCCAGGAAAACCCAGTGTAAAGCGCCTTTAAACAGATTTTATTGGCTCCCATTCCAAGAGGTGAGGTAAGGTAGGCATTTGGGTAGGTGGATTAATTTAATGACATTCATCAAAGACCTGGGTTTTCCATCTGCTTTTCACTTTGTGCAATGTTGGCTTCTTGACAAGGCTGATCTTTTCAAGGTAGAAAGATGGTTCCTCATAGCATTAGGGGCTGGGTGCTTACCTGTTTAAAAAGGAGATATTAGGGGCGCCTGGGTGGCTCATTCAGTTGGACGTCCGACTTCGGCTCAGGTCATGTTCTCAAGGTTCGTGGTTGGAACCCTGCATCGGGCTCTGTGCTGACAGCTCAGGGCCTGGAGCCCGCTTTGGATTCTGTGTCTCCCTCTCTCTGGCCCTCCCCCGCTCACGCTCTGTCTCACGCTCTCTCTCAAAAATAAATAAACATTAAAAAAATAATAATAAATAAAAAGGAGATATTAGTGGATTTCCATAGTTCTCACTTATGAGAAAAGAAGAACCTTCCTGATGTCTGTTGCAAACTTGCCTAGGCTCTTCATGAGTTAAAACTGAGTCACATACCCATCCCTTAACCAAAGAATGGTCAAGCTGTGGAAAATTAGACCAATCGGACCAGTCAACATATTATTGAGCAAATGGACTATTCGATGAATGAATAATCATCATTGGGCATCTGCTAGGAGAAAGTTAGGAGGACTCTCCCAAGGCAAGCAACAAAGTTCACTGTTAACGATAAAGAAATTTTAGGAAGAGACTTCAAACTCCAGGGGCAGTTTGGAAAAAGAAGAGAGAAAGAAAAAAAGAAGAGAGAAAGAAAAAAGAGAGAAAGAGATGAAAATAGAGGCGCCAGTTGGAAAACTTTTGAGAACCAGATTCACTGCACTATGATGAAGAGCAAAAAGAAAAAAAAAATGTAGGAGGTTAATGAGGGAGATGATATAAAGAATCTTTGCTATGAAATAAAATGTGTGTGTCCATAGAACCCATGGTAATGGTAGACGTGCTCCTACCTCTATTCCTATTTGGGGTAGAGAAACAGTCCAGACAGCTTGACCCTAGTTATCTGTATTTATCAGGTCTGCACAAACAGGCCTACTTCTTCCTTCCAGCTATGAAATCTTTGATTTAATTGAAAACAATTATTTTTCCTTCTGGAATCACTGCTAGGAAATGTCCCCAAATTAACCCCACCACTTTTGTAATTGACCACTTCAATTAGAAGGACTCCCTACGGTGCCTCAATTAATATGAAAACATATGAAAACCAGTGATTGTGCAAACCTATACAGTTGTATAGATGCATAAAGCCAGCATTGTCTCGGGTCTTAAAGAATTCACAGCTGGTGGTGGTTGAGGCACGATTTAGCAATTCAGAAAGTATGGTTAAAAGAGGATGCGCTGGTGAGGCCCAGCAGAGGGGAGCCAGGAAAGGTTCTGGACTCCAGAGGCACTCATAGGCACAAGAGTCTTAACTGGAGAATAGAAGGTCAGGGGATGGAAAATCCGGGGAGGAGAGAGGATTTTCCTGCTTATGTGATTGGATCAATGGGCCAGGGCAACACCTGGCTGAGGATTCAAGAAACACCGGACTCCCAGCTCACTCATGTTTTCTGTATGGATTTTCACAGGCCAGCTTTCAGCCATGAATGCCTCTTGGATTCACCCTTCACAGACTTGGCAGAAATGACTGGCTAGATGTTTTTCAAAACAATTTTGTGATCTGCAAGCCATGTAGTCGGTGTCCCTGGTTTCAACAGTAGCAGAGAGAACATGCCCTGAGTTTGGCTCAGCTTGCCAAAGAGTATCTTAGAGGGCTGGAAAGAGAAGAAAGAGGGACACACACACAAAACAACACGAAAATGAAAATCATATTTAAAAAACAATTTGCTTATGCATTGGACACCTATATGACAAAAATTTAGCGTACTCCTATTTTCAAATACTTGGCTAGCCTAAAACACAAAGCTGATAAGGTCAAGAGTTCATATCAAGTTCAAGAACTTCAGCCTTCCCGTGTTATTTACAGATTTTACAGATTATCTAACCCACAATTCATTCTCAGGCAAGCATTTATGGAGCACTTGTCATTTACCAAGCCCTGATAAAAGATTTGGGTTTACAGTCATGAATAAACAACATTTCCTGCTGAATCTTGCCATCTGAAAGATTTAAACATCAAAATGTAAGTTATAATATAAATTAACGTTTAAATCTCAAAAATTTCACACTTTATAAAATACGTTTAACTAAAAGTCATTGTCTTTAGGCAGATTTCACTTATGTAGATATCAACTGATTGATTCATGACACATTGCTTAGACTTTCAAATATAGGCAATTCCATACCGAATCTTGAGTGCTAGTAACTTTCTAGGATTAGCATCCTTTCGCAGCTTACACTACATACTTGACCCCGCAGACAACTTAATTGTGCAGGGAGTGTTAAAGACTAAACAACAATCGATAGCTTCCAAACATCTCTATCAACCTATCAATAATATTTGTTCACTGCAATGCAATGCATCGTCTCGTCTTTCTTCTCTTCTTTTTCTTTTTTGGTTGGGGGGCGGGGGAGGGTATCGGGAGAAGGTCATCTCCACGCTCAAAAAATCACCTCCACTGGATCTGACCCTCCGCACGCTTCTCCATTCTACCCCTTTTCTCAAATCAAGAGAAGTCACCGGTCGGAAGGCCCTCGTGGAGCCGAGGGAAGCCGAGCATGCTCAGTAGCTGGGGCCGCTTCCGGAGCTCCCCGCGAGCTTGGGCTTGCACTAGGCTCCGGGAAGCGCCGGGCTGTGCCGCAGCTGGTCCTCGTTCCTGGAAAGCTCCGCTCCTCCCTGTAACGTGCGGCTTTAGGATCGTCAGCTGTGGCCGCGCAGCCCCGGGCTCCCCGGGAGGCACTCCGCCTGCTCCGCGCCGGGCTCGTGCTCAGCCGCCCGGTGTGCACGCTTCTGCCGGGTGCTCCTGGCAGCTGCCGGATGATGGAGCAGAAATGACAGGCTTGTGGGTAACCGTGAAGGGCGAGCGGGAGCCACTTGCCTTCGGAGCCAGAGAGAGGAGGTGTGTCACGGGAGAAAGGGCCCTGGGAAGATTCTTGCAGCGGCTCCAACCTTCGCTTCCTTCTTCACTTCTTGCCACTCTGGCATTCCCGGCTCTTGACCTGGGAAGGATGGTTACGGTAGTCACGAAGCTGGTGCACCGCTTTCACTTCAGGTAAAGAAAACCCCATTTGCATGCTTTTCTCTTTTCCGTGCTTTTGCTAGCTCTGAAATCCACAGCTAGGAAAGATCTTGTAATTATTAGCCTTGTTCACACACTGCAAGTTTGCTTTTTAACGAAGACTGAGAAACAGGACTTTCTGTGTGATTTTAAAAAGCCTTTCAGGAGGACGTTGAAATAAGAATTGGTGTTCTTTATTACCTTTGTTATTCTTAACCGTGACCCTGACTTGCTTGGTAAAATTTAGGTCTCTATTTACAAGATGAGGTTAAAAAAAAAAAAGATTCTTTGCATATTCTAGGGAAAGGTACTTTATGCCATATAGGCAAATGGATATAATTGGCAGCTTTTTCAAAATGATTATGATTTCACTTACGGCCAAGGGAGAATAATATTAAAATTCACCACAACCTTGCTCAGCATTGAACTTCAGCTGACTAGAAAGGAAACATTCATACTATAGTTATCTGGTTATTTGTAAAAACAAATGTTCAGGGTTTACTCCTGAGAAATCAACAGGAGTCCACAAATTTAAAGAAAAATAAAAAAATTAACACCCTTCATATCCTGTGGGTATTGATCAGGCTAACTTCTTCACAGAGGCATCAGTTATAAAGTAAAGAAACACATAAATTAACTTTGCGGCTGCAAATGAATTATTTTTGATGAAAACTGGACTCACCATCTTCAGATGGATCTTCATGTAAAAGAAAAAAGAGGCTTTCAGAACATAAACAGATTCAATTACTATTAATTCTGCTGGAGGTTTTGAGAGAGGGGATCACTTTTCCAAGTAAACCCCAACTTAATAAGCAATAGTAGGTCTATAAGTATTCCCTAACGTTTAGCGATTGTAATCAAACGGGGCAGAAAAATGTTTTCTTGTCTGACATTAGATTTCTTTATTTCCTCTTTAAAGATAAGTTTATTAGTAACAATTCATTTAAAACAGCATATTATTTCTCTAAGACAGCATAGGACTTTTATCAAAACTGAAACAAAAAAAAAATACACATCTTGCAGCGATCGAGGAAAAAAATAGACAAGGAAATACTTCATGTGAATACTTGACTGAAAAAAAGTTAAAATTCCAGGACAGATCATTGCTAAGGCCTTCTTTTTATTTTCTTTCTTTATTTTGGGAGGGTTTGGTGTTTAGTCATTAATTTGTACATTCCAGTATGATTAACATAGTGTTATATTAGTTTCAGGTGTACAGTATAATGACTCAACACTTCTACACATCGGTTGGTCATCACAATAAGTGAACTCTTCATCCCCTTCGCCTATTTCACCCATCCCCCCCTGCCCCCCCCACCAAGGCTTCGCTTTAATGTAATAGGTGTTGTGATGCATTCCCTTGGGGATCCATTAACTATGAACAAGTGAACAGCATCTAGTAAGAAAGGGTGAGGGATCAAGTTTGCCCAAAGGTAAAAATTCCTATTTCTAGTGTATTTTGCAGGGACTAGAACCAACAGTCTTGAGTTCAGCAGGCTTTGTTCTACAGAAGGGACAAAGTTCTTTAAAGTTGGATTACTAGCCTGGGAACTGGGAGAAATCCATTCCTTTCCTCCCTTTTCTGGTGTAAATATCCTGGCTCTTTACATTCAGAGCACCCCAAGTTCTGAACTCTCAGCTGATCTGTGGCAAGACAAAAGCTGCCTTTCCAACCTCCCCCCCCCCCCCCCCCGCCACCGCCCCGGGCTCAGAGGTTAATAGTCTGGCCTCTGACCTTTACCTGTTCACCCTAGCTGACACCAACCCAGGTGTCCCTCAGTGGAATTAACATAAGAAGCACCCTTTTCAGAAGCTCCCAAAGACCCAGAATTTTACTGAGAAAAACCGTCTTCTGAGGCCTGCCTCTGCTTCTTGTTCTTGAACTCTTTCTGTGGAATGGTTTCTTTCTTTCTTTTTTTTTTTTTTTTTAAGATGTTATTTTTAATCTCTTCACCTAACGGGTGCTTGAACTCACAGCCGTGAGATCAAGAGTCTGCACGCTCTACCGACTGAGCCCACCAGAGGCTCTTGGAATGGTTTCTGAGAGGTGCTTTTTTTTTTTTCTTAGCTAATTAGTAGTGATCATTTCTGTTCTAGTTGGACATAGAATTTGTTCTAATACTAAGAGCTGCTGTCAGCAATCGCCCAGAATGGTGTCTTAATTATCAGTTGGAAGAAGAAAACAGGAGAAAAAGTTATCGCATATGTGGGTGTTAGGTAGTAGGTAGCCCTTCTGTTTCCTTCTCCTTCTCCTCTCCCCCAATATCCACGTATGACACATGATGAGTCCAGTGAAAGTCATGATGTTTTCCGTTTGAGGAGGTGAGAACGGGGGTGAGGCCATCTCATCCTTTCATGTCCATCACTAACTTGTACCTGCTGTTATTGTTAAGTGTCTCTTCCGTATCAGACAGAGAATTGGTGAGATGTCACAAACTCCCTTATAGTTTGTGAAGCAAACACTTGAAATATAGCGAATTTTATTTTTCCTCTTAATCAAATAGTACTAGAAGTTCAGTCCTAATATGTATGTATTTCCTGTCTTTTGCTTCATTAAGGAAGAACTTATGTTTGCTTCTTTGTTTCTGCCACTGTTTTGGAGATGGGCTCAAGTAGCGTTTAAGATTTGAACCCAGTTCAGCTGCAGTATGTTTAGATGAGGATGAATCCCACATATTTTCAATAGAGGAGCCACATAATCAGAGATGTTTTCATTTTAATAATTGTATAGAACTTTCTCAGCTGTCCTTCTCATCAGATTTTTTTGTAGCAGTCTAAAAAGAGCTAATCAACTCTCTTTGTATAGCATGAAAGGTGTTAGTCTTAGTCACTGATTGCTTTTGATTTAATAATTGAGTTTTTCATTATTTAGGACAACTCTTAGCTTTGGTTTTAGCAATTCAAGCAAAGGATAACTGTAACCGTACAGAACTAGAAATACTCGAGTATTAAGTGGAGTCTAGGCAAGAAGCCAGACATCAGACTAGCTCCAGAGTTGATATATTTATGTCCAGAATTCCAGGGATTCTGGGTCTTCTTCAAGGGCATACTCAGCTTTTACTCCAACCAGCAACTTTCAGATTGTCACTGCTAGGAATTTAACTTGGGAATACAAACCCATCCTCAGGTTTGAGGATAAGCCCCGTGTTGTTTTTCTGTGACCTTGTTTTCTGCTGAATACCTCAGCAATGGGAGGATAAGAGAACAAATCAAGGTTGAATCTGAATCTCTGCATGGTTTGAAACATACCAGTGTGTATTTTCTACTCCCTCCTCCATCTTTAATTTTCTCATGTTATTTGTGTTTGAATGTCTTGGTTATATGACATGTAAAAAAAAAAAAAAAAAAAAAGTAAGCTGTTGTAGGATTAACCTGGTGAATCTCTAAGAGACCTTCAGTTCCAAGCAGTCCTTCAGTAAAAGCATACAAAGGAACAGCCCTCATTAAATTCTCATTTTCTGCTTCTACTTCAGTATATCACACAGTCTGGTAATGGTGATGCCCTCGTGTGCTGCGAAAGAACATGCACCGTCTTTATCACTTCCTCAAACACAACATAAAATAAACTTGAAGGCAACGTTCAGGTAAAGTCTTGCCAGCTGATCACCCCCACCACCTGCCAAAAGTTCCATTGTGCATCTGTATGACAAGCTCTGTTGTGATCCTCAGGATGGACCTTTGAAATAAGGTTCCTGCTCTCAAGGGGCTTATAGCATGGGAGAGATTGGTGGTTCAAATGGGGAAGGAGCCCATGAGTGAAATAACAGCAGGTCCTTTTAATGTTGTGAACAGCAGACCAAGAAATTGTATGGAGTGTGACTTCTGGTGGGGCACTCAGGGAAGCCCTCTCTCTGAAGAGATAACATTTGATCTGGGATCAGTATGGGATTGAAGTCTGGGGACCTGTTCCTGGTTGCTTGGTTTGTTCTAGAGGCAGATATAAAGCAGTGTGGCTGGGTGGAGAAGGTTGGGGGGGGGGGGGGTGGGGTAGGGATTTAGAGACCAGTGTAGGGGGAGGGGTAAATTAGGAGATAAGATCAGAGAGACAGGCCAGGCCCTGTTCTTTGGGTCTTGTAGAGACTGAATTATTTATTTATTTAGATAGAGAATGTATGGACAGGCCCAAGCACAAGAGCACGGGGAGGGGCAGAGGGAGAGAAAGAATCTCAAGCAGGCTCTCCATTCAGACTCTGCCTAGAGCCTGCCTGGAGGCCAGATCCCATGACCTGAGCTCCACTGACTGTGTCACCCAGGTGCTGAGACTAAATTTTTTAAATGCAATGAACCTACTGGAGCACTTTATGGTTTAAAGGAGCATCATGGCTGCTCAATGGAGAAGGCACCATAGGGCCAGAGAGAAAGCTGGGAGATGTGTTGCAGACAGAAGATGTCTCTAACTTGAACTAAGGAGGTGTGGAGGCTGTGGAAGCTGGCATGTATAGACTTTCTTCAAATTATATTTCATTTCTTATTACAGAAGTAATATATTTCTGTTACAGAAAACCTATACCATTGATAAGTCCCCAAAAAAATTGAATCCTAATCCTACCACCTAGACGTAATCACTGTAATATTTTTGGTATCTGTCTTATAGAAAACTTAGAAAATACAGGGACCTCTTCCCCAAAGACATGAAATATGCCACGATCTTACCATTCAATTTTACGTATAATGTTTTTGTTATCTATCGTGTGAATCCTTCTTGAAGCCAGTATATTATTTTTAGGAAACTAGTTTATTCTGGATGTTCTGATAAAACCTCTTTTGCCTTAAATAAACTAGAAAATGTCTGCCCTAAGTCTGGTTGACAAAATTAGTTTATGTGCCATAGAATCACTCCCTTCTTTATTCATTAAATTATTTTACTGTACCCCAGACACTGGGACTCAGTGATCTGTGGTGAATGCTGTCTTCATAAACCATCCCTTCCTATATCCCAAATCAATACCACAGACATTCCTTGGGGTTAGGAAAGCCGAATTTGACCTTTTGACCTTAGATGTAAATTGTGCCATTCGCTGTCCCTGCTTTTGAGAAAACATGGGCACTAGAACTCTTTGGCTGTTTCTGGAATCTTTTCACTCGAGGTAGCCCAGAAGAAACTAAGCTTGTAGGGCTGGTCTGCCCTGGCCTGAACCAAGGGTTATTTGGAGCGGAGAGGACCAAAGATTTATTTTTTTTCTAGGTTTTTGCTCCGAGGCCTTCACCTTCCAGAGGTACTTATTGGTAAGGGAGAAATCGGGCGCTTCCTAAAAATGTGACCATTTCACCTCTTACTCTGGGTTCAAAATGCATTACATTTTACAGGTGTGTCCTCTCTTGATTACTGTTAAAAATTTTAGCATTATGGGGCAGCTGGGTGGCTCAGCTGGTTGAGTGTGTGACCAGCTCAGGTCATGATCTCAGGGTTTTGGGGTTTGAGCCTGCATCAGGCTCTGTGCTGACCGGTCGCTCAGAGCCTGGAGCCTGGATTCTGTGTGTGTCTCTCTCTGTCCCTCCTCTGTTCACACTCTGTCTCTCTCTGGAAATAAATAAATAAAACATTAAATGTATTACCAGTTTGCACTGTGTTCTCAAGCTTTCAGAGTGGTTTCATATAAGCTATTCTATTAAACATTTGAGACTGTATCTTTCCCCAACTGTCTGAAGTTCAATTTATTCACAACAGAATAGGGTCTGTCTTTGTATTCCAAACTTGCTTGCTTCTCCTGCTTTATCCCCTGACTCAGGTAAGAGTCTTAACTGTTGTTGGTTTTTTTGTTTATTTTGAGAGAGAGAGAGAGAGAGAGAGAGAGAGAGAGAATCCCAAGCAGGCTCCATGCTATCAACACAGAGCTCCATTGTAGGGCTCGATCTCCATGAACCATGAGATCATGACCTGAGCCTAAATCAAAAAAGCTTAACAGACTGAGCCATCCAGATGCCCCAAGAGTCTTACCTGTTCTGAAGTCTCCTAAATGAGAAAGGGGAGAACCTTACCTTAGCTTTTTCTTCCTTATCTAATTAGGAAAGAATATCCATGCAAGTTCAGAAAAGCCTCTCAATTTTTTTTCTCCCATCTATTCTACTGGTCACTGTTTAGGTTCAGTCAACTTCTTTCATCGGGTCTGTTAAGCATCCTCCTGCAATACTTCTCTATTTGGGCTACAGCCAGAGTGATCCATTGGGGCTTTTTAAGTGTTTGATCATGACCGTTTCCAGGTTGTAGGATACAATGCCATATGTTTGGATAATCTCTGAATTTCTCAGATGTAAGGTACATCTCCTTTGCCTTCATTTTTTATCCCCCCCCCCCACACTTTTTTTTCCTCACTTTTTCACCCTATGGTCCAGCTTTGTTGATCTTTGTTTCCTGAAAGTGTTAATCTTGAACTTTATGCCTCTACACCTGCTGTTTTCTCTACCTGGAATATCTTTCTTCTTGTTCTCCAAGTGACATAGTCTTATTCATTCCTGGAGATCCAGATCTAGTGTTATTTATTTCTTAGCTTCTTCAGGGAGTGCCAGTCATCCCTTCTATATTCCCAGAACAGTTTGATCCATTTGAAAGCATTTTTTTAGTGACCACTCAAATAATGGCAACTTATTCTTTTCATGGCATTGTACACTATTTATTATGTGCCTTCCATGTGCCTCATACTGTATTAATTCCTGAAGATACAAGGATGAATAAAATATAGACTTGCCCTCTATGAATGTACAGCCTAAACAGAAAGAACCCTACAAAGAGAGAAGCCATGATGGGCTGTTTGGGGTCATTGTTACTGTTGTTACAGAGTTTGGCCTGTCTTTGGACCAGGCTTCTTTCCTCAGCCCTATGGGCTCTCTTAAGCAATTAGTTTGCTTAATCCTGAAACCATGAGCTGAGGTCCATGAATTAATGGGTCAGTTGGTATAATTTATTGGAATAAAACCTTCATGATCGGAACAACAATATAGTATCAGATGTCTCACTGATGTTATTTTTACATTCTAATATCCCTCTACTGATAATCCTATCAGATATCTTTTTTCACTCTATGCATTGGGAATATTTTTTTTTAATGGGCTTTTCTTTTTATCATTTAAAAACATTTTTTTAAAATGTTTATTTTAGAGAGAGACAGAGACAGAGTACAAGCAGGAGAGAGAGAGACACATAGAATCTGAAGCAGGCTTCAGGTTCTGAGCTGTCAGCACAGAGCCCGACGCGGGGTTTGAACTCGTGAACTGCAAGATCATGAGCCAAAGTCAGACGATCAGCTGACTGAGCCACTCAGGTGCCCCTCTTTTTATCACTTTTAAATTCAAGACAACACTGAGAAGGTTGTTATAGACATTTCTCCTGTACTCCCTGCCCCCACACATGCACAGCCTCCCCCTTTATCAGCATCCCTCCCCAGAGAAGTAAATTTATTACAGTTGTTGAACCTAACACTGACACATCATCATCATCACCCAGAGCCCGTAGTTTACTTTAGGGTTCACTCTTAGTTTTGTACGTTCTGTGGGTTTGGACAAATACATAATGCATCTGTCCCCCATTATAGTATCATACGGAGTAGTTTTACTTCCCTAAAAATCCTCTATGTGTGCTCTATTAATTTATCTACCTTCTCCCCTACCCCCTGACAACACTGATCTTTTTACTGTCTCCATCGTGCTGCCTTTTCCAGAATGTCTTAGAGTTAGAATCCCACAGTGTATAGTCTTTTCAGATTGGCTTCATTCATTTAGTAACATGCATTTGTTTTCCCTTTGCCTTTTCATGACATAATAGCTCATTCTTTGGAATGCTGAATAACATTTCATTGTCTGGCTGTATCACAGTGCATTGTTTCTAATTTTCATTTTTTCTTCTGTCGGACTTGGGTTTATGGGGGTAGGGCTTTGATGTTTGGTTCCAGGCACATGGAATGCACTAACTCTGTGAATAAGTCCTAAGGGAAAAAATGAGACACAATGCTTTTTCTTTTTCTTCTTTATAGTTTGCTGTCCTTCACCTGGAAGCAGCTTCCAGACTGGATAAGTTTGTGCTCATGAGAGAATGTACATTCATGGGTTGGGATGGCATGTTTCATTCCTCTCCCCTACCCTCCCCAACTAGTCTGCCATTGGTTCTTAAACTCCGAGGTCAGCAAACTATAGCCCTTGGGCCAAATTTGGCCTGACACCTGTTTTTGTAAATAAAGTTTCATTGGAACACAGCCACACCCATCATTTATGCATTGTAAATGGCAGAGTTGGGTGGCCATGACAGAGACCATATGGCCTCCTGGACTGAAAACATTTACTCTCTGGGCCTTTATAGCAACCGTTTGCTGACCTCTGTCCTAACCCAGGGAAGGAGCCAGAGACTGAGCTCAAGGTGGCCAAAGTGATTGCTTACAGAAACGTGTCCAAAGTAGCAGCTGTTAGGTCCTTTCAGGGAGAAATAAATTTCTAAGGTTTATTTTGATTTGTGTGTTGAATACAGAAACTATAAAAGAAAATCTGGTGAAAGGTCTGGTTGCTTTGTTTTGGTAATTACAAGACAAATGAATTTGACCTAACTCATTTTTGAATTAAACAGCTGTTCTCCAACTTTAACACAAATCAGAATCACCTGGAGGGCTCGTTAAAGTGCAGCCTGCTGCCCCTCCTCCACTGAGGTTCGAATTTGGTGGGTCTGCGGGGTGATCCAGAAGCTGCAATCCAAACAGCTTTCCAGATTTTGCTCCTGATGCTGGTCTGGGGGCCACACTTTGAGAACCATTAGTTTAGAACGATGGCTCTGAGACTTGGCTCTGTCTCAGCATCACCTCGTAAGTTTAAAAACAATTTATTAAAAAAAAAAAATGCTTGGGTCTTGCCCTAGACTTGCCAAGTCAGAATCCCCAGCATTGGTGTGTAACTTAAAAAGAATGATTCTGAAGAAAACTCACTTAGTTGTCATGCTTTTGAAACTATCATATGGACTTTGCTGAGTGAGGTATGTAGAAGATGTTTTGACTAATAAGTTTGAAATAATCATTAGATACAGATTGCATTACATTCTCGGTTTTCAGGAAAACTCTAAGCTGGAATCTTGTTCAGTGCACGTATGTTACATTTCTCAGCGGACTCCAAAAAAAACAAAAACAAAAACAAAAACAAAAAAACCAGTCCAAAAAGTACACTGTGTTCAATTTGGCGGAAATTTTTTTCTTTTCCTTAGCAAACTTGACATGTTAGTTTGTACACTTTTTTCCCCACTGTGTAAAATTAATTTGAAATCCGTCCTTGATGAGTTCCCTTTCTTCTTTTCTTGAAAGTGAGGTTTCCTTTTGAACAGCATGAATAGCTCCTATCCCATCCCCCTTCCGTGGTTTCACGATAGCAAGTTTAAATGTACGAGTGCCTGCCAGAAATGGCACGCGAGGTCTTCTTGCCTGGTCCTTCCTCCCTGCGTGCAGGGAGAAGACATTCCTTAACGTGGGTAGGTGTTTTTAAAGCAACACAAGGCCCTGTTGCTCTGTATGTGCTTTTGCTTGGAGAACTTGTCTCCTTTCTTCCATAATTTCAGCAGGCTATAAAGCTGTTCATTTTAATTTTGTTGATTGCTATTTGTAATGTTCCGAAGCTGAGTATTCTGTCAGAATGCAAATAAGGCAAAGCAACCGTGAAATAGTAAATGTAGAAGAACCAAATCGTTGGCACTTTGGCAGCTAATGTAGTAACCTCAACCATCATTAGCTACACAAAGAACTCTTACGCTCTGTGTTTATGAAGGGCAAGCATTTTGGTCATGTTTTGGTCTGTACTTCCCGTCCCACCCCCCACCCCCAACCTTGGCCTTCAAAAGATAGGAATAAATACCAACATTTGGGTTTATAGACCCTCAGACCCACAAACAAAACAGTCATCAATGTCTTAAACTACATAATTCTATATTATGAAATCATGAGGATTGCTAACATGAAAATGTCAGAACATGAGTTTGACAAATGGCTTAAGAAGAATAATGTTCTAAAGTATGGAAGAGCTCATTTATTTAGTGCATTTGGATTAATTCAAGTTTCAAGCTGACTGTCTTGAGTGAAAATTTTCACATGTATTTGTTTATTTATTTATTTATTGCATTTCCTTAGAAGATTAGAAAGGATATTAGCAAGCTATTGTGAGTTAAGTAGAAATGAAGACTCCTTTCCTTTTCATGAACTCATGGATATACCTTGCTTATGCCTCTGTCATCTCTACAGAGAAGGGCTTTTATTCCTAAGGATTAATTTTTACACCTTCTAGAAAGCAGTAGCACCCAGGAAACCCCCAAAGTAATGGAGAACAGTAATTCATTATTCTGGGATTGCTATTATTTTAAGCTCCTTCGTTGGCAGTGTTAAGACTGATTATTCAACTAGAAGAATCAATTGAAATGGAGACACTTTCTTAATGATCAGTATCTTTTGGTTACCTTGTCAGTTTTTGCCTGTTTGAGCTTCATTTCTCAGGTGGGAATGTTCTAAATTACTCCCTTATACACGGGCAAGCCCAGTGTCCTAGGCATAGCTGCGGGCTCTCCTTCTTTTGAGAGCAAAAACGAAGTACTTCCTGTTGGTTTTTGCATTGCTCTTATGAATGCTCTTCTTAGGTCCGTGGGTTTCCAAAGTGAATATGTTTTGCCCATGTTCAGATGGGACCTGTGCTGGGTTTAATGCTCTTCTGTCACTGTCTTGAAATGCTTAATACTTTTTGAACCAGGGGCCCTGCATTTTCATTTTGTACCAGACCCCATAGGACTGTCATCAGTCCTGCCCTCAGGAACTACACTCTTACTCATTTTTAGTTCCCTACAGATTCGTAGCATGGTGCCTGACTCACAGATGAGTGAATGAATGAGAGCTCCTGTTGTTCTGAGAGCACAATGACATAGTTATTGTTGCTTTTTGAATTGCTCGTAGGAGTGTGGTTCAGGTCAGTTAGTGGGTTCCCAAAATGAATATTCTTCAGATACAGTGAAGTGGATGCTTGAGTGGTTGGGTAAAAGCAGTAGTGAGCAAAGTTTTAAAGAATACAGTTTCTCTCTCTTCACTTCCATTTTCCTGAATCAAAATTTTCTGAGACTAAAGATTAGGAATCTGTGACTTAAAAAGCTCCTTAGGTACTCCTGTGCCTGTGCACGGACTATGGTCTTCTCCCGTCGAGCTCTGGAAGGTCTGTAGGTCTGTTCGGCCATGGATGTGGGTTTCTGGTTTGTCTAGGTTGTCGAAATAAAAAAGGGCCTGATTCAAGTGACATCAAGTGAAATTTAGGAGACAACAGGGCATAGCCAGGCTAAGAATTAGCACCACCCACCCAGGTCCCTAATGATACTTAAGGATAACCAACAAGGCTACCATTTGTCTGATTGTTTATGCCTTCATTGGGGGGGATCTGATACTTTGTGCAGCTTATGCTCACCAACTCCCAAAGCAAGAGGTGAAGGTTGGCCTTATAAACCATACCATAGCATAAAGTGCCTGTAGTCACTGCCCTCTCCTTGGGCTTAGCAACATGAGATCTACTTCCAAGTGGAAGTAACTAGAGGGCAATGGAGTATGGAGAGGCCCAATGGTCAGCCTAGTGCCTTTGTGTGCGATTTGGTTGTGGGCCTTCTACTACAGATTTGAGGGGGTTCGGGGTGGAACAGAGAAGGTCTAAAGGTAGCTGTGGATTGGATGTAGGCTGTCTATTGGATATAGGCTTGTCATTTAGAAAGCAGTGATTCAGTGTGGGAGTATATCTTACCCAAGTCATATGTCAGAATGGTGGAGATTATATGTATCCCTTAATGAAAGATGGTGCTTCTAAGATGCAAGTCTGTCAACCCATAAAGAACTTTGTAACTCTAAACATGGTGGAAATGAACAAAGTTCATGTTGCTGAATGAGAGCATCTAGTCTATAAGAAACACCTCAGAAAGAAGTTTCCAGAGGAGAGGTGGAACCATCTAGAAGTGTCTTTTGACCGGAAGGAAAGCTGTGTCCCTCATGTGTAAGTGTCCTCAGAGCTCAGGAGCAGGCGGCTAACAGCTCACCACTAAATCGTTCCTGGCTGTCCTTGGCTATGAAGAGTTTTCAGATTAAGACATACTTGTTAACCAAGGCAGGAGATTGCTTCTAGGGGGTGGAGCTATAGAAAGGACAACAACTGGGGCGCCTGGGTGACTCTGTCAGTTGAGCGTCTGACTCTTGATTTTAGTTCAGGTCACGATCTCATGATGTGTGGGATCGAACCCTGCATCAGGCTGGGTGCTGAGCATGGAGCCTGCTTGGGATTCCCTCTCCCTCACTCCCTGTCTCTTTCCCTCCGCCGCCCCCCCCCCACGCCCAGTCTCTGTCTCTCTCCCTCTCCCCCTCCCCCCTCCCTCCTTCCCTCTCTGTCCCTCCCCCACTCATGCACACGCATGCAGCATGCTCTCTCAAAATAAATAAACATTTTTAAAAACACACCTAACAGCAAAGGGTTAGGGATAAGAAAAATATTTAGAAGCAGAAGGTCATTGTTTAACCACTCGCTTGATTTCATTCATTACTCAGTAACTATGTTTTGATAATCTTTAATGTGTCAGGCACTAGTAGGCACCAGGATACAGGAGTGAGAAGACAGCATAATTCCTGATTGGGGGTGGGGAACCTGAATTTTGATGGGAAAGAGGCACAATGAATGAACATGTCAGGGTTATGAGTGCTGTGAAGAGGTTGCAAACAGCCTTCTATGACAGATAATAGAGCTCACAGCGGTTGCTCAGGGATGGGGAGGAGTCTTCTTCCTTTATATAAATACGATTGCTACAGTAACATGTTAATTTGTCATGGGCTCAGTTCCCTTCTCTTGGAAACCACCACCAATTTCACATGTTTGGCCAGGCCATTGAACAGAGGTTGCTGTATAGGCTGATTTCTGGGGGATGAGAGTGAGTTTGGCACTGTGTATAGTTATATCAGTACTATCATAGCAAGTAGCCTCTTTCCAGTTATTGAATATGTATTCACTGAGTGTTAAAGAGCATATGGTTTCGGGGCTCCTGGCTGACTCAATAGGTAGAGCATGTGACTCTTGATCTTGGGGTTGTGAGTTCAAGCCTCACGTTGGGTGTAGAGCGTCCTTAAAAAGAGAATGTAAAGTTTCACTAATAAATATTGCTTTCTTTTTATTATAAATGTTTGGCTGACTTGACAAAAGTAAAAAACAAAATGGCCCACAGGTAATGTTTTCTTCTGCTAATGTTCAGGTTGACTTGTGGCAGATTTCCCCATTGTTTTGTGTTTACCTAAATAAAGAAATTGAGATTGGCTGATGAGTAAACAATTGAAGAGGTGACATTGTTAACATTAAATATTTAAATATTATAAAATAAGAATATGTGGGGTAAGTCAACCATCAAGTTTTAGGATATTATGTATTAGGATATTATATATATATAAAAATTTTATATATATATAATTTTTTTTATTCATTTATTTTGAAGGGGGAAGCAAGTGGGGGAGGGGCATAGAGAGAAAGGGAGAGAGAGAGAATTCCAAGCAGGCTCCGTGCTGTCAGTGCAGAACCCTATTTGGGGGCTTGATCCCAGTGAACTGTGAGATCATGACTTGAGCCAGAATCAAGAGTCGGACGCTTAATTGACTGAGCCGCGCTGATGCCCCTGTATTTTCCTGACAGATGTAATACATTGTAGATTTTAACAAGTTAGACCATGTGGGATGATTGGTGTTTTTTTAATTCTAGGCTTGTAGAAAATTTGTGCATTATTAAAATGACCAAGTACAGAGTTAATATGCTATATGCATAAGAACAGATATCCTTATACCTTGTGAATTCTGAATGAGATAATACCAAATTTAAAGTGTTGTTTTACTGATAAAGATAATTTATAACTTTTAGAGCAGCAATTAATTAGAGAATGCAACAGAAATATGAGTAGGGACGCCAGGGTGGCTCAGTTGGTTAAGTGTGGGATTCTTGATTTCAGCTCAGGTCATGATCTCCGAGTTCCTGAGATCAAGCCCCACATTGGGCTCCATGCTGACAGAATGGAGCCTGTTTGGGATATTCTGTCTCTTTGTCTCTCTCTCTTTTATTCTCTCTCTCTCTCTCCCTCTCTCTCTCTCTCTGCCTCTCTGCCTCTCTCCCGCTCTCTGTCTCTCTATCTCTCCCCCATCAAATAAATAAATTTAAAAGAAAAAATCATGAGTGGATGTATTTTTAAATTTTAAATGAATTTCTAGATTTACCAGCCAGATTTATAAAGTAAAAATATTGGCTTTAAATTCTAGTATTTTCAGGATCTTGGATCTAATCACTCTCATTTTATATGTAAGGAAAATAGCTTCTGTAGAGAAACTAAACAATTTGCTTTAAGATCTGGAGATTATTTCACTTTGAAGTACTTGCAGGGAGTGGTTTCAACCATTTTAGTGGAAAGGCTGTTTTACATACTAAACATTCCTGGATTGGGATTCTGGTTGTATTTTTTTTTTTTTTGTCTTGTTTTTCATACATACTAGCTCTGTAAACGTGTGTAAATTACTTAATTTCTCTAAGGCTTTAGTTCCTCATCAGTGCAGTCTGGAAAATGGTTATGCCCTTCCCCCTGAAAGCATGGTCCCAGGGATTAAATGAGAAAAGAACCACGAGGACTTAGTGTGGTATTGAGCAGAGAGAAAGAAATCAGGGAAAATTATTGTGAAACTAAAATCCTCCTATCAAACAGATCTTTGTTTTGACATTTTTGAGAAGACATTTAAGAAGATGACATTTTTAAACGTTATAAATTAGAAACTCCTAAAATATAGAACTTTTCCTACTTATTTCAGATGAAGGAAATCAACCTCTATACTGTAGGAATCTCTTTCTTGAGAATTTAGTTTAGTTCAATATCAGTTCTACAACAATTATTAGCACTTGTACCAAGTAAATGACTTGTTTCGCTTTAAATTGCTGCTTTAGACTTAACAGAAATTCTTAACAGAAATTCTATAGTACTTGCTGTGTGCCTGGTACATGTGGCAACACATTTGATCCTCACAAAAAGCCAATGTGCTAGGTATGATCATCATCCCTATATGACAGGTGTTGAAACCTCACTGCAGAGAGGTCAAGGGGAAAGTCTGAGGTCATGTGGCTGATAGGCGAGGGTGGAGTGTGAGATCTACCTGAGCATGAGATCCCCTTCTTACTCGTTAC
Source organism: Lynx canadensis (assembly GCF_007474595.2). Taxonomy (NCBI): domain Eukaryota; kingdom Metazoa; phylum Chordata; class Mammalia; order Carnivora; family Felidae; genus Lynx; species Lynx canadensis. Next base: position 117,795,563 of record NC_044307.1, on the reverse strand, counting down.
ACCATACTGACTACACCACAGGAGGAGGATTGCTAGTCGAGAGGAAGGATACTCCAGTTACTGTACAGATCCTTATTTGATTTGCCCAGATGGGTGCTGAGCCAACCAAATACTGGCTTCCGAGAACCCCGTTTTATAGGGATACTCCTACCATATTAAAAATGGCTACCACTAATGGACTACTCCCGTGAATCATAGACTCTACTGGAGACTTCACCCGTTTTTCTTTCTCCATAATAGCTCTCTGAGATAGATATGATGATGATGGCGGTGATGGGTAGGATGATGTACATTTTACAGATGATGGAACTGAGTGAAGGGTATAACCTTCCCCAGTCAGACTTACCTGTCTCACTCCAAAGCCACTGTGATACTCAGGTTTCTATACTGAATAATGTGTCTATCTCAGTTCTGTAACACGGAAACTGTTAATAAATGTGATGATGAACAGTAAATATAGGAAGTCAACGGAGCATTATGGAGCATGTCCGTCACTAGTCTAGAATAGAATCGAATCCCATGTGTATTCAACAATTATCTGTGTTTCACCTCCATAAAGCAGTGAGTGCTTCATACAAAAAATGAGGGCAAAGGCTTTGGACATGCGGTCTGTATCCATACTAAGGCTTTCATCTCCGCAAGGATGAGAATGTAGCCGAATGTTCCCTTATGTAACACTAGATGGCGCATGAGAACAAAAGAGATAGAAGACATTTATAGGACACATGCAACCCTTGTTTGTAATTGCGGTAGAATTTATTTTCTGAAGTGGATCGTGGCGGATTTCAGGCTACTGATAACTAACAGGAACACCTGGCCTGATATTTTGCCAGAATAAAACTGTGCCTTATCTCCAGTTTGGAGTAGAATTTTGGTAAGTCTAATAGAAAGCCATTCTTTATTTTTGGCAGAATATTACCAAACCCATCTGGCATAATTTTGATTAAGTAACTCTACCCCTACTGTAGCAAAATTAAACTGAATATCTGAAAAAGGTGGTATAGTCAAGGATCACTCCTATGAGCTCTATAAAATGAATTTCTATGCTATTTTGGAAATTATAATGTATGTTATCAGAAACACAGGCTTGTGACATTATGTAAGGCACAAAGAAAATTAAAAGGGTACATAATTATTTCTAGAGATATTTTTTAGGTCATGAAACTTCTAGACTTTGGGCCCTATTAACTCAATTTATTTGTATTTTCAACTATTACTAAATTATTAGTCTGAATATTAAACTACTATTACCGAGTTTTTTCATTTCTCTTTCGATCATCCGTGCTTTCTTTGAGGAGTTACAGAGCCTCATAAGGCAGAATAAAACAAAAGGGAGAAAACAGGGAAGAGACTGCAAGGGTAAGGACAATGAAGTATTCAGGTTAGATGCTGTAATGCAATCCAGGTCAATATGATTTCACCACATTTTCTGAATGTCTCTGAAGAAATGAAAAATAATGGTGGACAGAAGGATTAGCTTAAGCCTTGTACCTTCAAATAAAACATCTGGGGGGGTGCCCGAGTGGCTCAGACAGTTGAGCTTTTGGCTCTTAATTTCAGTTCAGGTCATGATCCCAGGGTTGTGGGATCGAGCCCCACATTGGGCTTCAGGCTGAGCGTAGAGCCTGCTTAAGATTCTCTGTCTCTCTTCCTCCCCCCACTCCCCGCTTGCGTGCTCTCTTTCTCTCTAAAATAAAACAAAACAAAAATCATATGGAAGGGATACACTAGCCTATGTTAATTTTTAAAATAGCTTTCCTGGAAAGAAGAAAAATAGCCTCAAGGGAGTGCTTCAAGAGTGTCTTTGCTTTTCACACTGCATGGACCATTAAGGGCTAAGCACTCGGAGTAAGGTTGGTCCAGTTATTCTGAAGCATGTTTAAGAGTTAATTTACTGGGGTGCCTGGGTGGCTCAGTCGGTTAAGCGTCAAACTTCGGCTCAGGTCATGATCTCACAGTTCATGGGTTCGAGCCCTGCATTGGACTCTGTGCTGTCACCTCAGAGCCTGGATCCTGCTTCAGATTCTGTGTCCCTCTCTCGCTCTCTCTGCCCCTCCCCCACTTTCACTTGGTCGGTCTCTCTCTGTCTCAAAAATAAACATTAAAGGGGCACCTGGGTGGCTCAGTCGGTTAAGCGTCCGACTTCAGCTCAGGTCATGATCTCGTGGTCCGTGAGTTCGAGCCCCGCGTCGGGCTCTGGGCTGATGGCTCAGAACCTGGAGCCTGCTTCCGATTCTGTGTCTCCCTCTCTCTCTGCCCCTGCCCCGTTCATGCTCTGTTTCTCTCTGTCTCAAAAATAAATAAAACGTTAAAAAAAAAATAAAAAAATAAATAAAATTAAAAAAATTTTTTTTAAAAGAGTTAACTTATCGAGTGCTTATTATGTGCCTAATGTTTGCTACTGTTTATTTGTATTATCTCCTTTAATTTTCTCAACAGTTCCATGAGGGAGATTTGGTTATTATACCCACTTTATAGATGAGAAAACTGAGGCTTAAGGGGGGTAAAGTATCAAGCCCGGGGTCACATGGCTACAGAATTGGAGGAAGCAGGTCTATCTGATTCTTAATGTCCAACTTTAAACCACGTTGATATGGTCTTCTTGGAGATTTGTATCATTTGAGTGCCACACTTAGGCCGTGTTGTGGATTAATTGGAATATTTTTTAGACATTCTCTCAATGCTGTCCTATTTCTTCCTCTGTTATACTCCAGTGTCCTTACCTCCCACCTTAGTGGCCCACTCTTTCTCAGAGAACCTTGGGCTGTATAGGTCACTTTATAACAAACCAAACCAACTTCATCATATTGTGACCTCTAACCTAGTATTTGAACCCAGGTTCTAGTGTTACTAGCCAGATAAAGTAGACTTTTGGTGTTTGGAGGCTGCTTTCTTGGACTTGAGCACACTTTACCTCATCCAACTCCAAAGTTGAATGCAACTCATCACCTAGAGATGATTGAGCTCATCTTAATTACCCTCATTTTGAGGGGGTGCGACAAATGTCAAAAATTTTGGGAAGGAAAAGGTGTTTTGTTTAGGCTCTCGGGCCATCCAGTGAATGGCAGCAGGCGTTCCCACCTACGTGTTGGCCTTGTCTCTAAGAAAGTTATTCATAAGCTAATTTTTATTTTTTTTAGTAACTTAGGCGAATGGGTAAAAGATTATTATGAAATATGTTATTTTGGCACAAACTCAAGTGAGGCCCCGGAGAACAGGATGTGGTTATTGTATGCTAAGTCTGTTTGCGGCTAGCCAGGTGAAATCCACTCTGTCCCTTAACCTTGGTAGCCTCAGAACCTCCGTCTGTAAGATGTGAAGTGGACCTTGATGAGCACTGACATCTGTCCAAGCTCTAACCTTCTAGGATTTATTATTATTATTATTTTTTTAGGTTTCACGCATAAAGAGAGTAACCAAATGTAGGGCATGGAATTTTAATCACAGCCCCAAATTATTTCAGGACGGTGTTGTTATAATTAATATTCAAAAGTTCTTAGAGATACTTAGATGAAAGCTCAAAAGGAAAGATGATCATGGGTTAGAAAATTCAATGAGTAATTAATTGGAAATGACTGAGGCTCTTCCCCCTGCTTCACGAGCACAGGAATAGCAGAAGCAGTAAAAGCGACTAAGATTCTTCCTGGCACGCCTGAAAGAGCCAAAGGAAATTTCTGATGTGATTTAGCATGCTTCGTTTTCTCTCCTTGTTAATTATTGTGAAATAGAATCTGCTTAATATCTAAGAGTACTTCTAGCCTTGTTTGTGATTCTGAGTAGCCTAATAACATCCTTTGCCAACAGAATCAACAAGCCACAAATTTCATTTTGCATAGAAGTTGGTGTCGTACTTCAGATCTCCTCCTTCCTCAGTTCTGTATTTCTTTACTGTACCTGTAGGATCTCACTCATAGGAGAATTCTTAAAAAAAAAAAAATGGAATTCATAGAAACAGAACAGATGGGCGTTCCTAGAGGGTGGGGGAAATGGGTACAAAATGTATAAACATCCAAGTATAAGATAAATAAGATAAATCTTGGGATGTAGTTTACAGCATGGTGACTATAGTTAATAATACCGCATGGCCAGTTTAAAGTTGCTAAGAGTCAATCTTTAAAGTTCTTATCACAAGAAAAAAAAATCATAACTATGCAAGGTGATGAATGTTAACTATATTTGTGGTAACGACTTCACAATATATACACATATCAAATCATATTGTGTACCTTAAACCAATGCAACATAATATACCGATTACATCTCAGTGAAATGGGGGAAAAAGAGCAGATGTTTGGTTAGTCCTGTAGCAGAGTGGTCTTTTTTTCCTGATGGGGATGCCAGAAAATGAGAACAAAAATTCATAATTAGTTCCAATAGAAGTTTAGAGTAGGAAAAAAAAAAAGTTTAGAGAAGAAGCATTGTTATAGGTTGGGTCAGTGGGCTCCAAAGTAGAAAGTAGAATTGGAAGAGATTATTAGACTGGAAGAGACCTTAGAAGTTCTTTGTTCATCCTTCTTCCTTTCCACATGTAAGGGAACTAAGGAGAGAAGTTCAGGGATAGGTCCATGCTTATATGACACATTAGTATTAGAGCCGGGACTAGAATCTAGGACTCATGGCTCCCAACTTCAGAATTCCTCCTCCACATCACATTGCCTGTTTTTGCAGTAATTTTTTTTAAGATTTTATTTTTAAGTAATCTCTATACCCAACATGGGGCTCGAACTCAAACCCCAAGGTCAAGAGTTGCATGCTCTACCAACTGAACTAGCCAGGTGCCCCTACAGTAATTTGATATAGAGAAGAAAAATCGAAAGCAGATAATTTGCAAACTAAGCCTACTGAACGAGTTGATTTTTGTGTTTGACTTCATTTGGCACTGACACTCAAAGTTCTGGTTTTGTGCATTACAGAGTGTATATAGCATCTAAATAATCTATTTCAGGAGAAAAGGTATGTGGAATTAGCCATATTTTCTTCCCGGTGAGAAATAATTGTATTGTTAGATGGGCTTAGAGTACATACTTGGTTTTTATTTTAATATTTTTTTTAACGTTTATTTATTTTTGAGACAGAGCATGAACGGGGGAGGGTCAGAGAGAGAGGGAGACACAGAATCGGAAACAGGCTCCAGGTTCTGAGCTGTCAGCACAGAGCCCGCTCAGAGCCCGAGGCAGGGCTCGAACTCATGGACCGCGAGATCATGACCTGAGCCGAAGTCGGACATTGAACCGACTGAGCCACCCAGGCGCCCCCATACTTGTTTTTTTTAAAGTTCATTTATTCATTTATTTATTTTTTACTGATCTCTGCACCCAACATGCGGCTCGAACTCCTGCACCCTTCCGACTGAGCCAGCCAGGCATGCTTAGGATACATACTTTTGACACCAATATTAAATGTAGCAATAGCTTCTAATGATACATTTGTGTGGTGTAAATGAAAGTAAAACTAAATGGATTATGAAGACAGGATGAAGACAGCCATGAAGCAAGACATGCCTCATCAGTGTTTGTCAAGACTCTTGCATAAGCCAAAGACAGCTGCACAGAGAGGCACTCTGATTTCTACCGCCAGGAACCTCTTAATGAAACAGCTTCCGTTGTAGTCTGGTATGAACGAAAGAACGATGTTGGGAAGGTTTCTTCTGGGTCATGATCCTTTTAGCTCAGTGGGTAGATGTGTTTTTTGCAGTGGACCTGAAAACCCGTGCCAGCCTGCAGTAGCTCAAGCGTATTCTATTTTTACTTCTCTTGGGAAAATTTAGGGACAAACAGCTCTGGATCAGGGCCAAGGTGATGCAAATTAAACCTTATGTGGAATCTACTCCTAAGTTAGATTTTGATTAACTGAGCTATTAGTAAAAATAGAGGATTGGGGGATTTATCTCCCTGTCTTGGACGCACTGTACTGCTCTCATCTGGAATCCAGAGGGTTCCAGATCTGTCCAAGTTCCAGTTTTACCACTTATATCTGTAGACACACAAGTGTGATACTTTCCTGTGAACCTGAATTCCCCCTATATATGTTAACCTCAAGTACCCGATTCACTCCATGCATGTAAAATGGTAATTGCTATTTAACCGGTCTAATAAATAGAAAAGAAAAAATACTATGAGGAAGGTGGCTTTTTTTTTTTTAAGCAGCACTGGAATTTAACGATTGAGATTTATTGGAAAAGGGAAAATATGTTAGAAAAAGAGCGTTCAAGAGTACATGAATGTTCACTTCCCAAGAACTCCGAAGAATTGCTAGAATATGACAGAGTAAGAAGATCTGGATTCTTCTCTCTCGTCCCAGATATTGTTGAACTATTAGTTATTTTAATCCATGGTAATTACCATAGTGTTATTAGCTTCAGGTATACAATGTCATGATTAAAAATTCTATAAATTTCTCAGTGCTCATCAGGATAAGTGTACTTTTCATTCATTCCCTTTATCTATTTCCTTCTTGGCTCTCCCCCTTCCCCGCTGGCAATCACCAGTTCTCTATATTTAAAGAACCTGTTTTTTTGGTTTGTCTCTTTTTTTTTTCTTTGTTCATTTATTTCTTAAATTCTACCTATGAGTGAAATCATACAGTATTTGTCTTCCTCTACAAAGTTATAATGTCTCTTTTAGAATTCATTCCTTATTTCATTTTTTTTCTTTTAAGTGAACTTTAAAAAAAATTAAGGCTTGCCTAGAATTTTTTTTTTTTTTCTCTTGTGTACTTGGGAATGTACCATTGGAATTTAAAGCCCTTGCAATTAACATATTCCTCTCTGTTGTTGCCTATCTGTTGGGATGCCAGAGGCTAATGCATTACTCTTAGAAATAAACTGTAACGCGTAACACACATTTTGCTTGAATGAAGCAAAATGGCTCAGAGTTAAATACTGAAAATCCACCAAAAGGCAAGCCAGCATGGAAAGTATAAGCAGGCCTATGAGAGATATACACACAAACACAGATATGTGTGTGTGTATGTGTGTGTGCGTATATATGTGTGTGTATATACACACACACACACATATATATGTATGTGTGTATATATATATATATATATATATATATATATAGTGTCAATGTCAGAAAGTGTGGAGCTAATAAGACTGAGTGTTGCTGGCTGAGAATGTAAGAGATTTGAAACCACAGGTCCCTTGGTTCCTGGAAGAATTAAGTTTTCGGTTATGGGAACAGGATGATAGAGGTTGTTCACTTTAGTTTTTCCCCTCTTGTGTAAGAGTAGGTTAGCAAGGACCAAAGGCAATTTTCATTCAATGTGTAGTTATTGATTTTCTTCCCTAAAATTAGTCTTACGATCTCTCTTTTTGTAATAGTAAAAAAAAAAAAAAAATGAAAATTTTTCTTCTGATTATGTAAAATGTTCATTATAAAAATGTTTAAACATAAAGAAATGTTTGAAAGCTAACATTACCCCAGGATAACTACCATTAGTAGTTTAAGGACTGTCCTTTCATGATTCTTTTTATATATGATTGTTATTTATTGTGTAAGTTTTGCTCAGTCTTTTTTCCCCACCATCTCTCTCCCATGACTGCTTTCAAAACAATGCAAAAACAGGAAATCCATATTTACAACCTGGTATGTGGTCATATAGAAACAAATGGGCAAGATGTATTGTGAGGTATATTTTATAGGAATAAGGATCTTATAATAGTAGAGCTTAAAAGCTCTTCTGAGGGGCACCTGAGTGGCTCAGTCGGTTAAGCGTCCGACTTCGGCTCAGGTCATGATCTCATGGTTTGTGAGTTCAAGCCCCACGTCAAGCTCTGGGCTGACAGCTCGGAGCCTGGAGCCTGTTTCAGATTCTGTGTCTCCCTCTGTCTGCCCCTTTGGCTGCTTGTGCTCTGTCTCTTGCACTGTCTCAAAAATAAATAAACATTAAAAAAAAATAAAAGCTCTTCTGGGTATAGAATTCTAGATTTTTTATACATTTCCCTCTAATTTTATCAAAAAAAATTTTAATGTGTATTTATTTCTGAGACAGAGACAGAGAATGAGTGGGGGAGGGGCAGAGAGAGAGGGAGACACAGAATCAGAAGCAGGCTCCAGGCTGTCAGCACAGAGCCCGACGTGGGGCTCGAACTCACGGACCGCGAGATCATGACCTGAGCTGAAGTCGGTGGCTCAACCGACTGAGCCACACAGGTAACCCCTTCCCTCTAATTTTCTATACTTGTTTCACTCTCCCCTATTTCAATAGCATTTTTCTTGGCATCCTGCCTTTGTAAAGGATTCCCAAGGTATTCAACTTGGCTTTCATAAAAACAATTCTTTCTGAACCTACCCTTCATCAGTTTGAATGATATATAATTAAATTCCTTAATTAAAATAACAGGTCAAAGTAGTCTGAATAGCTTACTGACTCTTGGTAATCATATATAACTCAAATAGTAGAGCAGAGCTTCACCAACTCAGACAGAAGCCTGCAGGTTTCTAGCATTCTGCTTTTGCCAGTAGGCTGTACGTGGGGTTGGGAGAAGTATCGCATACATTTTTGGCATCTGTTAAGATGGTAGAGATTATACATGTTCTGTGAGCTCTCGGCTGTCACCCCTGTGATATTATTCAGAGGCTCTTTCACATTTGTGATTATTTGAAGAAAGCTAAAAGCTTTGTTGGGAATGACCAAACTTCTTTTTTTTTTTTTTTTTTTTTAACGTTTATTTTTTTTGGGACAGAGAGAGACAGAGCATGAACGGGGGAGGGGCAGAGAGAGAGGGAGACACAGAATCGGAAACAGGCTCCAGGCTCTGAGCCATCAGCCCAGAGCCTGACGCGGGGCTCGAACTCATGGACCGTGAGATGGTGACCTGGCTGAAGTCGGACGCTTAACCGACTGTGCCACCCAGGTGCCCCGAGAATGACCAAACTCCTATTCACTAATTTTGTATACTTTAATTAATACACACTGTTAATTAAATATATTAATCATATAAATTATATATAATTAACAATTATATATAAACTATATATAATTAATAATTATATATTAATTATATATATATTAATTAGTATATTAATACACACTGTTCTGATACCAGTTCCCAGTTTGTCTTCCTTGATATTTTGATGATAAACCTTATTCAGCATGTCACACATTATAGTCCTATTGAATCTCCTACACGCTTCACATTTTGCTATGACGGTATAGTCTTTCCCCTGGTATATGCCACTTCCAGAATAGGAGTCCTTAGAGACAAGCCTGAGTCTTTGGCTGTGCAAATATGTCTCTTCTCCCACCTGCCAAAGTGGCTTGGGGCATTACTGCAAAACAACTTCACTCTCGTTATTTTACCGGTCATCCGGTCTAGAAGTTACAGTTAGACTGGTAGGCCAGGGGTCCCAGTGTCTTGAATTGGGTCATCCAGAAGGTAGGCTGATTTACTATTGTGAGTCTGGCAGCAGTCAATGTTTGGGGGAAGTTGACCAAGTTGTGAGGGACAGGCTAAGGACCATAGCCCAGGCCGACAAACTGTCAGCTCCGAGAAATCAACAGGTGAGTCAACAACTCAGGTTTAGAATCCTATATATAGAGAGAGGGTCATGGCACCTGGCAAAGAAATGCAGAGGGAGAAGGATAGAAGATGTGTTTAAGGAGAGTCCCTGTGGTCAGCATCTAAACCGGAGGCCTTAGCCGTAGATCAAGTAGCAGCGATATAATGGCATTCGGTACTTGAGTCCTTTGCGGAAACCTTTGTCCCCATGATGAGTGAAAGGGCATGAAAGGCCGTGCAACATTAACAAATGTTCCTCTCATTGGTTCCTTAAGTACCTTTTTGGTCCAGCCTTAAAAGTGCTCGGAAGCAACAAGCGGAAATGAGAGGTGATGATGATGTTCGGTTAGTGTTTGTGGAACTCAACTGTTTGTTAACGTTAGTTGCTCAGTGGCATGAAGGGGAAGAAGCTGATGGCCACTTGGCTATACTCCTTCTACATGAACTGGTTTCTTCCACTTTATGATTCTGGATTATCAGTCTACAAAAAGTTAGGGGGAACTTTTTCACAATTCGTGAAATCAGAGTAGCCTATAGCAGATTGTGGGGATAAAGACTCAAAGTACAGTAATTCTTGACCTTAGTTTCAATAAAACTAAAGTGACAGAATATACTAATCTTATTGTCTCCTGCCAAATCATGAAAGTAAATGGATAATACTTTTTTTTTTCTGTGCCCTTTCACATTTGATTAAGAAAATGATAGCAACAAAGTATGAACAGAGAAAATGTTAGAATTGTTTGTGTTTTACAAACTTGTTCATTGCAGGGGTGCCTGGGTGGCTCAGTCGGTTGGGCATCTGGCTTCAGCTATGTCACGCATCTCACGGTTGGTGGGTTCGAGCCCCGTGTCAGGCTCTGTGCTGACAGCTCAGAGCCTGGAGTCTGCTTCGGATTCTGTGTCTCCCCCTCTGTCTGTCCCTCCCTGGCTCACGCTCTGTCTGTCTGTCTCTCTGTCTCTCAAAAATAAACATCAAAAAAAAATTAAAAAAAGACAAAGTTGTTAATGCTATTTACCTGCTATGCTTTAACCATTTCGAGGAAAGTGTCTAGTGTTGGCACATTTTATGAGCTTAATTGTATTTCTTCATTGATCACTTTTCATTATATACATATTACCTTACTTATAAGGGAAGCCTGGAAAATCTTAGTTAAGCCAGTTTAAAAAGTGCTTTATTTTTAAGGATGGCAAAAGTAAAAGTACCAGATGGGTCTGATCTGTGTATTTCCAAGTCCTATGAATGATGGATTAAAGTTTCAATGTAGTTGATTTTTCCACATATCTTATAAATACTGGAGCTTTTGATTAAGGCTCTGAAATAAAGAAGCAGCTTGCCTATAAAGTTACTACAGATTATTCTAAAACAAACCAGAAGTGTTGTCTCCTTTGAAGAAAATTTATGAGTAAATGCCTTGGGACCTGTTATTACAAGCATGTCCTGGATCAAAGTAGTCTAGGAACCCCTCTACTGGAAGATCTTTTGGAATAGACTTATGAGCTGCATAAAAATCTCTTGCATAGACAGTTCGTATGCAGTATTAGAATGTGTTTTATTGTAAAACTAGTTAACTTTATGATCACGTGTGAGCTGTACGCTGTCCCTTGCAATTTACATGGTACTAATGGGGTTGTGATTCGTAGTGGTGCTCCTTTATTTTCTCTACTTAGGGGCTCTTTGTGTTTTAATTGCATATGGAAGCATCTATCTTTGTGTAACTTTTTCACTTGTGGTTTTGTTTGTTGTCGTTACTCTCAGTTTTGTTTTCAATTTCAGCTCAGCAGATTTTAATATTGCTGGTCTATCCAAAAAATTATTGTTGTTGTTTTTTTTAAATGTAGCTATGGTATTGCTGTGTTTCTCTCCCCTTCCAACAATCAGGAAAAAAAAAACAACTTTTAAATACTTCGTTTCCATTTGCTTTTTGAAAATTTTGACAAATTACATAGAATATAAAATTGATGGCCTTTTTTTAAACCATTTTTAAGCATATAGTTTAGTGGCATTAAGACCATTTGCATTCTGAGTGGATAACAGAGGGATCTAGAGCCATTCAGAAATATACTTTTGGTAGGAATTCTGCCACCAATTAGTTGATGAACTAAGAATATGGGTATGTCGATCTAAGAGCTGTTTCATTTTGATTGCTGTCTGTGAAAAGAGCTTGTATCATCATTTACTATTCAGTTACCATTCATTTAACTAATATTTGTTAAGGACCTCTTATCTGCCAGTCTCCCTTAGTAAAAGACAAACAGGGAAAGGTCCTGCTACAGAGGGATCTCACTTAGCCTTGTGAAGAAAAGCAGTTATAATCTATTGCGGAAGGGTCTGCAATGATGCAAATTGCACTGTATGATGAAAGCCCAGAGGAAGCTTTGCCCTAGCCTTCCTGGTGGGGCAGGTTGCTGAGCAATTCAGATTCTCCTTTAATGTGAAAGCTGAATAGGTGTTCACCAGCTAACGGGGCTGAAGGAAGGTAGTATGTCCATTCTGTGAAAATGGTGTGTACCAAGGAATGTGTCTGCAGGGAGTGCAGTGGCCTTGCTGTAGTGCAGGCTGGGGTGTCTGGAAGAACATGGAAGTGATGGTATAGAAGGCTGATGGGGATCGTCGTGATTGAGCCAATAACGCTGGTGTTCCCAAGGTGTGGCTTCAGTTTGAGATGCTCTTATATGTTACCTGAGTTGAGAGTGGAGGAGAGCGTCTTAGGTAGCCCAATGAGTTTAGGAAACGTTTAGTAAAAAAGGTTTTTGTTTTCCGCTGTAGGAGTTCTGAGAGTGTCACTCTACTCTTCGAATCCTGATTTTCGTAGGGTAAGACATGGCGTAGCCTGTTTCCCAAATACACAGACCACAGATTGCCTGACCTCTCTCCCACCCCTGACTGGGAAATGCTGCTGCTGCAGCTGGGGGCCAATGGGACCCATGAAAACTCTCTGTTCTTAAGACTGAGTCTGTTTTCACCCCACTTTCTCTGTAAGGTTGGTTATGGACTCTTTACATAGTGAAAATTTCCAAAACCAGTGACTAAAATCAAGGATCCTCAAAACCAAAAAAGTCTCATCCCACTTAGTGTATTTTTTATGTTTCTTTTTTTTAAGTTTTCTTTCTTTTGAGAGAGAGATAGAGACTATGAGAGGGGAGGGCCGGAGAGAGAGAGAGAGAGAGAGGGAGAGAGAGAATCCGAAGCAGGCTCCACATTGTCAGCCAAGAGCCTGACACGGGGCTTGAACTCCTGAACCATGAGATCATGACCTGAGCTGAAATCAAGAATCAGACGCTTAACTGACTGAGCACCCACGTGCCCCAATTTAGTGTATTTTTAAAAATGTGATTGAAATTTATTTTGTAAGTGTCTCCAAGATCCTTATTCCCTTTATTTATTGTGAAAAGCTCTGCATAAATCCTGTTCCAATTGCGTTTCTTGTTTTGTTTGGTTTTTTAATGAGAGATGAATTGATTAGAATGGAATATTTTGTGTGGAAGGGATCCCGGAATTTATGGTTAGAAATTCCTTGTTAACTTGCACATAGCCCATGGCAGAACAAATAATTTATTTAGCCAACATAAAAAGAAAATAATCTCTGTGGTAGGATTAAGGATAATTAATTTTCTTTATGCTTATTTGGAATTTCTATATTTTCTACAATGAACATTTACTGCTTGTGTATTAAGGAAATGTACTAATAATGACATTAAGCTGTAATAAAAATAGGAAATCAACAAGAAGTGCTCCTGAAAGATTGCCATTCAAGTTACATGACTAGCTGTGTATTTTAGTCTGGTCACAAGAAGTTTAAAATCACAATGTATTATTTATTTTTCTTTATCACATAGTTTGGTTTACTGCTCTATCTTCAGTGCATAGACTAGTGCCTGGTAGATTTTCTTGTAAATGCTGCAGATTTGTTTCCTTTCACTTTTGAGGTGTAATTTGCCAATGGCAAAATGTAAGCATGTTAAGTCATCATATATTGATGAATGTATACCAATACATACACCTGTGTAACCATCAACCCAGATCAAGATAAACGCTTCATCACAAAATGTGCCCTGTGCTCTTTTCAGTCAAATCCTGCCCACACCCCCGCTATTCTGATTTCAATCACCACAGATTATTTTTGTCTCTTTATGAACTTCATTCAAAATGAAATACATGTATGCCTTTTGTCCTTTTTTTTTTTTTTTTTTTGTCTGGCTTTTAAGATTCACCTGTATTGTTTCATGTTTCAAAAGCTAATTAAAAAAAAAATGATTGTATGAAAATACCACAGTTTGTCCATTTTCCTGTAAGTAGGCATTTGGATGGTTTCTAGGTTTTGTATGATATAAATAAAATCAGGAACTCCTTGAGATTTAGATAATTCATGAAAGCAATAGGACAATAAAAAGGAAATATCAGAGGCAATTTTTTTTTTCATTTACTCAATTGATCTCTAAAGAAAGAAAAACTTTTAGGGGCGCCTGAGTGGCTCAGTTGGTTAAGCATCTGACTTCAGCTCAGGTCATGATCTCGCAGTTCTTGAGTTAGAGCCCTGCATCGGGCTCTGTGCTGACAGCTCAGAACCTGGAGTCTGTTTCAGATTCTGTGTCTCCCTCTTTCTCTGCCCCTTTTCCACTCATGCTCTGTCTCTCCCTCTCTCAAAAATAAATAAACATTAACAAATTATTTTGGGAAAAAAAGAATGAAAAACTTTTAGAAGGTAAGGCTTTTTGGATACATCACTAATTATATAATTGCAGCATTTATTCATACTGCATGTAATAGAAAAATGAGTAAAGCTTTATATAAATTTATTATCTAGTAATATAGATAAGGGTAGTATACCAATATTCATAATGCCAAACATAATATGATAAATGCAGTGCTAGATATATATTGGTATAAGATTGAGGGAGGGAAACAGTCCTATTTCTTAAAAAAATGAGTATATCATTTACTAAAATAGTGAAGTTAGGGTAAAAACGATGCTTGAGAGATGGGGGAAGATTATGCATTTGTTTTTATTATAAACTGAAGAATGAGAAACAGCAAAAGTGGGGGGGGTAGAGAAAACATAATGAGAATTGAACAAGCAGGAGTTAATGAGCTAGGAATGAGAACACCATTGTAACACCTTCTGGAAGATACGACCATTTGAAACAGAGGTTCTTAGCATAATATGGTCCAGAAACATGAACCTCTTCATGTACAGAATTCAAGATGCCTGTGAATTTGGACAGAAAAAATTACAAGTTTACTTTTTTACTAATGTCTCTTTGAACTTGAGCATTGTCTTTATTTTTTTTGTGTGTGATTTTTAAAATGTTTGTTTATTTTTGAGAAAGAGAGCAAGTGGGGGAGAGTGGAGAGAGAGAGGGAGACACAGAATCTGAAGCAGGCTCCAGGCTCTGAGCACAGAACCCGATGTGGAGTTCGAACTCCCGAACTGTGAGATTATGACCTGATCGGAAGTCGGAGGCTTAATGTACTGAGCCACCCAGGCGCCCCGAGCATTGCCTTTAAATAAGAATGTAGGCAATGAATCACAAGTATTAACAGAACTTTACTTTGTCACTAATAGATACCACAGATATTTTCATCTCATCTAATGGTTGGTGCAGAGGATCTTGAAGAGTTATTTGTGCTTGTCACTAGTTGGAAATTATGGAGGCTATAAAAAACCACCAAGACATCTTGTTATTGAAGGCACTAATACTGAAACAATTGTGTTACAATATCACAAGTACTTTTTAAGATTGAAAATTAATGTTAAATTTTTAAATTATGTAATTTAAAAGTGAATGAATGAATTAAAGCAGCATGGAGCCTGCTTGGGATTCTCTCTCTCTCCCTCTCTCTCTGCCCCTTCCCTGCTCATGCTTGCGTGTTCTCTCTCTCTCTCTCTCTCAAAATAAATAAACTTAGAAAAATTATCATTAAAGTATTGTTGACATAAAATGTTAGTTTCAGGTGTACGACAGAGTAGTTGGACAGTTTTATATATTATGTGATGTTCATCATGATAAGCTTAGTTTACCATATGTCATTACAATGTTATTGACTTTATTCCCTATACTGTACTTTTCATTCCTGTGACTTGCTTATTTTATAACTGAAAGGTTGTACCTCTTAATCTCCTTGGCCCATTCCTACCCCCAACCCCCAGCAGCCACCAACTTGTTCTCTGTATTTATGAATTTCCGTTTTGTTCGTTTTGTTTTGTTTTTTAGATTCCATATATAAGTGAAATCGTATGGTATATTTATTCCTCTGTCTGACTTATTTCACTTATTAGCACATTACCTGCTAGGTCCATCCATGTTGTTGCAAATGGCAAGACCTCATTCTTTTTTTTATGGCTGAGTAATATTCCTGTGTGTGTGTGTGTGTGTGTGTGTGTGTGTGTGTGTATGCGTATGCACCACATCTTTATCCCTTCATCTCTCAGTGGACATTTAGGTTGCTTCTATATTTCAGCAATTTTAAATAATGCTGTGATAAGCATAAGTGTGCATATGTCTTTTGGAATTAGTGGGTTTTTTTGTTTTTGAGAAGAGTGGTAAATATCCAGTAGTGGAATTTAAAACATTTTTAAAAATATTTTTTGAAGTTTTTATTTATCTATTTATTTATTTATGAATGGGTAGGGGGGAGAGCAGAGAAAGAGGGAGACAGAAAATCTCAAGCAGGCTCTGCACTGTCAGCACAGTTAGCATAGAGCCTGATGCAGGGCTCGAACCCATGAACTGTGAAATCATGACCTGAGCCAAAACCAAGAGTCAGACACTTAACTGACTGAGTCACCCAGGTACCCCGGAATTTTTAAGTTTTTGAGGAACCTCCGCACTGTTTTCCACAGTGGGTGCACCAGTTTACATTCTCATCAACACTTGTTATTTCCCGTCTTTTTGACACTAGCCTTTCTAACTACTATGAGGTAATGTTGTGGTTTTGATTTGCATTTCCTTGATGATGAGTTATGTTGAGCATCTTTGCATGCGTCTGTTGGCCATCTGGATGTCTTCTTTGGACAAATGTCTGTTCAGGTCCTCTCCTCATTTTTAAACCAGATTGTTTTTGTTGTTGATTTACGGAAGTTCTCTATATTAACACCTGATTGGATATGTCATTTGCAAATATCTTCTTCCATTCAATAGGTTGCCTTTTCATTTTGTTTATTGTTTACTTTGCTGTGCAAAAGCTTTTTATTCTGGTATAGTCCCAATACTTTATTTTTGCTTTTATTTTCTTTGCCTGAAGAGACCTGTCTGTAAAAAATGTTGCTAAGACCAATGTCCAAGAGATTACTGCTTATGTTTTCTTAGTGGAATTTTATGGTTTCAGGTGTGACATTTGGATCATTAAACCATTTTGGGGTAATTTTTGTGTGTGGGGTAAGTGTTCCAGCTTCTTTTTTTTTTTTTTTTTTTTTTTTTTTTCATGTAGCTGACTAGTTTGTCTTTCCTCCATTGCATATTCTGCCTTCTTTGTCATAGCTTAAGTGACCATATAAGCATGGGTTTATATCTGGGCTCTACCCTGTTTCATTGATCAGTCTGTTTCTGTGCTAGGACCACAGTGTTTTGATTACTACAGCTTTGTAGTAAATCTTAAAATCTGGGATTGTGGTATGTCCAGTTTTGTTCTTTTTTTCTCAAGATTGCTTTGACTATTTGGGGTCTCTGTGGTTCTGTACACATTTTAGGATTATTTCTTCTTGTTCTGTAAATAATACTAGTGGTATTTCTTTTTCAAAATATTTATTTTGAGAGAGAGCGTGTGAGAGCAAGCATGAGCGGGGTGGGGGGGGAGGGCAGAGAGACACAGGGAGAAGGAGAATCTTAAGCAGGCTGCAAGCTCAGTATGGAGCCTGACCTGGCGGTGGGGGCAAGTGGCTGGACTCACATACCATGAAATCGTGACTTGAGTTGAAATCAAGAGTCAGACACTTAACTGACTGAGCCATGCCCCAGTACTAATGGTATTTTTTTAGGAATTGCATTGAATCTGTAGATTGTTTTGGGTAGTATGGACATTTTAACAGTGTTAATTCTTCCAATTAACGAGCATTGTCTATCTTTCCATTTGTTTGTGTTGTCTTCATCAGTGTCTTATAGTTTTCGGAGTATAGATCTTTCACCTCCTTGGTTAAATTTATTTCTAGGCATTTTATTCTTTGGGGTGTAATTGTAACTGGGATTGTTTTTAATTTTCTTTCTGGTACTTTGCTATTAGTATATATAATCAACAAATTTCTTTTTTGCTATGTATTAATTTATTTTTCAATTTCCAGTATAATTAACATACAGTATTATATTTTAGGTTCACAATATAGTGACTCAGCAATTCTATACATTACTCAGTGTTCATTACAGTAAGTGTACTTTTAATCCCCTTTTCACCCATCCTACCACTCACCTCCCCTCTGGTAATCACCAGTTTGTTTTCTATATTTAAGATCATTTTTATCTCCTTTTTTTCTTCGTTTGTTTTGCTTCTTAAATTTGACATGTGAGTGAAATCATATGGTATTTGTCTTTCTCTGACTTGTTTCACTTAGCTTTATATTCTCTAGATCCATCCATGTTGTTGCAAAGAATGTTTCATTCTTTTTTATGGATAAATAATATTCCTGTGTGTGTGTGTGTACACATCTTTTTATCCATTCATCTATCAATGGATATTTGGGTTGTTTTCATATTTTGGCTATTGTAAATAATGCTATAATAAACATAGTGGTGCATATATCTTTTTGAATTAGTGCTTTCATATTCTTTAGGTAAATACCCAGTAGTGAAATTACTGGATCATATAGTAACTCCATTTTTAATTTATTGAGGTATCTCCATACTCTTCCACAGTGGCTGTACCATTTTGCATTCCCACCAACAGAGCATGAGGGACACCTTTTCTCCACATCCTCGCCAACAGTTATTTCTTGTGTTTTTGATTGTAGCCATTCTGATAGGTGTGAGGTGATATCTCATTGTGGTTTTGATTTGCATTTCCCTGATGATGAATGATGTTGAACATCTTTTCATGTGTCTGTCTTTGGAGAAATGTCTGTTCATGTCTTTTGCCCATTTTTAATTGGATTATTTGTTTTGGTGTTGACTTGGATAAGGTCTTTATAAATTGTGGATATTAACCCTTTCTCAAATAGGTCATTTAAATATCTTCTCCCATTCAGTAGGTTGTCTTGTGCCTTTTTTTTTTTTAATTATTTCCTTTGCCGTGCAGAAGGTTTTAATTTTGATGCAGTCTCAATAGTTTATTTTTGGTTTTGTTTCTCTTGCCTCAGGAGGCATTTCTAGAAAAAAGTTGCTATGGCCGATGTCAGAGAAATTACTTCTGCTCTCTTCTAGGATTTTTATGGTTTCAGGTCTCACATTTAGGTCTCTAATCCATTTTGAATTTATTTTTGTGTGTAAGAAAGTGGTCCAGTTTCATTCTTTTGCTGTCCAGTTTTCCCAACACCATTTGTTGAAGAGACTCTTGCCCATTGCATATTCTTTTTTTATTAAAAATTTTTTTAATGCTTATTTTTGAGAGAGAGCGAGAGCGTGAGCGTGAGTGGGGGAGGGGCAGAGAGAAAGGGAGAGCTGTCAACACAGAGCCTGACACGGGGCTTGAACCCACAAACTGAAAGATTCTGACCTGAGCTGAAGTCAGATGCTTAAGTGACTGAGCTACCCAGACGCCCCATTCCCATTGCATATTCTTTCTTCCGTTGTCAAAGATTAACTGACCATATAAGCATGGGTTTGTTTCTGGGCTCTCTATTCTGTTCTATTGATCTATGTGCCTATTTTTGTTCCAGTAGCATACTGTTTTGATTACTACAGCTTTGTGGTATATCTTGAAATCTGGGATTGTGATACCTCCAGTTTTGCTCTTCTTTTTTATTTTTAAATTTTTTTTTAACATTTATTTATTTTTGAGACAGAGAGAGACAGAGCATGAATGGGGGAGGGTCAGAGAGAGAGGGAGACACAGAATCAGAAGCAGGCTCCGGGCTCCGAGCCATCAGCCCAGAGCCCGAGGCAGGGCTCGAACTCGGACCGCAAGATCGTGACCCGAGCTGAAGTCGGACACTCAACCGACTGAGCCACCCAGGTGCCCCTGCTCTTCTTTTTTTAAGATTGCTTTTGCTATTCAGGGTCTTTTGTGTTTCCATATGGAATTTATGATAATATGTTCGATTTATGTGAAAAATGAAAAATGCCGTTGGCATTTATTTTGATAGATTGCATTAAATCTGTAGAATGCATTGGGTAGTGTCAACATTTTAACAATATTTGTTCTCCCAATCTATGAGCATGGATTATCTTTCCATTTATGTCATCTTCAGTTTCTTTCATCAGTGTTTTATAGTTTTCAGAGTACAGGTCTCTCACCTCCTTGGTTAAGTTTATTCCTAGGTATTTTTGGTGCATTTGAGATTATTTTTTATTTTTAATATCCCTCTGTTACTTCATTATTAGTGTATAGGAATGCAGCAGATTTCTGTATATTGATTTTACATCCTCCAACCTTACTGAATTCCTTTATCAGTTCTAGTAGTTTTTTGGTGGAGTCTTTACTGTTTTCTGTATATAGTACCATGTCATCTGCAAATAGTAAAAGTTTAACTTTTTCCTTACCAATTTGGATGCCTTTTTTTTTTTTTTTCTTGTCTGATTGCTGTAGCTAAGACATCCAGTACTATGTTGAATAAAAGTGAGAGTGGACACCCTCATCTTGTTCCTGATCTTAGGGGAAAAGCTCTCAGTTTTTCATCATTGGGTATGATGTTAGCTGGTAGTTTTTCTATATAAGTTTATTTACTTATTTTGCCAGAGAGAGAGCATGAGTGAGCAGATGAGGGGCAAAAGGGGAGAGAGAATCCCAGGTAGGCTCCATGATGTCAGCTTGAACCATGCTCGTGAACCATGAGATCATGACCTGAGCCAAAACCAAGAGTTTGGCACTCAACCAACTGAGCCACCCAGGCTACCCACCCATATGTGGCCTTTATTATGTTGAGGCATGTTTCTTCTAAATCCGATTGGTTGAGGGTTATTATCGTGAATGGATGTTGTACTTTGTCAAATGCTTTTTCTGCATCTATTGAAATGATCATATGGTTTGTATCCTTTCTCTCGTTGATGTGATATATCACATTGATTTGCAAATATTGAACCACCCTTGTACCCCAGGAATAAATCCCACTTGGTTGTGGTTAATGATGTTTTTCCAACATATTGTTGGCTTTGGTTTACTAATATTTTGCTGAGGATTTTTGCATAGGTTCATCAGAGATACTGACCTGTAGCTATCTTTTTTGTAGTGTCTTTATCTGATTTTGGTATCGGTAATGCTGGCCTCACAGAATGAATTTGGAAGCTTTCTTTCCTCTTCTATTTTTCTTGGAATAGTTAGAGAAGAATAGGTATTAATGTTTTAAATGTTTGGTGGACTTTACCATCTGGTCTTGGACTTTTGTTTTTTGGGAGTTTTTTGATTACTGATTGAATTTGGTAATCGGTCTGTTCAAATTTTCTATTTCTTCCTGGTTCATTTCAGAGGTTATATGTTTTTGGGGATTTATCCATCTTTTCTAGTTTGTTCAATTTTTTGGCATATAATTTTTCATAATATTCTCATAATCTTTTGTATTTCTGTGATGTTACTCCCCCCTCTCCTTTTTTTGGTGGAAAATTCTCTAATTCTTCTTTTGTTTTAAGTTATTTTCAGAGAGAGAGAGAGACAGAGTGAGAGCGAGTGAGCAGGGTGGGGGCAGAGAGAGAGGAAGAAAGAGAATCCCAAGCAGGCCCTGTGCTGTCAGTGCAGAGCCCAGTGTGAGGCTCAATCCCACAACTGTGACATCATGACCTGAGCTGAAATCAAGGGTTGGATGCTTAACCAACTGAGCTATCTGGGCACCCCAAATTCTCTAATTCTTTGATAAATTTGTGGCACATAATTTTTTGGTGTATGTTAAATTACCTTCTTTATTGCAAATTGTAATGAAATATTTCCTTGATTATGAAACATAATCAGAGAAAATATGATTGAGTTAATGCATTTTTTTAAAGTTTTTATTTAAGTTCTAGTTAAAATGTATAATGTTGGTTTCAGGAGTAGAATTTAATGATTCGTCATTTACATAAAACATCCAGTGCACATCACAATATGCCCTCCTTAATACACATTGCCCATGCAGCCCATCCCCTGCCCAACTCTCTTCCAGCAGCCCTCAGTTTGTTCTCTATATTTTTTTTATTTTTATTTTTTTTTTAACATTTATATATTTTTTAGAGACAGAGACAGAGCATGAGCAGGGGAGGGGCACAGAGAGAGAGGGAGACACAGAATCCAAAGCAGGCTCCAGGCTCCGAGGCATCGGCACAGAGCCTGACGCGGGGCTCGAACTCACGAACTGCGAGATCATGACCTGAGCTGAAGTCAGACACTTAACCCAACTGAGCCACCCAGGTGCCCCTGTTCTCTGTATTTTAAGAGTCTTTTATGGTTTATCTCTTTTTTCTCCCCCCTTTCCCTATGTTCATCTGTTTTGTTTCTTAATTTCCACCTATGAGTGAAATCATATGGTATTTGTCCTTGAGTGACTTATTTTGCTTAGCATAATACACTCTAGCTCCATCCATGTTGTTGCAAATGGCAAGATTTCATTCTTTTTGATAGTTGAGTAATATTGCATTGTGTACACACACACACACACACACACACACATCTTTATCCATTCTTCAGTCGATGGACATTTGGACTTTTTCCATAATTTGGCTATTGTTGATAATGCTGCTATAAATATTGGGGTGCATGTGCCTCTTCGAATCAGTAGTTTTGTATCCTTTGGGTAAATACCTAGTAGTGCAGTTGCTGGGTCATAGGGTAGTTCTGTTTTTGAGGAACCTCTCCATACTGTTTTCCAGAGTGGCTGTACCAGTTTGCATTCCCAACAGCAGTATAAGAGGGGTCCCCTTTCTACACATTATTGCTAACATCTGTTGTTTCCTCTGTTCAACATCACTCATCAGGGAAACACAAATCCAAACCATGATGAGATAACACCTCACACCTGTCAGAATTGCCAATCTATTTGTTTTTTAAGTTTATTTATTTTCAGAGACAGAGTGAGCAGGGAAGAGGCAGAGAGAGAGAGAGAGAGAGAGAGAGAGAGAATATCCCAAGCAGGCTCTGCACTGTCAGCACTGAGCCCAGTGCAGGGCTTGAACTCATGAACCATGAGATCATGACCTGAGCTGAAACCAAGAGTTGGAGGCTTAACCAACTGAGCTACCCAGGCTCCCCTCCTCTTTCATTTCTGATTTTGTTTGAGTCCTGTCTCTGTCTCTGTCTCTGTCTCTCTTTTAATGAGCTGGCTAAAGGTTTATCCATTTTGTTAATGTTTTCAAAGAACCAGCTCCTGGTTTCACTGATCTGTTTTTTTTAGTTTCTATTTTGATTATTTCTGCTCTAATCTTCATTATTTCTTTCCTTCTACTGGCTCTGGGTTTTTGTTTTTGTTTTTCCCTTCTTTAGGAGTAAGGTTAGGTTGTTTGAATTTTTTTTTTTTGCTTCTTGAGTAGCCCCATATTGCTATAAACTTCCTTCTAAGAGTTGCTTTTGCTGCATCACAAAGATTTTAGACCATTGGGTTTTTAGTTTCATTTGTCTCCGTGTATTTTTTGATTTCCTGGTTGATTTCTTGGTTGACCCATTTGTTGTCTAGTAGCATGTTAATTAACCTCCATGCATTTGTGCTCTTTCTCGATTTTTTCTTGTTCAGAGTGTTGTGGTTGGAAAAGATGCATGGCTTCAATCTTTGAATTTGTTGAGACTTATTTTTGTGGCCTAATATGTAATCTATTCTGGAGAACGTTCCATGTGCACTTGAAAAGAATGTATATTCTGCTGTTTTAGGATGGAATGTTTTGAATATATCTGTTAGATCCATCTGGTCCAATGTGTTATTCAAAGCCATTGTTTCCTTGTTGATTTTCTGTGTGGATGATCTATCCATTGATGTACATGGGGGACGTTAAGGTCCCGTACCATTATTGTATTACTGTTGAATACTTCCTTTATGTTGGTTATTAGCTACTTTATGTATTTGGGTGTTTTCATGTTTGGTGCATGAATATTTAGAATTGTTATATCTTCTTGTTGGATTATTTCCTTTAATATGTGTGTCCTTCTTTGTCTCTTGTTACAGTCATTTTAAAGTCTCTTTTACCTGATTAAGTATTGCTACCCAGGCTTTCTTTTCACTGCCATTTGCATGATAAATGCTTTTCCCTGTCTTTAAGTCTGCATGTGTCTTTAGGTCTGAAGTGAGTCTCTTATAGGTAGCACATAGGTGGGGTCTTGCTTTTTTATCTATTCCATCACCCTCTGTCTTTGATGGGAATGTTTAGTCAATTTACATTCAAAGTGATTATTGGTAGGTATGTACTTCATATCATTTTGTGACTACTTTCATGGTTGTTACTTTCTTCTCTTGCTCTCTTCTCTCACAGTTTGCTGGTTTTCTTGAATGATATACGTGGGTTCCTTTGTCTTTATTTTTTGCATAT
This sequence comes from Lynx canadensis, assembly GCF_007474595.2. Classification (NCBI taxonomy): domain Eukaryota; kingdom Metazoa; phylum Chordata; class Mammalia; order Carnivora; family Felidae; genus Lynx; species Lynx canadensis. Next base: position 117,771,496 of record NC_044307.1, on the reverse strand, counting down.
TTATTACTGGTTTTTGAATTGTGGTTACTGTTAGGTTTATATGTACCATCGTATGCAGGTAGCAGTCTATATTAAGTTGATGGTCACTTAAGTTTGAACCCATTCTAAAAGCATTTAATTTCTACCCACTCCTCCCTCCCCCATATTTTAGGTATATGATATTATGCTTTACGTGTGTGTGTGTGTGTGTGTGTGTGTGTGTTTGTGAGTCCCTTGATTGATTTCTGTAGATATGCTTTATTGCTTTTGTGCTTCCTACTTTTCTTACTTTTGCTTATGGTCTTTCCACTCAAAAAGTCCCTTTTAACATTTCTTTAAGGTTCATTTAGTAGTGATGACTTTTATTTGTTTGGGAAACTCTTTATTTCTCTATTATGAATGATATTCTTTCTGGATAGAATATTTTTGATTGCAGTTTTTTTTTTTTTTTTCCTCTCAGCACTTTGAATAGATCCTGCCACTCTCCCCTGGCCTGCAAAGTTTCTGATGAAAAATATGCCAATAGCCTTGTGAGATTTCTCTTGTATGTAACTGTTTTCTCATGCTACTTTTAAAATTCTGTCTTTATCACTACTTTTTGCCATTTTTATTTGTTTTTTTATCTTGAATAAAAATTGAATTTTATTTGAATATAAACAAAAAATAAATGTTTATTTTTGAGAGAGAAAGAGTGGGGGAAGGGCAGAGAGAGAGAGAGGAGACAGAGGATCCAAAGCAGGCTCTGTGCTAACAGCAGAGAGTGCGAGGCTCAAACTTCTGAACCATGAGATTATGACCTGAGCTGAAGTTGGACGCTTAACTGCTTGAGCCACCCAGGTCCCCTGTCTTTTTGCCATTTTAATTACTGTGTATCTTGGTGTGGACTTCCTTGGGTTGATTGTACTGGGGGCTCTCTGTGCCTCCTGGATCTAGATGTCTGTTTCCTTTACTCAAATTTTTTTTATAGAGTTTTTAGGGTTTTCCATATTTATTCAGTATGTCATCTGAAAATAGTGACAGCTTTACTCCTTCCTTACCAATTTGAATGCCTCTTACGTCTTGTCTGATTGCTGTGGGTAAGAACTCCAGTACTGTGTTGAATATAAATGGTGAGAGTGGACATCCTTGTCTTGTTCCTGATCTTAGAGGAAAAGCTCTCAGTTTTTTACCATTGAGTGTGATGTTTGTTTGGGTTTTTCATATATGATCTTTATTATGTTTAGCTATGTTCCCTCTAAATGTACTGTGTTGAGGGTTTGTTTTTTTTTTTTAAATCATGAACGGATTTAGAATTCTGTTTTATGTGTTTTCTGCATCTATTGAGATGATATTTTGGTTCTTGTAATTTGTTAATGTGATGAATCACATTGATTTTGTATATCCTTGCATCCTTGGAATAAATTCCACTTGATCATGGTGAATGATCCTTTTAATATATTGTTGAATTCAATTTGCTAATATTGTGTTGAAGCTTTTTGTATCTATTTCATCAGGGATATTGGCCCATAGTTTTCTTTTTTGTAGTGTCTTTATCAGATTTTGATATCAGAGTAATGCTGGCCTCATAGAATGAATTTGGAAGTTTTCCTTCCTTTTCTATGTTTTGGAATGATTTGAAAAGAATAGGTACTAACTCTTCTTTAAAAATTTGGTATAATTGATCTGTGAAACCATCGGGTCCTGGACTTTTGTTTTTTGGGAGTTTTTGGATTACTGATTCAGTTTCATTGCCGGTAATTAGTCTGTTCAAGTTTCTATTTCTTCCTGTTTTAGTTTTGGTAGGTTATATGTGTCTAGGAATTTATCTATTTCCTCTATGTTGTCCATTTTGTTGGCATATAATTTTTTGTGGTAGTATCTTATAGTCCTTTATTTTTTTCCGATTTCTGGCTAAAGGTTTATGAATTTTATCTTTTCATAGAACCAGCTCTTGGTTTCATTGGCCTTTCTTATTTTATTTATTTATTTATTTATTTATTTATTAATTTATCTATTTATATTTTAGCCTTTATTTCTTCTCTGATCTTTATTATTTCCTTCTTTTATGAACTTTGGGCTTTGTTTTCCTAGCTCCTTTAATTGTAAGGTTATATTTTATGTAACTTCTTAAGGTAGGTCTATTCTGCTGTAAACTTTCCTCTTAGAACTGCTTTAGCTATATCCCCCAAATTTATTTAACATTTAGTTAACTACATTTTAAAGAAATTTCACTTGTTAGCCTATTTATTAATGTGTTTAAAAACATTATTCTGAGATAATGCCCACAGATATCACTAGACTGACAATTGGTTCAGGGCACAGTGTTTGAGAACCATAGACTCTTGTGGGAACTTGGGCTATTTAAGAGCCTGATTTACTCTATCTGAGTAGCACTCATGGAAGGCTGAAGTAAAGATCAGAATGCCAGCTCATTAATTTGCAATAAGAAATAACTGCCACATAAAATTTACAGAACTATAATGAGAAATGCACAAGTCTATAACCATAGTGGGGATTTTAACATATCTCTGTAACTAATAGAACAAGCAGTGAGATTTAAAAAAAAGAAACACATAAAAACAGTAAACATGTAGAAAATTTGAACAGTATGACTAGCAAACCTGATTTAATATATAGATCCCAGCAACTGCAGCATAGACTCTTTCAGGATATGCAAAACATTAAAATTGACTCTATGTTGGGTCAAGCACAATTCCCTAAAATTTCAGAGGATTAAAACCCTGCACTGTATGTTCTGTGATCACGGTATAAATAAGCTGGAAATCAACAATAACAACAGCAAAAATACTGGAATAACTCCTTATGATTGGAAATAAATACACTAAATAATTCTCGGATCTAATCTAAAATTAGATAATATTTTGCACTGAATGATAGAAAATACTATGTATTGTTTATTTGTGAGTTGCAGTTAAACCTAAGCCCTGTTTAGAAGGAAATGTATAGCTTGATATGCATTATGTTAGGAGAAATTCTGAAAATCAGTGAGCTAAGTATCTAATGTGAGAAACTAGAAAAAGACTAGCAAATTTAGTCTAAAGACATAGAAGAAAAAATAAAAATAATATAAATTAACTACACAAAAATAAGGTAAAATAAAGAGCAATCTTATATCCTAAAGTCGATTTTTTGAAAGGACAGATGAAATGTATAACTTCTTTGCGATACTCAGATTAAGAAAAAAGATGGCACAAAAACCAATATCTAGGAAAAAACATGGTATAATGATACATCTTGAAGACATTAGGTAAGGGGATATTGTGAACAATATTCTATGAAGGGATATCTGAACAACTTTATATAAATATACTTGAAAATGTAGTTGGAATAAATTTCTGGTAAGTTTAATGTAAGAAAAGGAACCTAAGAAGAAATAGACCCCTAGAGTCTCCCTGTAACTATTAGGTAGGTTGAATTTGTGATTAAAACCTTCACACAAGGGATGCCAGGCTGGCTGAGTCGGTAGAACAGGTGACTCTTGATCTTGGGGTTGCAAGTCTGAGCCCCATGATGAGCATAAAGCTTACTTAAATAAACAAAACAAAAACCTTCACTCAAAGAACACCCTTGGCCCAGATAGCTTCAGTGAGAATTTTACAAAAACACTTAAGAAAGATGAATAGTTTTCAAACTCTTTGAGATAGTAGAAGAAAAGGAATGTTCAACGTTTTTTTATGGGATCAGAAGAAGTTTGATAATAAACGCTTAGAAGGTTATTATAAAAAAAACTAATATGATAATCAGTTATTTGCTGTTTTTGTGAAATTCCACTTAAGTTCATGTAATAGTTTTCTGCAGCTGTAACACATTACAGTAAACTTAGTGGCTTAAAACAAATGAATTATGTTATAGTTTTAAGGTTAGAAATCCAATACTGGGAGCATCTGCCTGGCTCAGTCGATGGAGCATGTGACTCTTGATCTCAGGGTCATGAGCTCAAGCCCCGCGTTTGGTGTGGAGCCTACTTATTGGAAAAAAAAAAAGCCAATACTGTTCTCACTGGGCTAAAAATCATTGTGTTAGTAGGGCTGCATTTCTTTTTGGAAGTTCTGGGGAGAATCTTTGCTTTTTCTAGCTTCTAGAGTTCTGCCTGCACTCCTTGGCTCTTGGCCCCCTTCCCGCATCTTTAGAGCCAACAATAGCAGTTGAATTCTTATCCTATTGTGTCATTCTGACCTCCTGTTATGTCTCCTCCTTCCACTTCTATGGACCTTTCTAATTACAGTGGGCCAACCTAGACAATTTAGGAAGCACTCCCTATTTTTAAGGTCAACTGATTAGCAACGTTTAATTCCACTTGTAGCCTTAATTTTTCTTGGCTATGTAATGTAGCGTATTCATAGATTTCAAGGATTAGACTTGGGACATCTTTGAGGGGAGGGCATTATTCTGTCTATCACATCATATATTGCTATCTTACTTGTGATACTAGATACAGAACTCCTTAATGAAATGCTAGCACACCAAATTTGACAACCTATGAAGAGGATAATTTGTAAAAACAAAATTGGGCTTATTCTAGAATGGTAACATTGGTTTAACATTAAAAAATTCAATCATTATAATTTACCACATTAACAGAAAAAAGGAGAAAATTATTTGTTCTGATTCAACTCTTTTATGACTATAAAAGCTTTTCCACCTAAGAAACTAAGATTCAAAAGGCAACACCAGGTGTTGGCAATGGTGTGAACAGTAGGAACTCTGCTAGACTGCCGAGAGAATGTATGGGTATGCCCCTTTTGGAGAACTGTTTGGCATGATCTGCTAATGTTGAAGGTATGCATACCTATCACTTAGTTCTACTCCTGGGTAAATACCTCAACTGAAATGTGTTCACAAGTGTACCAAGAGACATACAAGTATTTTCATAGCACATTATTTGTATGGGTAAAAACTGGAAACAGCCTTAATTTCTATTCACAGTAGACTGGATAAAGTTTGTTCTATCCATGCAATGGAATACTATACATCAGTGAAAACAAATAAGCTATAGTTACTTGAAAACTGTGAATGAAGGGTACCTGAGTGACTTAGGTACTCAGGTGAGTTGAGTGACTCAGTTGAGCATCCGACTCTTGATTTCAGCTCAGGTCATGATGTCACAGTTCGTGAGTTTGAACCCCAAGTTGGGCTCTGTGCTGATAGCACAGAGCTTGCTTGGAACTGACTCTCTCTCTCAAAAATAAATAAACATTAAAAAAAAAAAAAAAGGAAAATGTGAATGAATCTTATGAGCATAAATTATAAACAAAGCCAGGCAGTAAAGAATAAATGTATCTTTATACTCCTAAAAAGTTCAAAAAAGAGGTAAAACTGAATCATGGTTTTAGGATGTATGCTTAGGTGGTAATTCTCAAGAAAAAAATTATCATAGAAATTCATAGCAGGGGGTAGTGAAGAAAAGAAGAGACCTAGAAAGGGCACAAGGTTTCTAGGGGCTGGGTGTGTCCTATTTTTTTTTAATTTTTTTAAATGTTTATTTTTGAGAGAGAAAGAGAACATGAGCAGGGAGGGGCAGAGAGAGAGGGAGACACAGAATCTGAAGTAGGCTTCAGGCTGTGAACTGTCAACACAGAGCCTGATGTGGGGCTTGAACTCATGAGCCTTGAGATCATGACATGGGCTGAAGTCAGACGCTTAACTGAGTGAGCCACCCAGGGACCCCTGGGGTAGTGGTTTCTTAACTGGGGTAGTGGTTACTTGAGTGTTTGTATTGTGACAAATCCCGGAGGTATATATTTCTTTTTCTCAAAGTTTATTTATTTTTGAGAGAGAGAAAGTGTGAGCAGGGGAAGTACAGAGAGAGGGAAAGAGAGGGAATCACAAGCAGGCTCCACACTGACATGTGGGCTTGAACCCACCAACCTCAAGATCATGACCTAAGCTGAGGTGGGATGCTCATCCCTCTATTTCTGTTTGTGAATTTTTTATGTGTATTATATTTGCCTTGTCACAAGGATAGAGTATTTAGACGTGGCCAATCGATAACTGTAAAGCAAGGTCAGTTAGAAACCATGTTACTGACATGTTACTAGGGACCAGTAGTGACATAGATATGGGATATACACTATTTAGCACAAATGAGAAATTCTTAAGAATTTGTTTTGATTAGCACAGTGTCTCCTAAGCAGACCAACGTGAGAAGTCATGGCATAAGAAGAAAAGGTACTAGATGCATTAGACTTGACAGGTTTCTCTCAACAAGAGGTCTAGCAAGCTTCCGCACCCAGTTGGTAAGCCTCTTGCCTTCCTGGATGTCTTTTGGAGAGATAGTGCCTTTCGTGCAGTTTACTGCCATTTTCACGCATCTGTCTGCCCTGCCTTGCCCAAGCCTCTTCTCCCTCACCCTTTTGATCTGTCTTTACATATGTTCATTCAGTAAGATGATAAACTTATTTCACTGGCATGATGCTAGCATCCTGAGAATCGATCAGTCTTTCAGATTACTTTGGTTCAGTAGACTCAGGACTGCTCATTGCACTTATTTTTAAAAGTTCTTTGGGAGGGACACCTGGCTGGTTCAGTCCATAGAACATGTGACTCTTGATCTCAGGGTCCTGAGTTCAAGCCCCACATTGGGTATGGAACCCACCTGAAAAAAAAAAAGTTCTTTGGGGATACTTCTCCGTATTCTCCATAGACTGACAACATGGGCGTATTTAAAATTCAGATGTTGAAGAGATGCCCAGTGAGAGAAATCCAGCAGGTAGCAGAATTCAAGACTGGCATATTTAAATGGAGAGACTGAGAAATCAAGACTGCAAATCATCTCCACAGAAGTGATAATTTAATTTTTAGAGTAGAGAATGGCTATATAACATGGATTTTCTATCAGTTTCTTAATTTTTTTTTTTAAGCCATAACCTCAGTTTGATAGGAAAATAAATTTGTCATCTAAAACTTTGGAGAATGAATTGTTTCAATAAATTCTATCAACATGAAGATTTTTTGTTGATTATGAATGTTTTAAAACATTTTTCATTAGCACTATCAAATTATACTTAAACTAATTCAAATTACTGAAATATTTTACCATTTAGGGGATTCGGAATTTGACATTGAACTTTCTTTTCTTTTTTTTTTTTTTTTTTTTTTTGAAAGACACTGCGTTGGGGCATCTGGCTGGCTCAGTCCACGGCACATGTGACTCTTGATGTTGGGGTTGTGAGTTCAAGCCCCACTTCAGGTGTAAAGATTACTTAAAAATAAAATTTAAAAAAAGATACTGCCTTGAATTTGGGGGGACAAATAACAGTTAAAAGGTACACAGTTAAAAGGTAATTTTAGAGTTTTATATTATAATAGCTGAATTCAGATTCTACTTTTGGTTCTATTTTACCATTTTTAGGAAAGAAAAGACTATTGCTAAAATGTAGATGTATTCAACATTGACTAAGTTTGACATCTGTATTTCCATTTACATATTCTCTAATTCTGAGATTCTCCATTCCGTTTCATTCTGGAACAGTGCCAGAAAAGTCCATTTGTGTAATCCCATTTATTCTAGTTCTGCCGTTTAGATCAACACAAAATTCACTCTCTGTTCAATGTACTTTCAAATATTTGGAGTTACAGAATTTGAGTATAAGAAACTTTAGCAACCATCCCAACTCTTGTAGATGACAGAACAGTCATGTAGTGAAGTGATATTTACCTAAAGTCATATTCCCAGGTGGTGGCTGCAGTGGCACCAGAGCCACATCCTCCACCAGAGTGATTGGGTCCCTGTCTCTTACACTACAGTCACCATAGCAACCTGCAAGAGGTGTTAGCTTTCATGTAGGACGGACCTACAGAGAGGTTTTACTTTCCCTATTTGTCAGTTTGTGATCTTGGGTATTTCTAATTTTTTTCAATGTTTGTTTATTTTTGAGAGAGAGAGAGAGAGAGAGACAGACAGACAGACAGACAGAGCATGAGCAGGGGAGGGGCAGAGAGAGAGGGAGACACAGAATCTGAAGCAGGCTCCAGGTTCTGAGCCGTCAGCACAGAGCCCGACACGGGGCTCGAACCCGTCGACCATGAGATCCTGACCTGAGCCAAAGTAGGACACTTAACCGACTGAGCCACCCAGGCGTCCCACAGGTGAGAATTTCTAATCATCTGTTTCTTTGTAAAATGGAGTACCTCATATGGTAGCTGTAAGGATTAAATGAGATAATGCATATAAACTATTTAGCACAATGCCTGGTCTATAATATATATTCAATAAGTGTTTGCTATTATTATTTCTGAATATTTTTTCCTTTTGAGAACAAACATGTGTACTTCCTTTTTCTTATGTCATTTTGGGATTTTTATACTATCCCAATCATCATCTCTAGATACACATTTTTCTTGAAATGTGGTTTTAGGACTTAAAAAAAATACAGTTTATTTAGCTTGGGGACATAGCATGATATATCTATCTTCAAGCTATTGGCAATGATCATAAAGATTTTTTGAACAATGAAAATTGTAGCTCACTTGTAAAATTCTCGATGGAATCACCTACATTTACTAGTGTATGTTATTCCCCTATTTGCCTTTCTCTTTGCCTTCTTCCCAGAGCCCTCATAAAGGAAAACAAACACATCATTCTATGGTGGTGGCAGGGATGGAGAGAAGAAAACATAGAGCCATGCAAGCATTAATGCCCTGAGAAATTGAATAAAAAGAATCAAGAGGGGTGTCTGGCTGGCTCATTTGGTAGAGCATGTGACTCTTGATCTCAGGGTCATGAGTTCAAGCCCCACGTTGGGTATGGAGTCTACTTAAAAAAAAAAAAATTAAAAGAAATCATAGAAGAAACATTTGTCAAATTCCTTTAGGTGTACTTATTGGTAAAACCTTTAGTCATGATTTGCTTTCTAATTCTGTACAGGTTACTTTCCAGATTTGTCTGTATATCTCATTATATGCACTGCTTTCAGTGTCAATATTTTGATTGGTGGTAAATACTAGTTATAACTATATCTTCCAATTATAGCAGTATTAAATGAATGTGCGAAATGGTTATTAAATATGTGATTCCTCCCAAAACGTCTAAGCAAAATTTCATCTGAGGATAACGATTTTATGTAGGCATGATTTTGTGTACTTTCAGAGTGGTGTTTGGAGATTGTAATTCTCATTTTTCCATTTGACTCCAGAACATAAAGCTGCCCCTTAAATTTGTCCCCCAAAGATGGTGATCACTGTAGTATGATACACCATGTAGATGGGAGTTCACATGCTTCCTCAGAGCATAGGGTCTCTCTGAGATGTCCAGTTAATCATTTCTCCCTATGATGTTACTTTGGGCCGGGCCCTTCTGGGCTTCCAAGATAGAGGAGGAGTTCACAGCCTGATGGGAAGTAACTCATAGCCTCCAAACAGCCTCATTTGGAATAGGCCCACTCCGTAGTCCTCACTGCTTATAGGTTTTGTTTCCCAAATCTGACCTTGAACTACTTGAGGCGATGTGGGTGAATATTCTTCATGCTTTGTTGTATCATTATTCTTCTGGACTGATGGTTGGAGAGCAAGTACCACTTCTGGTGGCTTAACTGTGCAACATCTGATAAGCCATCTGAACTTTATTTTCCTGTTCTTGAACCCGGGACGACTGTACTTCCCTTAGAGGCTGCGTAGCCTAGTCTTTAAATATATTACTGTGGGCCAAAGTGCCTGGGTTTGAAGGCTGTTCTGTTACTTAAGAGATCTGTGTGATTTTAGGCAAATTGTTCCCCGCCTCAGAAGAGAGATTAAAGATACCAGTTATCTCAGACCATTATATGAAGATTAAGTTGATTAACATATGTGAAGTTAGACCATTGCCTGGAATGCAGCACTCAAACACTCTGTGCATTGTTATTTTCAGAGATAATCCCTCTCGGAGACAGATGAGATGGTAGATGAGAAAGGGGCTCTGCATACAGAAACTTTATATTGGCATTTGGCAACTAGATAGTGAGCTCCTCGAGGCTGGGAGCCAGGCTGCATGTGTCCTACAGTGCAGGTGGCCATGAGTAGATGGATACGCAGGTGAGTGTTTCCTAAATGGACCAGATAATTTACCCAACCCTCCGTATTTCAATTTTCTTACTAAAGGACTAAGTGAAATTCTAAGTAAAATTTCATTTTTTTCCCCCGATTTCCTGGAATTGCTTTTATTGATGACTCTCACAGTATGGTCATTCTAATGCCTTACTTTGACTAATCATTGGTGGGTCTCCCAAATTCATAGCGTGTTTATCTGGCTTGTCTCTTCTCAACTTGTGAAGTATCATGAAGGCTTTGTGACTCTAGGCATTGAGTTGTAACTTTGTTTCTTAAGCCTCAACTCCTCCGAATTTTCTATATAGTAGGAGATCACTTGGATGTGTACCACCGCGGAGAAGAAACATGGAATAGTGGGAGGAAAAGCTGATGACTGAGCCGTGGAATCTGAAGTCAGTTGTTTGTCTTACAGTCATGGTGTTGATACTTAGATCAGCCACATGGTTGGGGGCTCATTAAATGTAATAATATATCTAAAGCATCTTGCACAAAGTGGACACACTAAATATTCGTTCCCTTCCCCTGTAGAAGATAACCTGATGTCATCCAAACTTGCTTTGTTAATGATGGAGAATTTGTTTACATTTGTCCAGAGTTACCAAGCTGGTTTTGCTGCAGAGGGAAGATTTTGTCTTTTAGCCAGCAGGTGGCAACCAAATTAAAGCTAACAGTTCACCTCATGATGGTAACTGGTAAAAATAGTGCCTTATCATGCTAATGCCTGATGGAAATGACAGGTGGATGAAAAACCTTTAGCTCCGAAGTGGAATCACCCCTGGCGAAGGCATTTTTAACACTAGGACCCAGATACAGATTAGTTTCTTTAAGGCTGCTTTCATTTCAGTACCAGCGTATCATGGCCATACATCTTTTTAGACGTTTGTCAGAGGAATCATTGAGATTTATGTAACATTGTGTTTAAAATAATGAATCTATTCACTTGATTTGGCAGTTTAAAAAGCAGAGTGAAAAAAGTCATCGGTTGATGAAATAGAGTGGTTACAAAAATACTATTTCATTTTCTCTTCAGTCAGGTTGTATGTGATTTTGTTTGGTTTGACCTCTGTGGATTTGTGATTTTTAAACAAGTACCCTTTTTAACTAAAAAGACTTTAAAAGGTATAAGGAAGACAGAATCCTTTGTAAACGCCTTGAGTCTTAAGGTTCTTTTTTTTTTAATCCATAAAGTGGGGATAATCTCATGTACTGTTGTAAAAAATTAAGTAGATGATGTATGAAAAGCACTTAGTATGTCGTGGCACACAGTAAGCAAACAGAATAAATGGTACTATTTAGAGGATTTATATTCTTCCAGAATCTCTAAAGGTGGGAGGGACCTGAGGGCCTATGTTCCCTAACCCCTTCATTATACTAGATTCCCTGAAGCCACTGTTCTTTTTAACACTGATCCCCTTGGATTAATCATTCGCTCTGGCTGGTATAGAACATGGTTGTCGAGGATTGGCTGCCCCTTTTCTACGGACTGTGGGCAGCGTAGTGGGAATGGTGGATGCTGTGATAGTTGCATTTATAGGAGAGGTCAGGATCAAACCACGGTCTCCTGATAGGTGCTGCTGCTGTGCTCGGAGATAAAATTAACTCTATGTAGGAAGATGAACCCTAATACTCGCTTTTTTTTTTTGTTCAAATCAGGTCCCTGCTATGCTACCTTTCTCTCAACAGCAAGACCATCTAGGCATTGTATTTGGTATGTGTTCAGCATCCTGTTGTCAGGAATGGCTAATAGTCACCACCACCACCACCCACCCATGTTTCAGACAAAAGAGTTAGCGGCACTCACTTTGCTAAAGCTGCTACCCTACAGCTGGCTCCCTTGAATGATCTGCATTTTCTTACAAAGGACTTTCAAGGAGCAGGAGGCTAGAGGAGCAAACTACCCCCCCCCCCCCCATTTTGCCTGCATCAGTCTTGACCATCCAGTGTCTCTAGAGGTCAGGGAGGTTTTCGTCCTTGAGAGACAGAGACAGACAGAGCATGAGCAGGGGAGGGGCAGAGAGAGAGAGAGGGAGGCACAGAATCCCAAGCAGACTCCAGGCTCTGAGCTGTCAGCACAGAGCCTGACGCGGAGCTCCGACTCCTGGGCCGTGAGATCATGACCTGAGCTGAAGTCAGACGCTTAACCAACGGAGCCACCCAGGAGCCCCGAGAGGCCAGGGAGTTTTGGACGCTGCCTTGAATCTGTTGGGAACAGTCACCATCACATCTGCATAACCTGCCAGCGTGGGAGTGTGAGCCATCATACCATCATGCAGTGATAGGCCACAGACCTGTCAGGTTGGGGCTGGAAGGAGAACAGAGGGTCCCCATGTGCCACGGAACCCTTCATTTCACAAGTCAGAAAACTCAGCAAGACACGACGGGGCTTTCACATCCCAAATACCTGCAATGGTTCCTCCGTCCTTTCTTATGCCAGCACTTTACACGCGGCAAAATAATACGTTAGTTGTCCCCATTCTAGCTGGAAATGTTCAAACCCAACCGAACTGTAAATGATAGTGGTTCAAAGCTGAAAGCAAGGGGTTTACGTATGCTGCACCCTGCCATGCACTTGTGTATAGTCAGCAGCAGGCCTGTTGCCTCCTTTTCTGATCCCTTTCCCATCTCAAGGTTCTCCTGCAGTCAGGTCTCTGTTAAACTAATGGGGCTTGGATCTATCACATTTCCTGGGACTGAAAATCACACCAAGACCACCAGGGGAATCAGGGTCGAGGAAAAGAAAATCTAAAACCTAAAGGGATGTTTCAAGTCTAAGTAGAAGAGAAATTTGGGTCGTAGCATACAGTAACCTCCTCAACGATGCTCCGCTCATACCAAGCGGTCGCTGCCTCTCACCCCTGTAAGCCCGAGGAAAGGATCCTGATTACAGGACTGTTTCTCAGCCAGACGCATGAGGCAAGGATGCATGAAGGGTTTCTGGCCCTGGAATAATTTCAAGTAGCTAAGTTAATAACAACTCTAATGTCTAGGATTTATAAAGCAAAGGTCTTCTAAAATTAGATACTTGTAATTTATAATTAGGTTTAATTATAGTTGTTGATTAGTGATGCCGGTAGTAGTTTAACGCTGTGCTGTGGGGAATTACAGACTTTGTGTTCTCTCCATGCATTTTTATCATGTTTCCTGAAGCTCAGGAAGATAAAGACCAGTTGAGACTATTGACAAATTAGTCAATTCTAGTGTGATAGTGATTCTGGTTTCTTAGGAGAGGGAAGGTAAAAAGATGGTGAAGGATAGAGTGAAAATGAGGGTTTGTCCCTCCTGTGTCACAGTGCATAGTCGGTGTTGCTTCACAGGTGATACAGGGTTGTGTTAACACAGTTCAGTAGAAGAGCCTATTCTTACCACCAACTTCCGGCATTTATCTTATCAGCCAAGAAACTTCTAGCAGGGATCCAAATCTACAGCATTTCTCTATTATGCTATTCTCAAGGTTCGCACTGATGTATCCACCCATCTGTGGGGAAGCCAGACTCTTGAGGCTTTTACTCGTGAACTTGGCCAGATCAGTGGCTTTAACATGGGTACTTCAGCTTATCCAGTCAGTAAATACTAATGAGTGACTATGTCCAAATATTGAGGGAACCTCAAGAACCATATAATCATACAGGGTGTGTGTGTGTATGAATGAATGAGAGAAGGGCAGGGACTTGTCAGGAATATAAATAACTTTGGTGGAACAGGGTGAGTAGTAGACTCGAGGGCCAGCCATCTTTTTGGGAGCATGTGCCTGGTGAAATGATCATACACTGCAGTGCTGGTCCAACTTTGGTAATTCAGCCTTTCTATAGAATGTCCAAACGAGATCTAAGTTAATAACTAGTTCTTCCCTGTCAGAAATAAAGGCTTTTGCTTTAAAAAAAATGTTTATTTTTGAGACTGTGCAAACAGGGGTGGGGGGGGGGGAAAGAGGAGCTGAAGCAGGCTCTGCTCTGACAGCAGTGAGCCTGATGTGGGGCTTGAACTCATGAACTATGAGATAATGACCTGAGCCAAAGCCAGATGCTCAACCGACTGAGCCACCCAGGAGCCCCAAGGCTTTTGCTTTTTAAAATACTAGGCTGTAAGGGGCACCTGAGTGGCTCAATCAGTTGAGAGACTTTTGATTTCCACTCAGGTCATGATCTGATGGATTGTGAGGTCAGGCTCCGTGCTGAGTGTGGGGCCTGCTTGGGATTCTCTCCCCCCCCCCCCAACTCCTCCCCTGCTTGCACCTGTGGTCACTCTCTCTCTCAAAATAAATAATAAAATATTTTAAAAAGTAATGTAAAATGCTAGGCTACATATATGTCTTAGCAGTATACATTTAACTAAAATGTCTGCAAGAACAGCCTCGAATCTCTCTGTTCGAGGGGGACAGGGTGCAGAGAGAAAAAGAAGGCAAGCAAGTAGCAAGTGCTCTGCTGCATAGCTGACCCTAATCCAAGGGCATTCAGTTATTGGGACCAACTATTACCTCTGTAAGAGCAAGTCACCTTGGGAGCAGTCCTTTGTTATGAACCCAGGATTCATTATTATGAGGTTCCAGTGACTGTTCTAACGTTACACATGTGAAGTTGAGAAATATTAATAGCTTAACTTTCCCTTGAAAGGATAAGACTAGCTCACTGCAGAGAGAATGTGTAGAGCACTTGTGTGATTAAACTATGGATCCATGGTATTTCTTTTGTCAAATGAAAATAAGTGTGAGGGTTGGAAGACTTAATCGTGTTAGGAATATTATACCTGTAATACTATGTTCAGCTTCTAGTAACTTGTGCTCCCAGTTTCCCTTAATGACGCAGCAATGCTCAAACCAACGAAACACAAATCTTCTTGAGATTAGAACTTCTAACTGCACCCAAATATTCCTTTTGACAGATGCCATGAGCAACATGCCTTAGTAAAAAGGCTGTAATGATTGATCTGAAGTCAGGAGACCCGGGTTCAAATGTGAGCCCCATTGATTCTGTCTCTCATAAATTGCTTAATCTTTCTGACTAATCTTTCTGTTTTCTCATTTGTCAAATAGAAGCAAAGAACTGAGGGGGCGCCTGGGTGGCGCAGTCGGTTAAGCGTCCGACTTCAGCCAGGTCACGATCTCGCGGTCCGTGAGTTTGAGCCCCGCGTCAGGCTCTGGGCTGATGGCTCAGAGCCTGGAGCCTGTTTCTGATTCTGTGTCTCCCTCTCTCTTTGCCCCTCCCCCATTCATGCTCTGTCTCTCTCTGTCCCAAAAATAAATAAACGTTGAAAAAAAAAAATTAAAAAAAAAAAAAAAAGAAGCAAAGAACTGAGGATATCTGAGAGTAATACAAATGAAATAGCACAGAGCAGCATATAATTGGCATTTAATAAATGCATTTTTTTTTTTCAATTGAGGATCTAAGAATTTGGGCCCTTAGCTTTTTGTGAGTTCATTATTTCATTCTTCAGTTTATGACTACCAAGGAATACAGTGCCTGGGACAAATAAGTACATGTCAAAAGTATTTGCTGAATGAATAAACTGATGAGTGGCCAAGGAATACATCCTCCTAGAACAATAAACAAATGAACTGACATTTATGCCATGAGTGGTATTCTAGAGCCAATCTCGTGACCCTCACATTAATCCAGGAAATGAAGAATTAAGAGAGAATTTCACAACTATCAAAAGGTATTTAGGAATTTCTCTTTTATTAATACATTTAAAATTTACCATATCAATTAACGGGACAGGTAGGTGGCTTTGGTGTTGACCAATGCATGTTTGTATCTGAAATCTATCAGACTATAATAAGTTCGCTGGCTGGTGTGAAACAGAACTACGAAAGGAAGTAAGCCATGTCCTTACCAAGTGACCCCAGATGGTTTCTGGGACTTCCTTGGGTGGGTGGGTGGGGGCTCCTGTGCACTCCTAGAGAACCCAGAATCTCATCCAGTAGGACTGACTCAGCAGAAATGCAGAAATAGTAGTCAGCTGAAGGACAGTCCCAAAGGCTTTCCGGGACCCCCAAAGCCAAGCCAGGGAATGTGATGGGTATAGGTGTGGATGTGTGAAGTCTGGAAGATGCCCCATTGTAAGGACTTTTCTGTCACTCTAGAAGGCCATGAGCCTTTTTAAAGATAAACAGATAACCACATAAACCTAGAGAGGGGTTTCCATATTAAAGTTGGGAGCTTTGCATCTCAAATTGGCTATTTTCAGAGAGGTGAGAAGGTAACTACTTGCAAGTAACTTAGCCTTTGTGTTCTCCATGAAGAACCTGAGGACTTTTTTCGTCCCTGAAAGAGCAGACTTCCCATGCTTTGGGTTCCAGCCTGCATTTACAATCTTCTATCGCCATACCCTGAGCACTTGCTTGATTGCTAATTTTTTAAAATAAATATTTAATTTTGAGAGAGAGCCAGTGGGGGAGGGACACGGAGAGGGGTATAGAGGATCCGAAGCAGACTCTGCGCTGACAGGCTGACAGCAGTGAGCCCAGTGTGGGGCTGGAACTCACGAACCACGAGATCATGACCTGAGTTGAAGTCTGACGCTCAACTGACTGAGCCACCCAGGTGCCCCAGTTGATTGCTATTTTTTGATAACATTACTATTTTCTGGTAACATGTTTGGTAATTTGTTATTTTTTTGGTGACATGTCTTTGAGGGTTGAGCCCTACTGAGTGCTCAGCACACAGTAGTTAAATAAATATATAAATTAATGACTGAATAAATGAATATACCAGTATCACTTATTAAAGATTTGAAATACCTGGCAAATCTTTAATGAACCAAATTTGTGACCTTTTAGTGAAATTAAAAAAATTGGTTCTACTTGATTATTATATTTCTATATTTCATTCATTCTGAGATGTATATTTATTTCATTAACATTCAAACATCTCTGAAACTGGGATGCAACTTATAAATAACATTATTAGCAGCATTTTTATTAACCAGTGGTTTGCAAACTAATGGATGGTGAGTGTAAAAAGGGGTTGGTAAACTATAATATATGGTAAACTATAATGTATATGTATCTCACCTTCATAATGCATATGCTGCTTTATATAAGGCTAGGATAATGGGGAAAGCATGGCTTTTACATCAGAGGAATTTTATTGTCCATCCTGGCTCTGCCTTTTTTTTTTCTTAATCTGAGCAAAGAGCTTGCCCTAACATTCATGTTTGGGTTGCAATGTTCTCATTTGGAGGACAGGAATAAAGCCTTCATATTAGGGTTCTACATTAAAGATATTCAATGAACACATTTAATTGAATGCCTTTCCTTTTTTTTTTTTTTTTTTTTCCTCTCCCTCTTCCATCAGCCTATTTGTACCTTAGAACAGCTCTATCAGGTAGGGATATATGTAATTTCCATTTTCCAGGTTTAGAAACAGAGGCTTAGCAGCATGAGTGAGTTAAGAGAAAGACCTCCCCAGAGCCTTTGATTTTCCATTATTCCCCTCGCTCTATTAAGGCTTCTCACAGGTAGCGACTGACATAGGTGAGAGCTTAGCTACTCTTTTGTTGATAAATTTCTGTAGGCAGCCTGTGTAACAATTTTACACAACACCTTAATAACAATGTCGCACACGACATCCTTTTTGGAAAGGAATTTACCTCTTGCCCTTATCCTGTAAACAAGGATGGGTCTCTATTTAAGGAAGAGGAAAAGGAAGAGGGAAAAGGATATTATATCACCTGGCCTAGCATTTTTGGGAGCAGATGTTTTCCTTGTCTCATTGTTCACAGAAAATTCAAGATGGCATAAACCAAATGTTCAAAAATACTGTGATTCATGAATCAATTCATAGTATTCTTTTGTTTGGGTAGAACAAAATGATGCAGACGGATTGAAATTAAGGATCAATCCTAAAACCTCAGGGCTAGGTGCAGAACCAAAAAAGCAAGCTATCATTTCTGTCCTGTGATAGACCAACCTCCAGTGGATGTTAGGCCTCCAGGCCTAATCCAGGGTGGAGTCACAGAGGAGCTGTGGAAATTGCTTTTGTATTTTCTCGATTTTGCCTGAAAATTTTCATTTATGGGATTTTTTTTTTCCTTTGCCTCGACATTTCTTTTTCCTATTTGGTGTTCCCATTTTTAATTAGGTTGCAAATGGATCAAATAACAAGCAAACAGGCTTATTTCAGTAATAAAACATCAAACTCAAATGTAGAGGGGATGACTGGGTGCCTGTTGATTGAAACTGCAGTCAGGTTTCTGAATGAGCCTGGTCTGCCTCCAGACTGAGCAGGGCTGGCTGGCCGATTAGGCAGTGCTCTGAGGCATCTCAAAGCTTAGGGTCCCTGTATGGAAGACGGGGGTGGGGGTGGGGGGTGGATTGAGAGAAATGGAGTTTAAACTTAATAGGTGCTCCATAAATTCACCTTTCTCATCTTCCTCTTCCCTTCCTTTTCATCCCTTTTATCCTGGTTACAAATATTTATTGTCTGAAACAGTTTTGAGCTTACTGGATCTAAGTGGACTCCTGGGGTGGGAGATCAGGATCCCCGAGAAAGGAGTAAATGGCACACTCATCAGCGAGGCAGGCGCAGGAAGAGCCTCCTGGGACTACCAATTCTCTTGGGGAGGGCTGGCTAGGAATCCCAAACTCTTTCTTAACCTACCCTCCTCTCCCGGTGCTTCACGACCCACTGAATAACGCTTGAGCCCTTCCCACCGTGGGAACACATCAGTGCCTGTCCTTGGGTTGTTTTCAACTACGTGGTAGACCTCTTCGTTCATGCGGATTAGAGATGGCGGGGTAACTTCGGACTCCTCCGTCCTCTGTTCCCGCCTCCACACGTCTACCAGGCCTTTAAAGATTGTGTTGTGGGGGCCCCTGGGTGGCTCAGTCGGTTAAGCGTCCGACTTCAGCTCAGGTCACGATCTCGCGATCTCGAGGTCCGTGAGTTCGAGCCCCGCGTCGGGCTCTGGGCTGATGGCTCAGAGCCTGGAGCCTGCTTCCGATTCTGTGTCTCCCTCTCTCTCTGCTCCTCCCCCGTTCATGCTCTGTCTCTCTCTCTGTCTCAAAAATAAATAAACGTTAAAAAAAAAAAAAAAAGATTCTATTGTGCAGTGTCTGTGCGCACGGCCTCTGCTGCGCGGGTTGCGAGCATAGATGAAGATCACCCAGGGCTGCCGCCGCTGTGATTTTACAGGAATATTACAGCACCTCCTCGTTGATACGGTCTAAACACAGACCTCCCTTCTCCATCTTTTCCCTGCCATCCCTGCTATTTAGAGCCACCGCAGTGTTCTTTCTCCTAGTAGAGCTGATTATGCTCCTCTCTTGCTCAGTAGTCGGGTTATTCCTTGCTGTTTGTGGAATATAGACTAACTACTTACAAGGCACTAGGAGTCCTTAAACACCTGGCACGGATTTCCGTGTGTTTAGGTTGGTTCTCCCTATCCCGTCTCCCTCTCCCTATTTTGCATTCCGCATAGCGCTTTGGCTGTGTGCGCGCTTTGACTTGGTGGAAGCAGTTGGAGTCTCACCTGCTTTGGTCTTCATGCTTGTGGAAAGTCCCGCTCTCCCCGCCCTAATTCAAGGCCTAATGGGTTGTTACTACTTGATGTGTATTTGCTAGCATCTTCTCTAATTGTGAAATAATAAACGTTTCATGCAGAAAGCTTGGGGAAAAATCACACATGCGCCTTACTTTGGCTGCACCCTCTTACTTGAAATCTTAATAGATCTTGGAATTCTCTACCTCCTTTTCATTGTCCCGGTTGTTCCCTTAGCATTTGTGTGTGTGTGTGTGTGTGTGTGTGTGTGTGTGTGTGTGTGTGTTTACTTTCGCATTTATTATATAATGCTTCATATTATAAATACACATATATTTGCTCATCCTAACTAAAAATAACCTCCTGGGGTTGGGTTGGATCTGACTCACCTACCTGCACCTCCCTCGGGTTATCTGTTTGAAGTGAGCCAGTGGCCATGCAATATAACCCCGCGTGTGACTTCAGCGGTGAAACCACGGGCTGTTGGAGAGAATATCGATGGTTTAGAGGCAGGCCTCCTCATGTTCTTCAGAGTACCCAGCAGGCCTCTCCTGGTGCTTTGTACCTGCCTTTTGGACATTCGAGGAATCTCCAAAGGGCTCATTTTGTGCCTGTAGGTCACATCAAGGTGGTAGAATGTTTGGTCTGGATGACAATCCTTGCAAGTATTTTTGTTATGTTTGGCGACTCTATCAAGTTTCTCTCTCTATCCCTCTACCATGTGAATGCTCATAATGCATGCAGTACTGAAAAGGCCGTCTCTCTTGAAAGAAATCCATTCCTAGAGGGCTCTGCCCATTTCTCTTTGTTTTCTCTCAGTGATTTATTCATGTGTTCACACAGCTTTATTTTGATGATCTTTGCAGGTAAGACACGTACTACTTTTCACAGGGGCAGACTCACAGTAAGGAAAATTCCGGTGTAGGTCTCATTTTCACGACCAAAAAAATGTGGCTCTACTGCCTGGATTTGAATCCTTGCTAATTTCTAGTGAGATACATTTCCAGAACATCAGCGTGTGATTTAAACCCAAGACTCAGAAAGTTCTATTCACCTTCTGGCGACATTTTTAAAAACCTAATTTCGTTTAAGAGGAAGAGGCAATGTGATCGAACGTGTATGTGGAAATTCTGAAAGCGTCCTCTACCTTTGTCACTCTGAGGTGCTTTTCTTCCTGCTCTTCTTCTCTCTCGTGCCAATTCGTGATTACAAAAGCCATTCTTTACGGAGATTTCTAGTCTACAGTGTTTATGGGTATTTGATGTGGAGGGGTGATGGTTGTAAGAACTTGTATTAGGCCCATGGTTGCTTATCCTTACCTGCAGGAATGTGACATCTGCTATGAAACATACAATTTTATTATCGGGAAAGGAAAATATGTGTCTCCCAGACTTTTAAAGAAAAATACAAAAATATAGTTAGTGGGGAGACTGGTTGATGGAAAATAATATATTTTCTACCCTAAGTAGTGAAATTCGAATTTTTTCACTATTTGAATCGTAGAGAATCTTATGTTGTTTTTTTTTTTTTTTTCTGGGAGGTGGGGTGGAGTGGAGTATAGGAAAGAAATTTTGAAGACATTCTTACAGTAGACACTTTGAGCCAGTGACTGTGTGCTGAGGCAGCCTCTGAACTTGAGCAATGTGAACCACAAGGAAGTATTCTGGTGCCAGGATGCAGTGATTTCCTCAAATCTTGGAGTCCTGGCATCTGCCTGACCAGCTTTTGCATAACCTTTCTTTCCTTAGAACAGCTGCTTCTGTAAAAGAAGTCCTTTGGATGAGATACAGATAACCTTTAGACCCTATTAACCTTATAATTTGGAGTTTTAAAATTTCAGGAGACCACGGTTCTCATGACTATAGTTCTGTTCTTTGAGCTTTTGTAACAAGCCAGCTAGCCAAATTGTTAAATAGAATGAAGACAAACGAACTCCTGGAAGCAATAAGGAAATATTTCAGGAGCACAGTGTGGGCCTAGGATATTATGTAAGGAGATCTTTGTCAATTAGAGTGAGGTATGGGTCATTGGGGTGAAAATCCTTTATAGTAATGGTTCTCCATTTTTTTTTTCTGGACACATATTGAAAATCTGTGGAAACTTACTCTAGTTCAGAATAAACAGGATAAACAACTATACCCGGGGCACCCGGGTGGCTCAGTTGGTTAAGCGTCTGACTTTGATTTCAGCTCAGTTCATGATCTCACAGTTCTTGAGTTTGAGCCCCGTGTGGGGCTCTGCTCTATCAGCACAGAACCTGCTTGGGATTCTCTCTTGCTCTCTCTTGCTCTCTCTCGCTCTCTCTCTCTCTTCCGCCCCTTCCCACCTCTTTCTGCCCCTACCCTGTTTGCGTGCACTCTCCCTCTCTCAAATGTTAAAAAAACAAACAATTATACTCAAAATTTTCAATAAAATTTACTTATTTCACTGGAAATTTATTCTTTCATAGAGAAATTTCTAATGAAAACAGTAAATTGTAACCAGTGAAGCAAATAGATTATACCCAATGGAGTGAGTATATTATACTAAAATTTTGCAGAGACTGAACATTTTATTTTCATGATTCTTTATTGTAAAACAAGTGAAGTTAATAGAATTTTGGGAAATAAAAGTGTTGCCACCATGTCAAATACTCAGATTGATTTTCAAAAATGTTAAAAATCCGTGTCTCAAACTGAGGAAATATGGTGCACATTTTTTTAAACCAGGAACTGTGACTTATTTGAAAAAAATATTAATGATTACTTCCCAAAAAGAATCCAAAAATGAAACCCCACATGGTCAAACAGGAAACATAATAAATTCCTCCCAAGATAAATTTTTTTTTTTAAATTTTTTTTTTCAACATTTATTTATTTTTGGGACAGAGAGAGACAGAGCATGAACGGGGGAGGGGCAGAGAGAGAGGGAGACACAGAATCCGAAACAGGCTCCAGGCTCTGAGCCATCAGCCCAGAGCCTGACGCGGGGCTCGAACTCCCGGACCGCGAGATCGTGACCTGGCTGAAGTCGGACGCTTAACCGACTGCGCCACCCAGGCGCCCCTCCTCCCAAGATAAGTTTAATAAAAGGCTGTTTTTCCACACACCAATGTTCATATTTTCTTTTGTTATAATTATTTTTATTTCATTTTGAAATTCCTGAAAATGCTGATTCCCAGAGGTATGTAGTGGTAGCTGTGGAGAATTTTAGAATTCATGTAACTTCCTAGACACAGGCCTATCTGGAATCTTCTAAGACCCTCAGTTGAAGTCATGTTAGGAAGTCAAGGACTGTCACTCTCCCATTATCTGAGTAGAAGCAGACTTGAAAAAGGATTCTGCTGAGATTTTGCATGCAAGTGAAAAGCTGTAGACCCTCTCTGCACAAGCATTCAATTACGGCATTCAGAAATCTGTCTAGTTTTTTAATTTTCCAAGCTCTTCTAGCATGATGGCTGCTTGTCTAAAACAACTCTGCTTATTCATCTTTAAAAGTGAAAAGATTTAGGGGTGCCTGGGTGGCTCAGTTGATTAAGTGTCCAACTTCAGGTCATGATCTCACAGTCCATGAGTTCGAGCCCCGCATCGGGCTCTGTGCTGATAGCTCAGAGCCTGGAGCCTGCTTTGGATTGTGTGTGTGTGTGTGTCTGTCTGTCTGTCTGTCTCTCTGCCCCTCCTGACTCGTGCTCTGTCTCTCAAAAATAAACCTTTAAAAAAATTTGAAAAAAATGAAAAGATTTAGGGGTGTTGGTGTGGCTCAGTCGGTTAAGTGTTTGACTCTTGGTTTTAGCCCAGGTCATGATCTTAGGGCTTCATGGGTTCGAGCCCCACATCAGGCTCTGCACTGACAGTGTGGAGCCTGCTTGGGATTCTCTCTCCCCCCGCCCTCTCTCCCCCTCCCCTGCTTGTGCTGTGTCTCAAAATAAATAAACTTAAAAAAAAAATGAGAAGATCTACTCCTTTAACTGACCAGGTATAATTATTATTAAATGAGCCAAACTCCCTGATTAAATGCCCCTTTGAAATTATTTTGAGGGTTATTTTTTTCTCTTAAAAAGTAAAACTTCTCCAGAAAATAGAATTAGACATATGTTGACATCCTCTGGAAAACTGGGCAAGCTCTGTAACCAAAAACATACTGATATTTTTCTATTCTTGCTTCGCACCCCTTTCTGAAAAGTTAGTGACTGAGGCCCAAACTCGCATCACGATGAAACTTGCATGCTTCTAGAGTGGTTGTTTTTACCACCACTGTGCGCATTTGCAGAGACCATGTAAATCTAATTTCTATCATGACATGTGAATCTAATTGTTTCACCACAGAAGCAAAACCCAGGGGTGTTGCTTGAACATCCTAGGCGCTCCATCTGGAAGTAGGGTACAGGGCCGGTTGGTTGGTTTTTCCAGTAAAATTATGCTTCGTCATTCTTGAAGTCATTTCTAGCATTAGCAATTTCCCAAAGGACTCACAAAACAGAAATTCTTCTTTGATGACATTTCTTTGTGCTGTTTTATCAAGTATTTTGGTCAAGAAAAATAGTGTAACTATTCCAGGAACTACTCTAAAACATTAGAAGAACCACCTTCATTCTGGAGTGGATAACCACCATTTATTCCCCCCAGTACAACTACAGCTGCCATTTCCTTGTTTTTCTCCAAGCCACAAATCTAGTCAGCCCTTCCCTTAGATTTTCAGCTTCATCAAGTCTTCCACAGTTTTTTACTTTACGAGGAAATAAGTGTTCTTCATAGTTTACTTCAGGAGGGCTTTTGTGTTAAAGCAAATCTGGGTATTGATGCAGTTCCAGATGTTTCAAATGGAGTCTTTATTCATAATCAAAAGACTACCTTTCTAGAACATACCTCCTCCCGCCAGAGAGTGCACTTCAGTCTCCCCAACTTCATACTTTCAGTTGGAGGTATTTGCAACATGGGTCTCATTGTATTCAGCCACAAAGAGAAAAGCAAAAGAAAAGTTAGGTTCATTACCCTTTCTTGGCTAATTTCCACTTCTGGCTAGTTTTGAAATGAAGTGGCTTTATCGTGCAGCCAAATGAAGTTAAGCTTTCTGAGTCTTGTTCTTGCAAGGCCCCTTCCAAAGCCCTGCATCTAACAAATTCTGTGAGTGCCAGGTCTGTAAACTTAGATCTGTCTTTGCCTAATATTAAAAGAAAAAAAAAAGATGTTTGTAATCACAATGACTAGAGTACTTTTCTTTGATTTCTATCAGTAGAAACAATTTTAGATAAGATGGTATTATACCTGTGACCTCATAGTCCTATGTATACTAAGCCATGCTCCCCCAGTAATTTGACACAGAAAAGTTTCAGAGTGCCAGAAAAGAAAACCATTGAGTTTGTGCCTGTCTGAACTTCTGTAGCATTGCATTTACATCAATATTCCGTTGGGTTAAACAGTTGAGATTTGCCGTAGCTTCTTTTACCTCATTAATTATTCACGGGGGTGTTTTCATAAACAAGAGAGAGTTCGTTCTAGGACAGGTGTGACCTTTACAGTGTTTAAGAGCTCAGTCTCAGCGGTTATATGAAGCCAGGTTTACATGTTCTGTTCTGCTGCCTCCTGGCTGTGTGACCTCATGTTCCTTTTCTCTAAAGTGGGCATAATTATAATATCCATCTCTCATAGTTTTTGAGACCATTAAATGAGACGGGGTATATCGTGTCTTGCCAAGAGTGAGCACTCAAACATTAGCTATTATTACTTATTGGTAATAAACTCGTTAACTGTGAGAGCTTTTCTCTGTAGATGTTTACCAAGAAGCCTAAATTAGCCTCTGGCAATAGCAGTTACAAATTATCCCAGGGATGGCTAATATTTTCTCCCTGGAAGAGCAGTGTAGAATAACTTTGAGAATAGAGTGTTTTAGAGCTGTCCAGAGAGAGGCACAAGGCTTGCCAGCACCCCCCATCCCCACCCCTCCTCGCCCCAGAGGCAGAATTAATAAAAACAAATGCAATTTTTAAGGAAGTAGATTTAGATTCTGCACAGGCAGGAATTTTCTGTAACGATTCCCCCGTACAGAACTCCCTTGCTTACAAGCTCACAAGAATGATTCATACACAACTTTGGTCAAATATCAGCTAGGGGAGATTGGTACACTCTCCTCATTGATGCTACCGATGTAAATCTAGTTTTTATCACTTCTGTGAAACTTCAACTTCACAGGAGGTTAATTTATTCAAGTTCTTATTATATTATTGTAAATTGCATTTTACTTGGCCAATTGAAAGGTCAGTTTTCACATGACCTTGTGTCTGAATACAGGTTTTCTGCACTCCTGCAGGGTTTGAGTACACACATTTCTCCTTCGTTAAGTCCATTTGGAGCAATAAAAACTGATTGAGAAAAAAATCGATAAATGTATGGAATCTCTTTCAGTTTTAATTCCGTACTACAAAATAGGCTCTTAAGTCAAATATAAAAACGAGTCAGTAAATCCTCTGATGTTACAAACACTGAATATAATTTTTTTTCATTATTTCTGAACATGATTGTCAAATTGCCACAGGCTGCAGTACTGTCTCCACCCTATTTTTAACCTATTTGGGTACATAAATTATAGCTTCCTTTTTCTCCCTCTGTCATCTAAAATGAGTGTCTAAACTGTCTTGATGTTATTAATTACTTGGTAAGATGTTTCATAACAGGAAGTTGTTTGGCATGCAGTCAATAGCCTGGAATATTAACATCTTCAAGGACATTAGGTTCTCAGCGTTTGTTTAAAGTGATGGCGGAAGGGAGTAAAACAGTATTTTTTTTTCATAAACTGTCTCTCTAGCAGGAAGGGTGATATGGTATAAGGGAGGACTCTAGTTAAATCTTGGTAAGATTTAGGGTGTGAAATAAGAACAGCATTTCAAGGGAGCATATCAGGAGTAAGATTTGTTTCTGTGATGGTCATAAGAAAATTGTGGAAATAATTTTTTACCTACGTGAGCCTCTATTTGAGGCGGCGCACAGTTGTACCACTCTCTGCCCGTGACAAGCAACGTCATCACATTGGTAACAACAGGGCTTAGTGACAGAAAAGGAGGAGCCGAGAGGATTTCCACGTACCTGGATGTGAAATTAACGGGATTCAAGTTGTGTGTACATCAATTTGTGCCACATTTCCTGCCTCACAAAAATTTCAGAAGGCCTGGTTGTTGTGAACCCAAAGATTATGCCGAACTTGAAAAATAATTATATTTTAATCTGCATACTGTAATTTTATTTGTAATTAAACAAGGGAAGAGAGTATAATTAGGCAAAGATACAACTTAATCATCATTTCGGTTAAAACCGGGCAAAGTTTCTATCGTGAATTATCTCACGAGAGTTGGCAGTGTTCATGGCCATCAGTGGGTATGTGTGACACAGCTGGAGGATACAGCAAAGGAAGAAAGAAAAGATAGAAAAGCGAAGAAGATAAAAAGGAGGTCCAAAAAATTAAGGGCAAGGGAGGGGTGGGATGGCAAGGAAAACAGAAGAAGAGCATTTCTAAAAGATAGAGTGGATGCTCTACCACCAATATATATTTTTTAAGTTTATTTATTTATTTTGAAAGAGAAAGAGAGCAAGTGCGAGTAGGGGAGGGGCAAGAGAGAGAATCCCAAGCAGGCTCTGCACTGTCAGTGCCTAGCCCCACATGGGGCTCGATCCCATGGACTGTGAGATCATGACCTGAGCTGAAATCAAGAGTAGGATGCTTAACCCACTGAGCCACCCAGGTGCCCTTACCACCAGTAATTGTAGAAGGTAGTGATTTCTATATTTTTGCATTTGGGAGCAGACACATTAAAAAAAGGGGGTGACTGTGGGGAGCATTCATCATTTTTAGATTATGTACTATATTCTTATATTTTATATACATAAGGACATTACAAAGACAAAACTTCTATATTCCAGTTGACTTACCTTTTGCCTCTTTTCCTGTACTTTTCATTTTCCCTGACACGGTGAATGGGTCATCATACGTTCACACTGCTATGTGCATTGGAATCAACTGTTTACTAAAGCTTTAATCAAATGTGGTAATTTTAATCTTTCTAAGGACACATGAAATTAAAGGCCCATTATGTGGAAGGATTCAGTTAGATGTGGAAGAAAGAGAAAGGAATGATGGTGGGACCAGAGGGAAGGGGGGTCTGGGAGGTGAGAGAGAAAGGCTTGTTTGGGTAAGGTAGCGAGACAGTTTAGCGGTCCATTCAGGAGTTTGGAACTGGTTCTATTAGCCATGGAGAACCAATGGACGTTTCAAAGCAAGAAGAGACATTATCAGGCATGTGCTTGGATGTGATTTTACAGTTAAGCCTTGAACAACTCCACAGGGGTGTGTGTTTAGGGGCAATGAGCCCCCACCCCCACTCTTGCAGTTAGAAATCCATGCATAACTTTGACTCCTCTAAAACTTCTGCCGGCCTACTGTTGACTGGAAGCCTCACCAATAACATAGTTAATATATATTTTATATGTTCTATGTATTATGTTATTCTATTCTTACAATAAAGTAAGCTAGGGAAAATAAAATGAAGGAAATCATAAGGAAGAGTCAACTACAATAAAAAAGACTAAAAACACCATAAGGAAGAGAGAATATTTACTGTATTTATTTAAAAAACAAAAACAAAAACAAAAACCTGGCAAGTGGACCCGTGCAGTTCAAACCTGTGTTGTTCAAGGGTCAACTGTAATGTGCAAAATGATTTAGAAGAGAAGGCAAAAAAGGAGCTGAAAGGGCTGTTGTAATATTGGAACTAAGACCTAAGTATAGGGTCTGAAAGGGACTCTGGCAACGTCTAGAAAGACGACAGCAGGTAGAGCCTATGGAGGTAGAAATGTAGAGGTTGAACAAATACTTGTGGAGGGCGAGGGGTGCAGCTATAATCTCTCTCTCTCTCTTTAAAGTTTATTGATTTCCTTAGAGAACAAACAAGCGGGGAGGATCAGAGAGAGGGAGAGAGAATCCCAAACACGCTCCAAATTGTCAGCCTGGAGCCCAATGCAGGGCTCGAACCTACAAACCATGAGATCATGACCTAAGCTGAAATCTAAAGTCAGACACTTAACAGACTGAACTACCCAGGTACCCCTATTATCTCTTTTTTGGGGAAGACTTCTATAAATGAGAGTTCACTGTAGACACAGAAGAGAGGATTGAAAAATGTAGAACACTTTAAGAGTGTGTAAGCATGAATGAAGTACTTATTTTTCATGATCATTTTATTTTTTAAATAAATTTTTATACAATTTTTAATATGATTTTTATACGATTTTCAAAATAAAATTTTTAAATGATTTTTTTTTTTTTTGAGAGAGAGGGAGAGAAACAAGAGTGGGCGAGGGTCAGAGAGAGGAGAAAGAGCATCCCAAGCAGACTTCCTGTTGTCAGTGCAGATCCTGATGTGGGTCTCGAACTCATGAACTCTGAGATCATGACCTGATCGGAAATCAAGTCAGTCACTTAACCATCTGAGCCACCCAGGTGCCCCTCATGATCACTTTAAATAATGAAAAAGTGTAAGCAGTCTGTTTATAGAGCAATGAAGTAAAAAAAAACAAAAAAACAAAAAAACTTGCTTATGAGGAATTTTAGATACATAAACAGACCATCACAATCAACAAAAACCACTTCAATTCGGACTACTAAGTATATAGAAGAGAGTAGAAATCCTTTTTGGAGGGGGAGAAAGAACACAGAAACATCCTTTGTAATTTTCAGAACTTTTGAGCTCGTTTCCTAATCTACAAGATAAAAAGCAGCATTCTGGTTGAAAAGAACAGAATTTAGTCTAGAATTCTGTTCAAATGCAGCTTCTGGCACAGAACACATGTGTTCTCTGCGCCAAGAGAACTTACCCCAACCCCTCAGCTTTACTTCTCTTAAATTTTGTAAAATGCAGGTGATGATGCCTGTCTTGTAGGGTGTGTGTGTGTGTGTGTGTGTGTGTGTGTAAGAATTGAAATGAATTGAAGGGATAATGCACGTAAAACAGTTGTCACAGAGATGGTCTGGCATATGGTAGGTGCTCAACAAATGGTAAGTACTTCTTTTATTCTCAGCAGTAACATGTAACTGAGTATTGGTAGATCTCTTTCTAGTACCGAAGGGTGGTTTGACAAAAGCAAGAGGTAAATTTGGCATTGGCTTTTACGTTGAAAGAAGATGGCATTCTGGGATACATACACATTTTATGAGGACTTTTTAAGCCAGACACATGAGATAGAGGTTTTCTTCTTACCGGTATTGCACACTTTTGCTCCAGGTGCATTGGGTTTTGCTATGGTTAATTTCAACGTTGAACGTGAAGGGGTTAAGAAAGGCCCTTACTCATGTTACATGAAGCAGCAGAAATTATCAGATGGAAACAGGAATTGGGAAGGAAAAAAAAAAAAAAAAGCTCTGTAGTAACACATTGTTTTCTGACGGCTTGTACTTACATGGATGAGAAAAGTCCACAACCTGGTAGTTTAATCAGATCAGAATAATTCAGGGAAGGGAGCAGTAAAAGTTAAAGCGTAGCCCCTCTGCCCTTCCTTAACTAAAGCCACTCGAACTGGAATTGCCCGGGGTTGAAACAATACTCTGAGTCACGGCTCTTCTCATTGGAGAGCCAGCCAGCGCTTCACTGGCGAGGCCCCGCCCCTCCCGTGTGAATCACCAGCCCCGGCCGGGCCTCGAGAGGAGGAGCCGGCCAATGCTAATGAGCAGAGCTGCCCAGAGGAACTTCATTCCCCTTCTCCGTGTCAGGATCCGAGAAATTATGCCCCTTCTGTCACCATGAGCTGGCTGTCCAGTTCCCAGGGAGTTGTCCTAACTGCCTACCACCCCAGCGGCAAGGACCAGGCCGTGGGGGGGAACCATGGCAAGGTTGGTGAGGAAGCCACCCCAAGGTAAGCCCCTGGCATTCCAAAGCCCGAGAGCAAAACAAAAACCCCTTACCTGCTCCAGGAAAAAAGAAAAAAAAAAAGTGACAGGGAAGTTGGGGGGGGGGGGCGGGTAGGAACGGCGTCGCGCACACGTCGAACCTAACCTGCACCCGCAAAAGTGTTTGGCAGGGGTTTTGTTACTTTGCGTTTATTTCACCTATTCCGCGTCTGAGATAGCCCCCACCATTACTGGTAAAGATGGATGGGAAGGAACATGGGGATATGGCTGTCAGGCTTGTTGCTTAGCAGGTGCATTTGCAAATGTGGAAAGATCAAATGACTATATTTGTAACACTTCCTATGAGCTGAAATTCTTGAATGGGCGCAGGGCACAGCCGCTGGAACTGCTAGTTGGAAAGTGTGCCAAGAAGCAGGGAGGCTGTTCATTGTACAATCTGTTGTTGTTAGAGCTCCCCCCCTCCCCGCCCCTTCCCAGCTCCTCGCAGAAAGCAAACTTCTTAGGCAAAAAGCCCAAGACACTGGCCTGTGGCAGTATGTTTCCCATTCTTTTGTGTATGCGTGTGCATGGGGTAGAGCTTTCAAAAAGGAGTCCTTATCAGGAGGTTAGTACTCTGGGGCCAGAGTGAAATGTGGTTAATGTTAAATCACTTTATAGGCAGAAAGGGCAAATGTTCTATAGACCACTGAGGCACAGAGTACCTTTCTCTCTGTGTACTTTGTTCTGATTTTTCAAGGGCTTTTTTTTTTTTTTTAATCTTCTTTCCCTTAATGACCTTCTTACTAGCCAAACATTTTTACCTCTAGTCATAGATATAAATTGTAAATATTGGCTTAGAAGCTTGCAAAAAGCAAATGCTTAACCTAAATTAGTAGCATAATGTAAATTAGTTATCAGGAAGCATATTTCCTCCTTCATGTTTAACGTGACAATAAAACCTTCTTTGTTCTTATATGACTTATGCTTATGCCTTAAGCTGAAATAATGCCTTCTTTCATTTGTTTTAAAAATCCTCAAATGTGGAGGAGGGGAATAAAAATCAAAGGAATGGCTGTAGTACTCTATTCAATTCTGAAGCTGACCAGAACTTTTCCTCACATAGCAACTGCACTATGTAGTATTCTATTGAATAAATTCATTTCCAGAGATAAAAGGGAATTGCTACTTGTGTTTTAGATGTGTTATTGTATTATTTTAAGTATATTCTGTGACCTATCATTAAACATTTTCGATTTGTCTGTAGTTCACTGATGTATTGGTAACCTTTTAGCAGTAAGCAGCCTGTAACACACTAGCCTCATGTTTTCCTTAACTTGGGAGTACACATCAGGGTTGTGCAAACCTGGTAAGTTCTCCAGTGACTACTCTGGGGGTGACCTGGGGATCTGAACTGAATCTTGGATCTTGATTGTGAGGGTGGAAAGAACCTTAGGGACATTGAGTCCAAACCTGTCATTTTCACGTTGAGGACTCAAACCCCAGGAATTATTAGGGTGTTGCAAGACCTGTGGTTCCAGACCTTGGCCAGGGGGTGGCATATTCTGATCTGGAGACTTTATTCTATATTTGCAGTTTTGCAGCCTGTTGTTGGTGGCCTGTACTTGAGTGGGTTGAGAGAATAAAAGAGAGGACAGATCACTCCCAATCTATGCTAAAGCAGGATCAAAAGGTGCTAAGACAGTAGGTTGCCAGGGGACCAGGTCTTTCCCCCACGTGCTTCCCCTGCTGGCTGCCATATTGCCCATACTGGTTCCAAATTCTTTCTCACCACTAAATTAGAGTCCTAGAGACAGTTTTTTTTTTTCTTTTTTTAAGTAGGCTCCATGCCCAGTGTGGGGCTTGAACTCATGACCCTGACATCAAGAGTCTCATGCTTTACTGACTGTGCCGGGTGGTTCTTTATATTGATTGGGGAAGATGGGAGCCCTGATTTGAGGGCTGGGAAGAAAGGCAGGAAGGAGGGAGAAAGGACAGTCCTTAATGGATTTTATCATTAAGTATGGAATAATTTAACTTAGTGTTACGTTGGGAACCACCCTCTTTAGCCTACTACAGGTGGGGTGGCAGAGGGTTGGATGGAGGGAGGTGTGATGGGGTCAGGAGAGACCCCCTAAAGATGGTGGTGGGGGAGGAGGTACAAAGGGTGTTTGCTTTGGTTGGGTTGGTCACCTGGTGCTTTAAGCACTGGGAAGCTGCTCTCAGTGCAAGGCTGATGGTTGATGCTTATTTTAAAAAGCTGTTCAAATGCAAACCAAAGCAAAACAGAACTTAAAAAGGGGAAAAATTAGGCCCTGTTCTCTCCCACCCATTTAACAATTGGTGGCGGGAGCACTGAAGTCTAACTTGGCTTA
Organism: Lynx canadensis; assembly: GCF_007474595.2. NCBI lineage: Eukaryota > Metazoa > Chordata > Mammalia > Carnivora > Felidae > Lynx > Lynx canadensis. Next base: position 117,738,797 of record NC_044307.1, on the reverse strand, counting down.
TTGCAAGGTTATGTCTTTTCCAAATAATACGCACTTTTAACTGTTTAATCAAATGTCCAGTAAGATGAACTCCTATGTTGTTTGAAAAGTATAAAGGGCAACGTATATGATTTAGAATATTTATAGAACGTGTTTGATTTTTAGTTTTGCTTAAGTCCTTTTTTTTTACTTTTATTTTGGTCTTTGGAGAAGCTAGGGTAGTAGGGAATTAATATTTTTGTAAGTGATCTGTTAGTGTAAAATTCCTTCCATTCCATTCCATTATCCTTCTTTATCAGAACACATTCACTGGATGACTCATTAAGGAGTTCCTCCTCCTTCTGGTTAGAGTCTCTCAAATATTTACAGAATCCTGATTTCAATTTTTTGAACTACGTCTTCCTTAAAACATTGGGGTTTGAAGAGACATGCGAACGTTAGTTGTGCTGACTTATACACAAATATTTCCAAAGGAAACCGCTTTTTAGGACTAGCTATATTTATGAGTATTTACTTGTTAATTTTCAAGCAGGTTTCGTAATGTTTGCTTTAGCAAAGCAAATTTTTCAAAGAATACTGCATTTTGTCTATTTTTACTATTCTCCCTTGACTTTTTTTCTTTTTTTTTTTAATGTTTATTTTTGAGACAGGACAAGTGGGGCAGGGGCGGCGGGGGGGGGGGGTGCGGACAGAGGATCTGAAGTGGGCCCTCTGCAGACAGTAGCAAGCCTGACGTGGGGCTCCAACTCGCCAGCTGGAATATCATGACCTGAGCCGAAGTCAGATGTTCAACCAACTGGGCCACCCAGGGAGTGGCTTTTTAAGAAAAGCGTCTGTTTGTTTTATATCAGTTTTTGTCAATATTCGGTAAATGTTAGTGTCAAATGGTATTTTCTTTATTGGAACTTTTAACTCTAGTTGACTTTTGAGATATGTTTATGTCTTCCTTGAGCAGATGTATGGCACTCATCATGGAAGGTCTTGTTTTGTTGACACCATTTGCAGGCCATTGGTGTTGGGCAAGTGGAACCAAGGGGCACTATGTCATGGTGACAGACACTCTGAAACTCTGGGCTCTCGGAACAACTTGCCTGGGTTTGCATCCCGACTCTCCCACTCGTTAGCAGTGTGGCCCTGGGAGGGGTTGTTTAACTCTCTACTTGTAAGTTAAATTTAATGGTACTCACTTCATTGGGAGGATTAAGTGGGCTGATGCCTGTAAAGCTCACATTTCGTCATGTGTTAAGAAACCTGGATGTGATTTATGTGATTAACTAAAATTGGCATAACTGAAAATGAACCATAATGTGAAAAGTTTAGGCCTTTGACGTCTGAAAGACCTTGGAAATGTCCTTTTGATCTGGAGCAACATTTACGATTTGAGCTAGTGACAGCTGCTTTTAGTGAACCTGCCTTGGGGCATTGATGGGCCACACTGAGGTCTGCAAAAAAGCGGACCTTTGTGGCAAGATGGAATATGGGTGGGTCCTCTTTTGGCAGCTGGACTCCTTGCAGTCCCTAACATCCCCCCCCTCCTCCTTTAAGAACTGCCCAGTGTGCCAAATGGAAGGGGGTGGCCATCTTTATATGCTTTGTTTAATCCTAAACATTTTCAAATCCTACCCATCTCTTGGCTCTATAAAGTTATGTCAAAAGCATAACCATTTGGTCACTCAGTCATTCTATGTGTAATTACTAAGCTCACTGTACGTCAGGCAGGTGTTCAGGAGCCGGGCTACAGTGGAGAGGAAGACAGATAAGCACCTGCCTGAGGGGATGGGGTGCAGGGAGGGTGCACAGGGTAGAAAGTGAAGGCCTGAGCAGGAGCCTTGCTGATATCTGGGGACAAGAATTAGAGGAAGAGCTTTCAAGGCAGAGCAGGGTGGGGAGTATGGGAGCCATAAGCCTAGAGTAAGCCCTAGAGCAAGCACCAGAGGGGCAAAGAGTGAGCTCTGTGTGGCTGGAGTGCTTGGGAATGAGTAGAGATGAGGAGAAGAAAACAAGACAGGACTGGTAGATCGGATTGTTTTGTAGCCCACCTGAGGAATTTAACTTGAGGGAAGCCAGCGAGTAAGGAGGATTTTGTACACTGGAGGAACAGAGCATATTTTGGTTTCAAAGAGCCTCTCTGGCTGTTGTATACATGTTGGACTATGGAAGTAAGCACACTACGCAGGAGGGTAAGGTAATGGTGGCTTTGGCCGAGGTCTCAGTTGTTTGGGTAGTGGGGGTGGAGAGTGGTGAAATATTTTGAAGGTAGGAATTTTTGGATTTCCTGAGGGTTTGGGTGTATGAACCAGTGGGAATAAAGATGGTTGCAAGATTTGGCCTACGCAACTTCATTTATTTAGTTGGGGAAGGCTTCCAGAGTGAAAGAAGGATCGGCCGGGCAAGATCCGATACTCAGTTTTGGACGTAGAACTTGGAAGTGTCTTTTTCAAAGAAGCATTAAGGGAAGGACATGGTGGCTTTCTCGATGAGTTCAGAATTTTTATGTAAATCCATGACATTAAAAAAAAATTATGTACTCTTATGAATAGAAAATTTTCCCTCTGAATTTGTGTATTAGCTGAGATTATGTGTATTTTTTGGTGAAGAAAAGGATAGTAAAGAGTTTTTAATAATGCAGTTATGTAATAAGTAACATTTCTTCTAATTATTCCCAACCTTTGCTTTAAAGACATTCTAAATTTGCAGGATTTAGGGATAAATGAATGCATTCTTTTTAAATGTTTGTTTATTTTGAGAGAGAGAGTGGGAGAAAAGGAGGGAGGGAGATATGTGTGTGCTTGGGGGGTGGGGAACAGAGAGAAGGAGAGAGAGAATCCCAAGCAGGCCCCACACTGTCAGCACAGAGCCTGATGTAGGGCTCAGTCCCAAGAGCCATGAGACCATGACCTGAGCCAAAGTCGAGTCTGATGCTTAACTAACTGAGCCACCCAGGTGCCCCTGGACCAAATGCATTTTTAACCTATCTAAATGGATAACTTATTCTAGATCAATCTAGTCCTCCATTTCAGGACATGAGTCCTTTCTGAAAACTTCTTTACTGTGTAGTTTAGAAGCCTTATCCACAATTTTCTCTTGAGTCGTTAAAAGACACACCCAGTACTCCAACTGGGCAAGTCTCGCCTTTATTTAGAGTTGTGTGATACTTGCCTTTTAACTGCCCTCATCTGAGAAGTCGGTGATTTCTGTGGGCCTGTTTCGAGTTATCTTCATGGAACTAATATTAGGTTTATGCTTTTCAAATATGGGAATTTATAAATCTCAGGAACTGCTCCCTCCACCACTTGCAAAACACAAAACAAAACAAACAAACCTCTGAAGCCTGCTATAAAAAAACCTTTTGTTTTCGATGATACTATCCACCTGTGCCTGCTGACTTTTGTCTCTTTTCTAAGTGGGGCTTGTGCTTGTTTAAAGTTTTATGTTCTTTTTATGTTTTAAGTTCTTGCTTTTTGTTGCAATTTTAAGAGCGTTGCTCCGAAATGAACTCACAAAATTTATGCATTTAAGGATACACTTGATTGCTACCAGATTGCATGCCAATTAGGCATTAGTAGTTTTTGATAACTGGACCTCCAAATTGAATTATTCTCTTATTTTTAAATTCTTTGTTAGTTGCACGCCTAATATCATTGACAAATTAGAAAAAACACCCACGTCCTAGAGGCTGAGCCTGCATTTGTCCGGAATGGACAATTTGTCCAGAATGGTCCTGGAATTATGAGGTCTCACTTCCTTTGTCTGCCTTCTCTCTTTTCTCTCCCCTGCCTCTTCATTCAGGTCTGTCCAAGGGTCCTGAAAAGACTTTCTACTTGTCTACTTGTCAGTCGCTTGAGGCTTCAGACTGTTGCTTGGTGGTGTTGGCCGTGGGGAGGGGAGAGGGTAGCAGCTTGATCTCCATGCTTGGTTTGGGGAAGAAGGTGTGTAGGGTTAGTGTGATGCCATTCCTCTCCTGTACTCTCTCCTCTGGATGATTTCTGTCCTGACCTAAATCTTTCATTTCAAATACCCTGAGATGAAATTGCTGTGAAGTTTTAGTTGCTGTTGGTATTTAATGACTTCTTTGCTCTTGATAAGAGAGAAAGAATGAGACTCTTCACCTGAGGGGAGCAGGAATGGATAAAAGTGTTGGGAGTGGATTAGGGTAGATGGGGCACAAGGGATCCTGTCTGGATAATCTGGAAGACATATTCTTTTGACTTCTGTGTTTGTCGTGTGAGCAGGCCGAGTTTATCCCTTTTTTGCAAGAAGTAAACAGAAACCATGGAGACTGGTGTGGCCAATTACCACATCTGGAGTCTCTTCCAAACTCATGTGCACTAAATGTCTGAATTTCTCTGCTGAAAGTGTGTGAAAAGCCGTCTCCTTTACTCATGCTGTTTGGGGGTGGTTTTGGCAGAGAAGGCTTCAGTGTCCTTAGGGAAAATGAGGTTTATTGCAGGCAGCTGGGTCCTGGGGAGAAGAGGCATTGCTGGTCTTTTTCCCCTCAGGGATGGGTCATACAGCAATCTACTCTCCCTCTACTGACACTCTTTATTCTTTTCTGTTGGCTGGCTTTATAATCTTATCATTTTAAGCTGGAGCTTGGCTCTCAGGGAACCTGGGTGGCTCAGTCAGTTGAGTATCAGACTTTGACTTTGGCTCAGGTCATGATCTCACAGTTGGTGGGTTCAAGTCCCATATGGGGCTCTGTGCTGTCAGGGTGGAGCCTGCTTCGGATCCTCTGCCCCTCCCCGGCTCGTGTGTGAGCGCGTGTGTGCGTGCACTCTCTCTCTCAGAAATAAATAAAAGACATTAAAAAAAAGATCTCCACAATAAAAAGTAAGCTCAAGCTTGGCTCTTAATGGATGCCCCAGCCTTGTTGCCCTCTATCCCCTTGTATCTTGTAGGAAACTGACCCATCTCTCTGTTTCCTAATTTCAGAGTTTTGAAAGGGGATCTGATTTACCCAGTTAATCTTGAGCTGCCCCAGGAAGCCTATGATTTGACCTCTTGGGGGTCTTTTTAGTGAAGCAGATTCTGTGGGTAGGGCAGACCCCTCAAAAGGATGTGGCATCTTTTTAAGCTGTTGAGTACATCCCACCTTTATCTGTTTCATCATCTATGAAATGGGTGTAATCATGCTCTGTGTGCTTCACAAGGTTAATTGTAAAGACAAAATATATGGCTTTTGAGAGTTTAAAAAAATATACAGATGAGTATTATTATAAAGCCTTTTCAGTACAGTATCTTAAACTTTCCTCAGACATTTCACTTAAGTAGAATTGTCAGCTTGAGCTTTTGGTTGAATTTGCATTTTCCTTTTATTGCTGTGTACTAAAATGTAAGTTTTTTGAACTTTGAGACCTTGCCTTTTTTTTTTTTTTTTTTTTTTTTTTTTTGGTTTCTTACACCTAGGCCTTAAAGTACCTCAGGCAGGTAATGAAAGTTTTAATGAATGAATGAGTGTGAGAGGGAATAGGGTGTAGTGATTACACACACAGACTTTGGAGCTACACTATCCGGGTCAGAATCCTGGCTCTGTCATTTAATAGCTCTGTGACCTTGAGCAAGGGCCAAGGTCAAAGGGCCTCAGTTTTTTTCTTTTCCTTCTGCAAACAGGGGGAAAAAATACCTAACTCAAGGGTTGTTAGGAGGATTGACTCAGTTAATATATGTGACATATTTAGAAGAGTGTTTGACTAAAAACACAAGTTTTCTGTGATGATGTAAGCAGTCGAAGTTTCACCTGTTGGTGAATTAATTTGGAAGTACTTTTTTTTTTTAATTTTTATTTTTTATTTATTTTAAGAGAGAACATGAGCAGGAGAGGGTCGGGGGGGGGGGGGGGAGAGAGGGAGGGAGGGAGGGAGGGAGAGAGAGAGAGAAAATTCCAAGCAGGCTCTGCACTGCCAATGCAGAGCCTGATGCATGGCTCCAACCCATGAACCCTGAGATCATGACCTCAGCCAAAACCAAGAGTCAGATGCTTAACTGACTGAGCCACCCAGGCGCTCTGAAAGCATTTTTGAGATTGATTTGTAAGTGGCTTGGCAAAAAGGAATATTTGCTTTAATACACAGGCAGTATAACTTCTTGATTTTAAAAATAGTTGTGGAATAAATTATAAAAATATCTCCAATTATATTAATTTTAATAACTACTAAGAATACCAAAAAAAAAATAAAAAAGCTTAAAAAGGATTTAAAGGTAATGAACCCTTATTAGGCTCTGGTAACTGTTTTGAGTAGGTTTTTTTTTTTCTTTTTTTTTAGTGTTTCCTCATTTTTGAGAGAGAGAGAAAGAGAGTGAGTAGGGGACGGCAGAGAGACAGAGGAAGACACAGAATCAGAAGCAGGCTTCAGGCTCTGAGCTTTCCGCACAGAGCCCGCCATGGGGCTTGAACTCACAGACCATAAGATCATGACATTAGCTGAAGTCAGAAGCTTAACTGACTGAACCACCCAGGCGCCCCTGTTTTGAGTAGTTTTTTATAGTTTGGGGAGATGGAAATTTCTAAATTATTTGTTACTCTTAATATGTGAAACCATTTCACGTAGGGCAAGGAAGTCTTGCTCATGTTGCTTGAAGAGCGGCTTGATTGCTATATGACTATTAACTAACGTATTTGAGGAAAGGATACTTTTTCCTTTTCTTTCCCCTTAAAATATACGTATGTACTTTATGAACAACTTTTGATTTCATAACCAAGAAGTGGTGTTTCATGGAGCAGAGCTCTCTCGAGGGTAGGATATCCAGGGACAGATCTGGGGGGCTGTGTTCCCTCACCCAATTCCCCCTGAGCTCTGTGCCCTGTCTCGTTTAGTGCACACGTTTGAAAACCGTACTGCTGATTTTTCTCTAAATCTGTATCCTATAAATGCCTCCTGGGTCCTGGGCCCCAGGCTAGAGAGTCTGTCCTCTTAGGCAGTTCTCAAACCCCTCTCTGCACCTGCATTTCAATTTGCCAAAGACTCTGCAGCTCCTGCTTGCAAAAAGCTCACAAGAGCAGGCTGTTTTACTTCCACCTCTAAGGACCTTGGACTTTTTGGTGGAAGAAGTCCTAGAGGAAGAGATGAGGTGGTGAACTGGCGTGGGTGGGGGGTGGTGCGGGGGACGAATGGATGCCATATAGAAAGGCAGAAGCTGTTTTCCATTGGGAAAACTATAGCATAAATGGTGTTTACATTCCATACAGCTACAAATTTTCCAATTGTGCCGTTTTATGGTTTAATAGGCGTCTTTTCACTAGACACACAACTCAAAGCACTGTTTATTTGCAGTACTGTTGCTATGGATAAACGTGTTCTGCGCTCCCAACAACAGGTTCCCAAATACGTTTTTCAAGCTCAAAATCTTCAAGTAAGTTGGAGGTTATTGTTCAGTGTTTCTTTGTTGCCTCTCAGGACCCTCGTGCATTGATAAGCGGAGGTGCTAGGGTTTTTTTTGTTTGTTTGTTTGTTTCCTGCCTGTAGTTTTACCCTGCTGTACAGTGTGGCTCCCAAAGCACACAGGAGCTGTGCACATCCCGGCAACCGTGCCCTTTCCACATCCCCTAGTCATGTGCCTGCCTTCCATTACGGATTATGCACTTGTTTAGATTTGTCATTTCTTTTGGAAGAGTTGGGAAGATGGAAATTGATACATGTTCTTGTGATCCTCGTTGAGTCAGATGAGAAGAAAATGTCATGAATTAAGTGGGAAATGGTTTCACGTCATGCTGCGGAGCAACTGGAACTTCGTGGAAGGTTATTGAACTCTCATTAGCAAGTGGTTTTGGTTTGGGTGGTTTGGCTGTAGACATCTGGTTTATCTCTGAATGCTAGTATCTGTCAGATACCATCCATATTTTGAGGAAAATAATAGGAATTATAGGTTACTGATGAGCAGCATAAAATTGAAAGTTTACATAGAAAGAATTGGGTGAATAAAGGCATTAGGATATGTTAATGTGGAATATATATCTTAAATTTTAAATTATTTAAAAAATCTTAATAGGTATTTTAACTAAAAATGTGAAGGTCTTTTTTTGGTGGGGAGGGGATGTAAATGATAAGCCTAGAATAAGTATAAGAATTCCTGCTTTGAAAGAGCTTGCAGTATTCTTCAAATGGGTTCTAAAACGATTTTCTTTCAGTATCATATTTAGGAGGAAGTCATGGCCTGAGGCATAAAACTTAAAATAATTTATCGTTGAATAATTGAGATTTGGTTTGAGTAAGAAAAGGTAAGTTGGCAACTGAAAGTCGTAAGGAACTTTGGCTATTTATAGGTGGTCTAGAAACATGTAACTCGATCGACTTATTCTATAATTAATGTTTTTACTAGAGTTACGAAGCGTGTGTCTGTTATTTCTCTCTGATCCAAATAATACACTAAAAGTTGCAGCTCATCAGCTGATAGAAGTTATTGAGGTCGAGGTAGAAGTAAATTTATATAGTGTTTTATTTTTTTGAAGCAAATTCCTGTTAATTTTTTAATTTGTTATTGAAAATGAGTATATGTATATTTTAGTATTTGCTAAAATTATTTTGAATTATAGCACTTTTGAGTAATTCCCTATTATAGTAATCATACGATATTATCACACTGGATGTATTTAGGTAATTATATAAGTGTTAATCCTTTGCTCCCCAGTTTTTAGATAAAGGTTTGTCTACTTGATAGAGAGATGGCAGGTTATATAATAAATGAAGGGAATGACTGGAAAGTGCAGGTCTCAGAAAAATGTGGGTTTCTGTAGAGAATTTAACTAGAATTTAAAAAATACTGAGTGAGTCCCCCTAAAATCCTGCCTGTAGGTTGGATCTGACTCAGGCACCACTGGTTTGTGACCTCAATCCTGAAGGTCAAGGTGGTCGTTTCAATGATTGCTTGCTCTGTAATGTACCACTCCAAATTGTAGTGGCTTAAAATGATACTTTTCTTTCATGATCCTGGAACATCATAATCAAGTTCTTTCTTGGGGTCTATCCAGTGAGATGGGCCGAGGGTGGGGGTCACCAGAGGCTTCTCCAACAGGTTTGGCACCTGGCCTGGTGGGTCATCTCTTTTCTTGCAGCTTCCCTACATGACTAGCGTGGGCTTCCTCCTGGCGTGGTGGTAGCAAGATAGACTTCTTATGCTCTTGCTGGTTTACCTGGAGTGAGCCTTCCAGGAAGTCAAGTGGAACCTGCCAGCTTCTTAGGACCTAACCTCAGAAATTACTTAGTGCCACATGACCATATACTGACCAGCTAATCCTAGGCCAGCTCAGATTTATTCCCCCCATTCTCAGTGGAGGGAATGGCTTGCACACAGTGAGGCCGTCTTTGGCACTAAACTACTCTGTTATCATTCCAGTCTCTATCTGGCCCTACCTGCCTTTCTGGTCTTCTTGCCTGCTGCTCTTCTACAGAAATCTCTGTTCCCTGGAACTTGACTTTAACATTCTACACTAGCATATACACATTCTCTGTGCACTGACCCCTGTGCCTTGCTCTGTTAAGTAAGTTTATTTTAGAGAATATTTTCTATTCGTACAGACTGCGACGGCCTTTAAGTGGGGCCTTAATTTTCCACTCTACCAAACACTAGATGGATGCAGCAGCATATATATAGGAATTCAGCTATATTTGTGAACTGATTGATTTTGGGTACTTGGGAAGGGTCAGATTTTATCGTGTGCAGGACAGTTGATTATAGGGCCTTTTCTTCTTTCCACCAAAAGAAAATCCTTGATTCTCAAAAATGATTTTCAAAAAAGGATCTAAATTCGAGCTGGATTTTAGGCACAAGCAGATTTGAACTTGAGAAGAACACAGTGCTGAGAAAAGGGCAGCCCCTTGTAAAGAACATGTTCTCCCTTTCATACCACCAAAGTTGCCAGTTTGGTTACACCCTATGGTATGTTCTCTGAGGGACTGTTGGGCACAGGTGTAATATTTTGGAGTACACGATATTTTTGAGACCACAGAGTACATATGGAAAGCATCCCAGAGGCTATATAGAAATTAATTGCTAGTGTTCGAGACACTTGTTTTTTTCTCCTCTCAGTATGTTACATTTAGCCATCCAATAACTCCTATCATTGAGCCTTAACATACCAAAGCAGCATCACTGTCGGATTCCCTTTCCTCTTGAGAAACTTTTGCTTTATTCTGTGTATTACTAAACAGTCTTTGCTCTTGCCGTACTTTCTTCAAAGCAAGGAGGAAGATAAAGTGGCTAGGGCACCCTCTGAGCTCTGGAGGGTGCGGGAGTGTTTTTTCTCTAACAGAAGGCATTTTTTTTAAACATACTTTAAGACTAGACTATGTTACATACATATATGTTCATTAATTTATTTAAGTAATCTCTACACCCAACATGGGGCTCGAACTTATGAACCTGAAATCAAGAGTCACATGCTCTTGAGCCAGCCAGAGGTTCCTTGTGAAATACTTTGTATTTTTACAACTCAGGGCTGCTATTGTTTTTGTGAGAACTTATTGCATAAATTTAAATGATTTGTCTATAGAAATGATGGTAATGTTTTATTTTTCAGATCACCGAATTCCTAAGATTTTAGGATCCTTTGGAGAAATACATTTTCACCAATTTTTCTGTCCCTATAGTGTAGATCGAAGTTATATCATCTCCATTTTTCAGGCAAAAGAAAGAGACTAATCCCTTTTCAGCTTATTTTGCAGCTTGGAACTTGCAAACAGAGTCCATGTTAGGTGTCTTTAAAACGAAAAGCCTGTTCTAATAGTTTTGTTTTTGTTTTTTTTTTTTTTTTACACATTTCAGTAGAGACTAATAATACTTTGTTAATCTTCTTAAAGCAAAATTTCTTCAATAAAAAAAGCCAAAGTGTTAGATCTCTCTGTTTCCCAAATTGTGTATGGAATACTGACATTAGGTGTTCCATTTTTTTCTTCTTTTTCTTCCTTCCCTTCCTTCCCTTTCTTTCGAGCACCAGCATACGAGTGAGGGGCACGAAATCAAGAGTAGAGCGCCCAACTGACTGAGCCACCCAGGCACCTTTAGATGTTCCAATTAAAAAGGGTTTGTGGTAATAATATTTGGTGTAAGCAAAGTTTACCATAGGACATCCTGTAGCATATGATGTCTTAGCATGTATCATGATTTCCTAAAAAATTTTTAGCAAGAAGTATATTCCAAATTTATTTGACCTAGGAGCTCCCTTTTGCACAACACTTAATGCCAGTGATCCAGGGAACATGGTTTGTGAAATTTCAAAATATTGCTAACTCATTATATATGGAAAATGTTAAAAATTGTCTACTTTGGAATTAGTGACATATTTTGGGCTTTTCTGTAGTAGTAGGAGGAGAGGTTTTTTTGTTTTTTTGTTTTTTTTTTTTTTAAATCACCCTTCTTCTGCTGGCCACAGTTTATTTTATTACCACAGTCCTGTCCTGGAGAATCTGCCCTTGGTGAACATGTTTCCACAGTAAAAATGTTTCTCGTTTTTTAATACCTGAGCTTCACAGAATACAAGTCTTTCAATATTACATTTTTAGTTTTTATTTTTTATTTTTTTAATTTATTTTGAGAGAGAGAGAGGGAGAGAGAGTGTGAGCCAGGGGCAGGGCAGAGAGACAGAGAATCCCAAACAGGCTCAGCACTGTCAGCACAGAGCCTGATTCGAGGCTTGAACCCAAGAAAGATTGAAATCATGACCTGAGCCAAAGTCAAGAGTCAGACACTCAACCAGCTGAGCCACCCAAGCACCCCTAGTTTATATTTTTATAGGGACAATTTGTATGTATGCCTCCAAACTCATTATGACATTTTAAACACAAATGTCAGGGAAATATTTCGAGTTACATTAAAAAATATTTTTTAAGAGTATTAAAAACAATTTTTTTTAACGTTTATTCATCTTTGAGAGACAGAGAGAGACAGAGCATGAGCGGGGAAGGGTCAGAGAGAGGGAGACACAGAATCTGAAGCAGGTTCCAGGCTCTGAGTTGTCAGCACAGAGCCTGATGCGGGGCTTGAACTCATGAACCTTTAGATCATGATCTGAGCTGCAGTCAGATGCTTAACCTACTAAGCCACCCAGGCTTCCCTCTAGTTACAATTTTAGTATGATGTGGATATCTTGAAACACACACCCAGTGTCAGCTAAGAGGATATGTGCGATGTCACTGCCTGGGAACAACACTTCATCTTACTGGTCATTTGATCTTTGTTGAACAGCGTTTTGCATTTAACATGATAGTTTGTTAATTACGTATTAGAGTTTTGCTGTGTGTTACGTTTTAGAAAACCCATTGAGGGTCCTGGATAGACCCTCATATTTGCTTTCCATTCAAAATATGAGGACAATCTCAGTGTTTTCTTGCGGAACGTTGGCTTTTGGGTAAGGGTTCCTACCATTGAGTTAGAGAAGCTGTCTTAATTCATTTAATCCTCATGACAACCAAGCAGTCCGTGGTATCAGCCCCAGTTCACACGTGAGGAGATCAAGGCACGGAGTAGTGAAGTCATGTAGTTGAGGTCCTATAGCTTGTAAGTGGTGGTGCTGGGATTTGGACCTGGGCAGTCTGCTGTCCAGGTCTTCACCACAAGTCCATCCATAGAAATGATTTGTTTCCAACTTTTGCAAACTGAATGTGGTTTCTAGAAGTATATACATTCCAACAGAATACTAGATTAGAAGTTTTGTGCATGTTTAGAATAAAAACTCTTCTCTTGTTGGTATCGAGATGAGGTTATACCAACCTGGATTCTAAGCAATTCGCTGGTAATAAAATAGGCACTTTGGGAGATCATTTGAAATACTTTCTGGCCCTAAGATAGCCTTTACCGCAATGAAGAAGTAAATAGTTTCACTAAATTCTTCCATTTAGTAAATAATTTTGTGTGGCCTTGAGGTGTCTCCTGGCATTTTGTGGTCGGCTATTCATGTAACTGGGGCAAATTAAATCACAGAGGAAAAGAAAAACAAATATTTATTGAGTACTCTCTACGTGCAAAGCCCTTCAAAACGGAATTGGCTTAATCCTCATAAGGTGAGAATTATTATCCTTGCCTTAAAAAAGAAAAAGCTCATGTACGTGGAATAACTAGTCTCAGATCACACAGCTTATAATATAGACCAATTCTGATGTGAAGCCTTGTCATTGTCTTTCTACTGAAAGGCATAGAGTAAGTGCAGTTATCATTTTTCTTCCTTTAAGGCATGTGTGTCTGAATGGCAGTGAGACCTCCATTCACAGGAAGGATGTGTTCTGAGATAGACCTTGATCTGGATCTTTCAAAGCAGCAGTTTGGGCATGCCAGAGACGCGGTGGGGGGCATAGGAGCTGATGGGGAAGGGAAGGTTCCTGTAGATAGAGTAGAGGAGAAAGTCCCGACGTAGGGCTTCTTTTCTCTCTCCGTCAGTAGGCATTTATAAACTTCAAACTGTCTTCAAATGCATTGAAAATCTCCCGGAAGCAGCAGGACACGGTAACAAGATAGGCCTTTAAAACACCACCACCACCACGACCATCGCCGCTGTCATTGCCGTTAGGTGGTTGAATTTTTCTACAGAAGCTGAATAATCAGTTTTTCTTAGCCCTGCAGATAGGACAGTAAGAGAGCTGTGAGTCTCTCTTGTCTGTAGGCCTTCCCCAACCATCTAGATCGTCTTAGTACCCTTTCTGTTGCATGAGAACTTTCCACTGAAATCCAAATGAGCATTCTCTTTAGCTGTGAAAATGTGGAATTTGCACAGTTGCTAAGAAACGACTCATTTTCACTTACCCAAATCACTCAAATACTTCAAGGGGCTGCAAGGACATTAAAGCCTGGACCTACCACAGACTGAAAAGTCTCAAAATAAAATGTCCTATTTGGTGTTTCAAGAGCACTTTTGATTCAATTACTGAAGATATTTAAGAAGGTGGTGAGTGAGGGTTGGTTGTCTGGGGAGTATATGCTTGTAAGTCTCTTTTAACCATGGACATTTTTCATAGCAAATAGATTTTCTTAGTTTATAACTAGTAATCAAACAATCACCTCACCACAGCTCTTTCTGGAGCTTCTCACTTGTAGGCCGAGTAATTTGAAACTTGTCAGAAAGCTGAAGGTTGGGGACTGCCTTATTCTTGGTCCTAAACCTAGACCTGTTTTATAAATAGCTGATTTCCAGGCCAAGGTGTCCCTGCATGACAGGTTCCCATAAATGTCCCGCTGCCACAAATTGCTAATCTTCGCAAAAACAGAATTCTGTGTTCACTCGGAATGCTCCTGCTGTCCTAGGATGCCGTCCCTGTGTCACTTTACCACGGAGAGTTCTTTGGGGGATGTCTGCGTGCTTTCCTATTTGTCTCCTAACGCTCTGTGCCTTTTTAAGCTCCTTGGCATCATATCCTTTCTCTGTACCCAGCCGAATGGGTTGCATGAAATGGTCTTCCATAACTGCCAGTGTGCAGACCCAGTGCAGGAAGGACAGGGTGGGGTGAGAAAGATGTCAGTTGTGTCTGCACGGTGGAGCAGCCTTGAGAAGGAGGCCTGCTGGGGCAAGCTTAGCTCCCTGGATTAACTTGCCTCCCTGGGGATGAGGAAGGAAGAAGTAAAACACTTCATGATGTACAGAATTAACAACAAAAAAAGTCTTGGCGGCCCAGCCCCCCGTGTGGCCAGTGGGTCCAGTGGTCTCAGTCTAGGGAAGAGGGGTGGGCCCTGGGCTTTAGGGCCGAAAACAAAAAACTAGGCAGAGGCCTGGAAGAGGAGAGCAGTTGTGCAAGTGAGGGGCAGTGGCTGCTGTCACCACAGAGTGTCAGGTAGTGTCCGCACTGAGACGGCCTGTGGCCCAATGTGAGAGGAGGCTGTGCCTGGGGCCCCTCTGGCAGTGGAGGTGGCCTGTAGGAGCGTCCAAGGACCCAGAACCCAGGAAGGCCACTGTGGGCTGCCCAGCAGTGGAAGCATCAGGCTGGCGGGCATAGTAGTTACTGGAGCTCTTGGCTACAGGGAGGCAGCCCTTTGGGGGCCTGAAAACAGAGTGTGGGCGGGACATGATACGGATGAGCTATTTGCCAGAGACCATTTGCTTGCTGCCATTGTGGGGTAGTTCACATCCCCTCAATTAGGCTTCCGGGATATGTGGCCAGGGAAACACTTGTTGGGGAATATACATTCTTTTTACTTTTTAATTAATAGCACTAAAACGAAAAATGGTTCTTAAAAGATTTTGTTCTGTGAGACCTTGGCCAGTGAGTTTTAAAGCTTGGAGAAAGCTAGTCTTCAGATTTCCACCTGAAATCCCAATAATCTAAGCACCTTGAAGGAATTATTGAAAGAGTGAATTTCATTAAGAGCAACTAGCTTACTGAGCAAAATGTTAAAGTTCATAGAATTCATTGTAGATCTGAGAGAGGTGGTCTCATGGAGGTAGCTAAAGCAAAGGGGCTGCCTGATTCAACGTCTCCCTGCCCCCCATCCCTATCGCCTGGCTCTTTAAGTGAAGTCCTCAGGCTTCTGAGGGCCTCAAGCTGATAAGAGCTGGGGCCAAAGTCTGTGTAGCCCTTTATCAACTGGGGTAGGGAAAGTGTTAGCGTATTTGTGCTGCAGGTGACCGTTTCTGGGTCATTCGCTGCCTTCCCTCCCTCTCACTGCTTCTCCCCCCATCCCACTTTTCATTAGTGGACTAATGTAATGATTGAAAAGCCTTTAGATTGGGAAGATTTTGGGGCGCCTGGGTGGCGCAGTCGGTTAAGCGTCCGACTTCAGCCAGGTCACGATCTCGCGGTCTGGGAGTTCGAGCCCCGCGTCAGGCTCTGGGCTGATGGCTCAGAGCCTGGAGCCTGTTTCCGATTCTGTGTCTCCCTCTCTCTCTGCTCCTCCCCCGTTCATGCTCTGTATCTCTCTGTCCCAAAAATAAATAAACGTTGAAAAAAAAAATTTAGATTGGGAAGATTTTGTGCAGTCCTATAACATGCCTTACATTATTTGTCCAAGAACAGCTTAAACGGAGCCCAACACACAGATGATAAAAATGCAGAAACGATTGTTACACTGTGTTTTTGCATACCACTGGCCTCTTTTTTCAATAGCTCAAAAGTAGTTTATATTGAACAAATGATGGTAGCACTGAAGTGAATTACAGTTTCAGAGATTTTAAGGAAACTTCCAAATGTTGTGAAAGCATAGAAGATTGATTTGATCCCTAATGAATCTTCTAAACTGTGACATGTGTGAAGTCCATGAAATCATAGTAGGAAATGTCTTCCTCCTTTTTGAGAGGAATAGTAAATGCTACAAACCTACGGTAATGCTGAGCTATAGATATGTACCCTTTTTCCCGTGAATCAATATTTTCAAAGTGAATTTACACTATTTCATGTTTTATTTGCATTATATCTCAGATAAAAAGTAACCAAGGACAGTAATATTATTTGCTTGACAATGAACCTTATCTATAGATTCTAAAATTGTACTTGTAATGTAAGTAACCAAGTGTTTTTTCACTACCTGAAATGTCATGATGTTTTATTATATTTGGAACATGAATCATTATATATTTAGGGAATTTTTATGATGTATATAGGGATAGAGGACTTGAGACTCAGATAAAAATTTACCATTTTGGCTTAAGCCATATCAGATTTTTAAGACTTTTCTATTTTAAGTATGTACAGCCTTTGTAGGAATATGTGTGATAAGCCTGAATTGAGATGAGGAGTGTTTTATTCATTTCAATGGCATGTACCACTTTAGACGTTGCACATATGTGATGATAATATTCGCACTCTATGAATAAGTCATAGGGCTTATTTTCACTTATAATTTCCAGGCAGATCATTTCATATATACACATACATATGGATTTACATGGACAGGAGATTTGTATTGATATCTTGATGAATAAAATGTTACAAGTGAACTGTTGAGCCAGAGCAATCATGTTTTCTGGTTATCAGCATTAGTTTCATAATTTAAATTTTTGTATGGATTGACTGGTTGTAAGCTCTAGACCCAATGTGGGGCTTGAACTCATGACCCTGAGAT
The DNA here is from genome assembly GCF_007474595.2 of Lynx canadensis. Classification (NCBI taxonomy): domain Eukaryota; kingdom Metazoa; phylum Chordata; class Mammalia; order Carnivora; family Felidae; genus Lynx; species Lynx canadensis. Next base: position 117,721,844 of record NC_044307.1, on the reverse strand, counting down.
CAAGAGTCACATGCTTTACCAGACTAAGCCTATCAGTTTCTGTAATTATTTAAAAAACAGAAATTAACTAGTTGTCTTTTATTTAATGTTTATTTTTGAGAGAGAGCACGTGCACTAGTGGGGGAGGGGCAAAGTGAGAGAGGGAGACACAGAACCCAAAGCAGGCTCCAGGCTCCAGGCTCTGAGCTGTTAGCACAGAGCCTGATGCGGGGCTCGAGCCCACGAATTGTGAGATCATGACCTGAGCCAACGTCGGACACTCAACTGACTGAGCCACCCAGGCGCCCCAACTAAACTTCTTTGAAAATTAAATGACAAGTTGACTTAAATGGCCAAACCTCTTTGTAGTTTCAGAATTCAAAGTGGAAATTTGAAGGGTTGGATGCGGGGGGTGAGGGATGTATAGAAAGAATTGGTTTTCCAGTGATTCTGTTTTCACAAGTCCCCATGAGAAGCCAAAGGAAAGATGTGTGATTTTTCCAAGTGTTGTGAGAGAGGACTAGGAAGATATCTATACGTTTGTGTTTTGCCTTCACCCTTGCAGTGATTTCTGAAACTATCCCAAAAGGATATCTACCACAAAATAATGTGCACGTGGAGTATCCTTCCTGCTCATCTTTCCCGGAAGTCCTCTGGTGAAGTTTTCAAATGCACAAACATCATCTGCCCATTTCTCCTTCCTTGGGGAGGGTGGCGGGAGGTGTCTCCCATCCTCATCTGAGAGGAGACTCCTTCCCTGGCCCCTGTCAGGTTTCTCCTTCTTGTCTTTCAGGCCAGAGATGGAGAAGTTTTGTTCCCATGCTGCTAAGGAGGCCTCAGAGGCCTGGCAGTGAGAGAGAATCCCAAGCAGGTTCCACACTATCACCACAGAGCTCAATGTGGAGCTTGAACTCATGACCCGTGAGGTCATGACCTGAGCTAAAACCAAGAGTTGGACACTTAACTGACTGAGCCACCCAGGCACCCCTAGACAATATTTAGAAGCAATGCACTTAGAATCTATCTACTGAATCCCCAAAACATGGAATCATCATCACTGGCAGTGGCTACATTTGTTTTCATTACCCAGTGTAGCAGTTGTTAATGATGGGCATCTTTAAAAAGCAAACACAAAAATGGTGGTATCGTAACTCCTTGGTTTGTTGAACAGGTACTTTGTGTTCTGTCTTAGGCTACATATATGCTGTGATATTTAGAGGCAAACCCCTGTTTCTACTAAGGATGATCGAGCTGTATCACATATCTGTGACAGGACAAGTTACAATCGCTATTATAGAGGTTAAAAAACAAACAAACAAACAAACAAAAAAACAACCAACCCTGTTAGGGGTATTTTCAGAGGAAGGACATCTTACATTCATCTAAGAGGATCAGAGCAAGTTTCAAGTTTCATCTTGTTAGAGTGGTTTAGGTTGGATTTGGTTTCAGGGGGTGGCGGGGGAGAGAAGGTAAATGCATTCTGAGGAGAGGGAGGTTCATGTAGGCCGAGGGCAGACTGCCCCAAGATGGGCCACTTTGGCATAATCCAAACCCGGCAGATGGCCAGAACAGCTCTCTGGCCTTCCCCTTCAACAGCCTAAACTTACATAGGAAAGGAGAGTCTGTACCTGGAAGAGAGCTATTAACAGAGGCTCCCCCTTACCTCGGGAACCATCTGCATAATAGGACTACCTTGTTTTTCCAAACATCTCCTTTTACCTTCCTGCTAATGAGCTTTCTCCCTTTGTATCCTCAGCCTTCTACTCCTCTCCCTAGCTCTTATAAGCTTTCAGTTGCCTCATTGGCTTCAGAATTACATGCCTGTGTGGATTCCCTATGCACCTATTAAATTTGATTTTCTCCTGTTAATCTGTCTCATGTCAGTTTGATTCTAAGTTCAGCTGGATTCTAAGTTCACAGGGCAGAGGAAGTCCATCTTCCTCTGCGACGTTCAGATGGAGGTTAATTCTATAAGGATTCTAATTTGTTTAGAGAACAGGATGCTGGAGAGAGGAAGAATGGAAAGCTGGAAGGGGAGGTTGAGGCCAACTGTGGCAAGCCTTAAAGCTCAACCTTGACTGGAGAATTGGATTGTCTTTCATTCAGGGTTCGCTCGTAGCCTTCCCACTTTTCAGAATACCCAAGTGCCTCGTCATGGATCCTTGGATCTACTGCTCTAAGACAGAGTTAATGTAATGGCATTGTGGTGAAAAGTGGGAGCTCGGGATCGTGAGACAACCTGGCTTCCCATCTGGAATCCATCACTTACTACTAATGTGACTTTGGACAAGTTGCTGACTTCTCTGCCTCAGCAGTTGTATGAAGATTAAATTAGGTAAAGCACATTGAGCTCCCTGCAAATGAGAGAAGAAACATGCTTGGTCCCTGCTGAACTTTTATGCTGAGATCGTCTCCCACATCTGTCCTAGTATGAATATAGCTCACAATATATCTGTGAAAGAATCAGATCTACACCAAATGTGATGAGATAGAGAGATGGTCAACACAGGTAAAGATGCAGGTTAGAAGAAAGGATGGCTTTTTTTTTTTTTTCTCTTTCTCTTTTTCTTTTTCGTATGAAATGTAAGTAGGTGCCTATAAGTTCATTTCCTGTAGTGAAGACTGCCTTCCTAGAACAAAGACGCTTGTCTAGCGCCTTCCCATGCTTAGAAAAGAGAATGAAAGAAGGGTCCTCAGGCCAGGCCTACTCTGGTGAGCTCTGAGCCTGTCCTTGGGGTGTCTTGATGACTACTATTAAGTACCTGAGGAGAGGAAAGAGATTGTGCCTTGTTAGTGCCGGGTGGCAGGGCAACACTTTCTGGACTCTATGGAAGTGAGGTTTCAGCCACAAGCTCAGTCAGTAGACCCTCAGACCTTTCCATGTCCAGGGTTAACATTTGTAGTTTCTACCATTTGCAGTGATTTGGAAGGTGGGAAACCGTGGTCGTTGACGATTTTGCTGAGCCCCGTGCACTAGAGTTGCAAGTGTCCTGCAGGCGTGGAATGTAGAAGCTGGTCTCTAAAAGTGAGCATGATACCTCCATAGCACTTGCAGCCGGTTGACATCTTGAAGTGGTGAAACCATGTGCTTATAAAAAACGTGTTTTCCTTTCCTCCCCTTCCCCTTCCCCTTCCCCTTCCTTTCCAACAGATCTCCATGAAATACTCTTTGTGATATTGGTCCTTGATAGTGTCAGGCTTTAGGTTAAATAATTTATGTATTGAGCTGAAATTTCTTGGACTTTATGATTAAGATGGCTGAAGTATGGTCAATCCACGTACTTCTGATTTATGTGAAATATGATGGCAGACCGTGGTGATCCACTATGAACGTCTATGGATGTGTTAGTGGTGTTTTGGATTGCTCCCAGTGTGCTAAGAGCCCTATAATTAAACTTAAAGTAGGTGGACACGTTGTGTGTATGTATGTGGGCCCATGAAACTTGCAAACTAACACAAAACCTTCTAACCTATTTTATTTATTTACTTATTTATTTATTTTACTTATTATTTATTTATTTAAATGTCTATTTTTGAGAGAGATTGCGAACAAGCATGCCAGGGGAAAGGTGGAGAGAGAGGGAGACAGAAGATCAGAAACAGGCTCTGTGCTGACAGCAGAGAGCCTGATGTGGGCCGCGCTTGAACTTACGATCCCTGAGATCATGACCTGAGGAAGTCACATGCTTAATCGACTGAGCCACTCAGGCGGCCCAGCCTTCTAACATTTTTAGTTATGAAATTCCAAAAATTCTACCGACAAAATAGCATTTTATTTAGAGAAAATTTGGAAAAATAAAAGTGCAACGAACAGCATAAAGGTCACTTATACCAGTACTCTTGAGGTAGGCACTGTTGAATTTAACTTTCCCTCCGTATTTTTTTTCTTATAGGCACATTCCTAGACATCTGTCTCAAAGCAACAGTTTGTATCATTAATACATGATTGTTCTCCCAGTTAAATTTTAACCAGGGTGTAGAATGCAGACTATTTCACACATGCATTCTTGCTGGAGAAACCACAGACGTGAACTATTTATAGTGGTTCTTAGCTATCTTATGCATCATTTCCTCTCTTACTTCCTCTGTGCCACTGGCAGTCCTGTGGCCTGCCTTTTCTCTGCTCGTGACATCTGAGTCATCACTGACATCTCTGTCCCCAGGCCTGCTCAAGGAGCCCGCTAGTGAGCTTTGTTATTTTTTTTAAACCCTCAAATTTCTCAGATCTGTACTTTATTTTTCAGCTGCTCCAACCCGAATCTGTACTTCAACTGTCTCATGCTGTCAATGTCTGTTTCTTGGCCTCTAGCTTTTTCACTTCTCATTCCACACTTTAAAGAGGCATTTTCTTGGGGCACCTGGATGGCTCCGTCGGTTGAGCATCCAACTTCCGCTCAGGTCATGATCTCACTGTTATTGGGTTCAAGCCCTGCATCAGGCTCTGCTCTGACAGCACAGAACTTGCTTGGGATTCTCTCTCTACCTACCCCCCCTACCCCTACCCCACCCACGTGGGCGTGCATGCGCGCTCTCTCTCAAAAAAAAAAAATCGTTTTCTCGCAAGTGTTTCCTCGGCATCCCATTCTGAGCAAAACCCCTCCCATGGTATTACTCTCCAGTTCTCCCTGCATCCTGTTTAAGATTCTTGCTGGTGTCCTCCTTTACCTCATGTGCTGCAGGCAGAGGTACACCTTGGTTCCATGTTAGTGAGTTGTCAAAGGTGAACTGGGCTGGCCCTAGTGAAAATGGTGAAGTAGGGAAAGTCTTTGTCATCCACGGACTCTGTTCTTCATTAAGTTTTTGAGCCCTCAGGATTCTTCTCTCTTCCCGTTTGCTATTTGGTATCTTTCTGGCTCTATGATTCACACTTCTTTTTCTTCTTCTTCTTTTTTTTTAAGTTTATTTATTCTGAGAGAGAAAGAGAGAACGAGAAGGGGAGGGGCAGAGAGAGAGAGAGAACAAGCAGGGGAGGGGCAGATAGAGTGAGGGAGAGAGGATCCCAAGCAGGTTCTGCACTGTCAGCACGGAGCCCGACCTGGTACTCGATCTCACGAACTGTGAAGTCATGACCTGAGCTGAAACCAAGTGTCAGCACTTAACTGACTGAACCCTGCAGATGCCCCTCTAATTCATACTTCTAATCAAATCTGAAAGGCTCTGATATTGGTGGCTTATACTTAAATGAATTGCAATCACATTCTTTTATGTGATCGAGTATCTGCTGAAACGAAGCTCGTGCAAATAGATATATAGCTTTTTATTTTAAAAAATGTTGCTATTTAGCAAAGAAAAAATTTGCAACTCTTCATTGATTTCCTCCACCTCAAATTAATTTTTTTCTGGAGTATGTAAGTCTGGGAATAACTACTTTAAACCATAGAAGTAGAAAAGGAAAGGAGAGACAGAGGCAGGAGAGAGAGACACAACAGCCAATAGGAAATAATAATACTATCAAGCTATGTCCTTTGATAAAAATGGGATATAATGAGTATGCTTTTCTTTGATAAAAATGCATTATTTGAGTGAGTTTTTCAAAAAGCTACATTTTCTTTTGTGTTTTATTGTGCAGTCCCTTGTTTCTTCTGAGCTACCTGTATACATTTCTTGTATCCGTCTAGAGTATTAACCATGAAAGAATTGAACACGTTGTTTTCTTTACTCATCCCTGAATCTCCTAATGTGAGGCATCTTTTGTACAATCAATAAATGATTGCTGATTATATGACAGTGTTTTGGGGCATAATCATCTTTCTTTGTGTCTCTAGAGCGTTTAATGTATTACCAAATGTGAAAGAATTTGACTCTCTAACACTAATGTCAGCAATCTGTGTTTCAACAACCATCCATGGATTATGGCACCCGATTGTCCAGGAGATTTCACGTGCACTCTGTGTTGGTGCAGATATGGTTGATTCCTCTTGTGCTGCTGCTTGGCTCTAAGACTTCATCTTTTGCCTTGCCCTCTGGGCCAGAAAGGGAAGTAGCCCAAGGCCATGTGGAAGTGAGACAAGGGTCCTTCAGTGGGCATCAGGATACTGGCCTGGTAAAGAGAAATTGTACAGGTTGTTTTATGTTCCCAAGCTGGAGTTCTCTCTTGGGTGGCCCTGGCGTGCCTTCATATTTACATCTGCATTGTCCTTGCCTTGGTTCAACCAAAACTGGGGAGGCGTGGGGAGGGAAAGAAGGACTCCAGTGATCCTTCCTCTTAAAAATTGTATGATTCTGTAATTACAGTGTATACTGTTGGCACAGTTGTTGCATCTTAAATTGAGTAAGTCACAGTTCTGTGAGAGAATACAGCTTGTTCGCTGCAGCGGAAGGGTATCACGTGGTGGGATAGCGGAGGGGAGACAGTACACGTTAGGTAGCTGTCGGCAACATCTGCTACCTGGGGCAAGCCCATGCATGAGGACAAGGGAAGATTATGTAACCCATGAGACTGTTCACCATATTCTTGGAACCACGAAAGTGAAATCTAATGTTTTTTGTCTTTGGACTGTCCCATAGTGCTTGCCCTACATCAGATAACCTTTGAGTAATGTGTGGATTTTAGTTTACTATTCATTTTGCATTTGCTTTCTTGTTGCTGTATTCTAAGCCAATGCAACAATGAAATGTTCTGTTTATGAAAGCAAAAAATGTTAATAGTTTCAGTAAGATGGAAATATATTTGTAATGGCATCATAACATCTGAGGTGGTATTTTTATTCTTGCTTGAGAGGCTAAGAATTGAATTTATATGCTGGTACAGGTCTGGAGAAGGGAGAAAGTAGATGGAGCTTGTATACAGGCAATCATTGATTCATGCTGAATATTTTATACTGGAATGTTCTCATTTTTAGGGGACAACCTTGCGTATTAACAATATTAAGGAATACTTAATAATATTAAGGAATTCTGAACAAGAATTTTAGCTAAGGATCGCTGGCTTAGTGGATTCTAGAATAGCAGCATTTCTCCACATCTGGGTGATGAGATAATGAGGCAAAGTGGGAATAAAATGGTCTATGTTATGGTTCTGGTCAAATGGTTTGGTCAGGAAAGCAAAGATGTGACCTAGCTGAATTGTAACTGCTGAAGTGCCAAAGGCATAATGGCTCCTCAGTGATTTGACTGGAAATCTTAATTTTTTTTTTCTCCTGGAAATCTTGAGGTTTCTCTCTACCACTCTTCTTGTCCATATGATTTTGACCTTTGACTTTTCTTTTTCTTTTTAAAGTAATCTCTACCCCCAGCATGGGGCTCAAACTCATGACCCTGAGATGAAGAGTTGCATGCTCTGCCCACTGAGCTGGGCACCCCTGGTCTTAGACCTCTTAAGGATCTGTACCCAAGACTTTTGTAATTCTAGAAAAGTGACTATAACTGGAATGCCTCCAGTGTGAATGTCATGTCAGTTTTCCAATTCCAGAGACTGGAAAAGTTCTAGCTGCAGAGTTCCTCAGGAACAGATTTCCCTATGGTCCGAGAGACTCTGGAGAACCAGGCCTGTGTTGGGCTGCGTTGCTGAACTTTTTTTGGGCTCTTTCTCCCCATAAATTAATAGAGTGAAAAAACCAGCCAGAGTCCTGAAATGGGTTATAAGAGCTGTTTTGCAAAGATACTTGAGGTTATGACTAAGGAGGGAGGAAAGAGAAAAATAGTAAATATTACTTTTAGTTTGTATGGCTCTTTCCCATCTCATTTAATTAAATTCCCATAAACACATGAATGTAGCAGAGGAGCAGATAGCCTTGCTTTTGGGGACCTATGTCGAAGTAGGTAAACTCTTCAGATGTGTTTGGAGCAGAACACTCACTGTAAATGCTCTGGTTTAGTCAAGTTGGCTTTCCCCCCCCCATTATCCATTTTCTCTCTTCGTCTTTCTGTGTGGGTGTGGCAGTCTGATAATGGCTGCTGAAGATTTAAGGCCCTAATTCGCAAATCTGTGAATGTTATCTTATTAGGAAAAAAAAGGTCTTTGGAGATGCAATTAATTTAAGGATTTTGAGATGGAAGATTACCCTGGGTTATCCAGTTGGGCCCCAGATGCAATCACGATTATCCTTATGAAAGACAGAGGGAGACTTTGCAGACCCACGCAGATGGCATGTGAAAATGGAAGCAGAAAATGAAGTCATGCCGCGTGCGTCTAGAGCTAGGGGATTCTGGTACCAACAGATCCAGAGGCTCCCCCTAGAGGGTCTGGATACCAGTGATTTTTGAGTTTGCCTCTTCTCTAGAATTATGAGAGAATAAATTTTAAGCCACCAAGTTTGTAGTAATGTGCAGCCACGTGGAACTAATACCGCAGGGAAAAGAAATAAAAATGAAATGGAAAGCAACTCGGTCAGGAAGACTATATACCATTCAATTTAGTTTCCAGAAAGAATCTCCTTTTATTTACTTGTGCTCAACACTCATAATGCAAGCCTGGTCTCAGTTTTTAATTCTGATCATCACATTAACTTTTCAAAAGCAACACCCTGACTGTGTCACTCATGCTTTTCTGTATTCCCAACGTGACTATAAATTTGGGATCCTCCTGGGCTTGTTTCTAATTGGATCCACATTGCTTGGCGCATAGTAGGTTCTTAGTAAATATATTCCAGATGAGTACATGCTTACATATGAGTATCTCCCTCATCAGGGCTCCAGTCTGCTTTTCCAGCTATATTTCTCACTATTCCTTTTTATGTTCTTGCCGGGAAAAAAAGAATCAAGTTGGTGAAATATAAATAATGAATGATAACTAGAGTTTTCCCTATGAATAATAACTGTCCAGATGACAGATGGCACTGGAGTAGACTGATTGTATAGTATTAATTGGAACATTTTGTTACATCTTTAGAAGAAAGAGGCAAATTAGGACAAATCAAATCTATATTAAAGATTTACTTTTAAATGTACTTTAAAGTGTGTCTTTAGGATTAGTATAGATAAAATCCAAATGTATTCTATGCCTGCAGCATTCTACAGAAGCAGTTGATACTCAGAATAATGTCAACGAGGCACTGTTCTTTCAAAGATAGGATGGGTTTGAATGAAAACTTTTTAAAACATTTAAAAAATAAGCACTGAAACCAAAGGAGCGTATATTAAAATGATTGTAGTAGGTTGAAATTAAGAATTCACTTGGTGGGATGCTGGGGTGGCTCAGTCAGTTGAGCATCCCACTCTTGATTTCAGCTCAGGTCAGGATCTCATGGTTGTGAGATTGAGCCCCAAGTTGGACTCCACGCTGGGCATGGAGTCTGCTTAAGATATTCATTCATTCATTCATTCATTCATTCATTCATTTTCTCTCTCTCTCTCTCTCCCCCCCCACCCTTTTCCCCTCCCCCTCTCCCCCACCACCCTGTGCTGCCCCTCCCCCGCTTATGTGCACACCATCTCTCTCCAAAAAACAAACAAACAAAAAAAGAATTGGTGAATCGGAAACAATTGCTTCCATCTAAAAGCAGTTTTCTGCTTATGAGTTGCTGAATTTTGTACTCAGGACAATATCCTAAGACAACCCTAGTGAACATGATGATTGATTTCATTTCCCCAACTTGTGAAAAGTTTGAGCACTTAGGAATGTTTTAAAATGGGAAATGAATATACATGAATCTTACAGCTGGATTCGAAGTTTTAATGTAAATAAGTTTAAAATTCCAAAACTCAAGCCATACTCCAAACTAATTAAATCTCAATTCCTGGATAGGTCAGTGGCATCAGAAGTTGTTTTGTTTTGTTTTGTTTTTGTTTTTTTGCTTTTGTTTTTTTTTTTTTTTTGAAAGCTCCCTCTGTGATTCCAATGTGCAGACCAATTTGAAAACCATTGTACCATACCATTCATTGTCACACCAAAGATAATTACGGTCTAATATGCAATACAGGTTAAAGAAATTTCCAGTGTTTCCCTAGGTGCCTTTTATAGCTGTTTTGTTTTCTAAACTACAGTGTATTTGATACACAAAGGCAGATTTTTGTCTGTTCTGTTCGCTGCAGTATCCCTAGTGCCTGGAAGAGAGACTAGTGCAGAGGAGGTAATCAAGAAACATTTGTAGATTGCATGAGCTTAATCAGTGGCCCTTGCATTTTGCCGAGTGCATTGGATATGTCTGAGCAGTGTCTTTACCTATACAATTTTTCTTGAGTACAAATGTGTCATCCTGGATTTAGAAAAAACTGAATGGAGAACTGCAACTTTCTAGGCGATAACACCTTTAGGTTCAAAAATGTGTTCAGAGAAGTAAGGTGGAATTTTATTTCATGTTTTGTGTAAACGTTGCTGGGAGACTGAGAAGAGCCTACCCATATGGATCCCTGGGGTTCAGTGGGGCCCCGTTTGATACCCCTCCCCCACGGTGAGCCTAGTGTTCTCCTAGGCACATAATTGCCCGTTCATCATTTTCTTACAACCACAGACTTGATTCTACTTTATGGAATTGTGAAACATAATGGGTAAACAAAATATGGATGTTACTCATACACAAATTTTAAGTTACTGCTATCTTCTTTTTAAAGTTTATTTTATTATTTATTTTGAGAGAGAGAAAGAGAATGAGCACGAGGTGGGGGGAGGTGCAGAGAGGGATAGAGAATCCCCAGCAGGCTCCCAAGTGTCAGTGCAGAGCCGGACACGGGGCTGGAACCCAGGACCATGAGATCATGACCTGAGCCGAAATCAAGAGTTGGATGCCTAACCAACTGAGCCACCCAGGCACCCCTAAGTTACTGCTATCTTGTATTCCCTTTTCCCTTCACACATTAAAATTACTTCTAGCTTTGATGGTGGTAGGATTTCTATGTGTGAAGCTTCAATCCTGGCTGATGGTGGAGGTGGTGAGGTGGGGAGCAAAGGTTTTTACAAGGACAAGGAAACCATGGCCATAGAAGAAGCAACTCGTGAATGGCCTTGGTAAGACAACAGAAGGTTGGAAATGTGTGTCCTGGGAAAGAGCCAGTGAGCCTTTCAGGGTACTCTTATTAGTGACAAAATTCTGAAAAATATTTTAACCATTGTTATTTTTTGTTTGTCATCGAGTGTTCTCCAAACATTCATTCAATTTTAGGACAGCTTTAGGAGTTTGAGGAATAGCATAGGTAAGTCTAATCTTATGAAGCAGTAGGCTCTATATACTTTGAGACAGTGTCTTATTCCCTTTAGAGCCAGAATTTTAAGTGGTTATGATTCATGAAAGTAAGAGTTCACCAAACTGGCCGAAACTAGCTACTCATAATCTTGAGTGAGTATGATTTTTTTTTTTTTTTTTTATGAACAACAAAAATACGTGGTGAAGAATGTACCAGTAATGAAACTGGACCTTTGCCCTAGGACCCTGACAATCTCTTTACAGTTTCAGATCTGGCCTTGTGATTTGCTTATCTAGGTTCAGCGATATAAAATTTCAACGGTATTGTCCCTGAATATGGGATTTTCCTTTTTTTTTTAATGCACAAGTGGTTCTTCATTTGTTTTCGGGTAAATCACTGTTTCTTAAATAGTTTTCAAGGATAATACTTTTACCTTGTAATCATGGCGACTGTCGTTTCCCTTAACTCTTTCTTTCATACATGAGGAGGCAGGTTGGGAGAGGTAAAATGGCTGTTGAAGGTCACCCACAGCCAGCTGGTTATGGAACCAGGAACAGAACCTACACTTGCTGATAAATACTTTATGGCTGTTCAAGGTTGCTCACACACAGCTGGTGATGGAAAGAACAGAACCTGGAATCCCTGATGAATGTTGTTCAGTGAAGTGTCTGCTGCATGCATCTTATTTTCCAGGCATTTTAACAAGTATTACTGCAACACTCTAATACTGAGATCCTGCAAAGTATAGTCGTTATGCTGAACTCCATAGATGGGTAGAGTGTTATTGTTCCATCTTCATAAAAAGTGGCAAAGGAATGTTTTTAGCATGAACTCTGGCTTTGGAGATGCGAAGGGTATGAGAGCTCATAAGCTACCAATGGGGCGTGATGAGCAGGTTTATGGCATGCACACCCCTTTCTAGAGAGTCACTGGTTGATTTGGGATAGTTTGGTGGTTTCACATACTTGGGAAGATTCAGTGGCCACCGTAAGCCATATTTGATGGATTACCCAATGATGAAGGTTCTAGTGGTGGTATTTGACCTGTTGGCCCCTCTGCAGCTCATGGGGGAGGGGGACATTTAGCATTTACAAGTGGTCAGGAAGCAAAAACATCCGTCCTTACCACCTTCATATGGAAGAAGACCTTGACTGTACTTGCCACAGCTTTCTTTCTTTCCCGTCTACCGCAGGAATGATGACGTGCTGTGTCAGATGTGAGGCAGCTTGGCCTCATCTGCTCTCCCCATTCTCTCCCACTCTTCTTACCATTCAACAGCCTCTTCTGGAGCCAGGAAAGAATCGGAGTCTGACGCTTGCCGTATTGCATCAAGTGCTGGACCTCAGTGATACTAACCGGGGTTTTTTGTTTGTTTGTTTGTTTTTTGCGTGGATCTGCTTTATACTCTGCAGAAATGAGAGCTGCCATTTAACATGATCTCTGGCCACTTATTGGTCAGTCTTTAGATGGAATACAATTGGGCCTTCGGTGGTGGGCAAGCACAAGCAGAGTGGAATGGAGGAGGGTGGTGTAGGTAGCTGTTGGTTGAACTTGGAGGGAGAGTTGGTCTGGCTTTGGGAGCTATCTGATTGGCAGCACAGGGAGTCCTAGGGACATGGGGAGGGGGATTGATTACCAGTATCATACAAGGAACAAGGGGTGGGGAAAATACAAGTCTCTGTTTCTTATTCCTTCTGAAATACTTTCTCATGTCTCTTAGGGCTAGGAACCAACACTGTATCCTTGGTTTATAGATCCATTTATACAAAGCAAGGCAAAGAGCAGGTGGCTGTGATGTCAGAGATGCCCCTGAGAGAAAGGCCAGTCATCTTAGATGTCTATGGTAAATATGTGCATGGATTTTCCACATTATGGCACCAGGTGGTGGAACACTGAAGCTGCTCCAAAATCCACCGTCATTGTGGATGTAGAAAATGAGTTCTCGGGTTATGTAGCCAGTTAGTATTAGACTGAACTAACCTTCACATTGCCACTCAGCCCTTTTAATTAGAGGTTGTGATGCGAAGGGGTTAGCCACCTGAAGGAGCCAAAGGTGCTGTGCCAAATCCAGATCTCCTGCTTAGGGTGCAACCTTGTCAAGTTATTTAACCACCTTGTCCTTCTGTTTCTCACCTGGCACATCAGAAGAGTCAGGTTCTCCTCCCTGTGAGGAGGAAATGCAAAGACACCCATGCAAATGTTTAACTGGGTTCCTGGAGGATGATAAGAGCTCAGTAAGGGCAAGCTACTGGTATCACTATTATTGTTACTCCCTCCTGGTTCTCTTGCTCTTTTACCAGCAATTTTGTCAACATTTAAAAAATGAAAAGTAGAAGTGACACCTTATGAGAATAAAACTTATGCATTATTTATGGGTTCACTTGGCCACACTTAATAGGAGATGATGCACTGATGTTATAAATAAGAGAGTTCAGCTCTCATGAGAGGCCAACTCTGTATGTATGGATTTAAGAAAAATATATTTTCTTCATTGCGGCATGAAACAGAAACATGTCTATTTTGTAATTTTCTAGAACCATAGGGTTTTGAAACTTAAGTAAATACTATGTTTCATATTTGCCACTCCCTTGATTTACAAGGAAAGAAGTAGGCCAGAGAGGTAAGTGATGTATTCAAGATTACCTAGTTAATAATAGAGCCAGGCAGGCAGCCTGTGGCCTCACTCCTTTGTGTCACAGACCTGTGTTACAGATTTTCACGAGTATCACCTACCTGGCCAACATCTGACAATTAGTTTGCTTCAATATTGGATGGTTGTAATAATGAGAGTTTCACTGAACACTTTTCATGCAGATAAAAATGGTTAGTTGAAATTTTTAGAGAGTGTATAAAATACTTCAGTAGGGTGTATTTCCTTAGTGATGGAGAGATTAAAAGCTTGAAGCAGAGTTGGGAAGAAGCTAAAATCAGATCAGTGACTAAAACCTCTTTGAGAGAGAGGGGTGGATGTGTGTGTGTATGAATTACTCTGTGGGTCTAGAGATTAAGAAAATGAAATGTGAGCCAATGTCTTTGAAACCTTTCCCTGTTTTGTCATTCAGTTGAGTGGCTTTGGGAGAATATCACTTTCCCTTTCCACGTTTTGATTGTGTTTACAATAGAGCATAAAATAACTTCAAAGGATAGAAGTTCTTCAAAGGATAGAAACATCAGATATTTAAGGCTGATGAAATGCACCTAGTATAGTAATATTTGCCTGCAGGTCTGAAATGAGTTGGTATTCTGGGATTTGGCTGTGCTGTTCTTCAGATACCAGTAAAAAGAGTGAACTTAGGGTACGTCAGTTTTAAAAAAGCAAATAGTGTAAGAAGCTTTTGAAAAAAATGGAAATAATCTAGTCATTAGAGGCATTTATCAACCTAAATGGTTGCGGGCTGAGAAATTCCAAGGAGGCAGGACCCATGTGCTTAAAGCTTGTGAATCATTGCTGACTAATTAACAGTAGTTGAGGCATGCAAACCACACTTCAGAACTTTAAGAAACGATTTCGGATTAAATATTGTGATTTTCTTTACTTCATCCTTCCTATGTAGTTATAAAATAAAGAGGAGAAACAAATGTAAAATAAACCTGGTTTGAAACAAAATGCTATAAAACCAAAAAAAAAAAAAAAAAAGCTTCACTTGGGATATTCATTTGGTTACTCCATTTAGGGTTTTTTGGCATGGCTATATTATCTTTGAAAGCAAACTGGGGGTGGTTTTCGACTTAAAACATTGAAATGAAGGAAGATAGGAACTGGATATTTGCATTAAATTTCCATGTAGTATGAAAATATGTAGCAAATAAAAACCTTTCCATTTTAAGTATCCAATGAATGACAGTACGAAGCATAGTAGAATTATCTTTCTAAAATTTATCCAAAGGCATGTTTTTAAACAAAAAGTTTTTTCTGATTTATTTATTATTTTTTTTTTTTTTGGAAGGCCCGTGTATGTTATGGAATTACTCATTGGTATATTTGAAACAAACTGGGCAGGAAGGCAGAGAGAATGGAGTTACAGTCTTTTTGAAAACCACGATGGGGCGCCTGGGTGGCGCAGTCGGTTAAGCGTCCGACTTCAGCCAGGTCACGATCTCGCGGTCCGTGAGTTCGAGCCCCGCGTCAGGCTCTGGGCTGATGGCTCAGAGCCTGGAGCCTGTTTCGGATTCTGTGTCTCCCTCTCTCTCTGCCCCTCCCCCGTTCATGCTCTGTCTCTCTCTGTCCCAAAAATAAATAAACGTTGAAAAAAAAAATTAAAAAAAAAAAAAAGAAAACCACGAGAGACTTGTTTCTTCACCTCCCTGGATCCTCGTTCCTTCATCTGAAAAATAAAATGATTTGACTAGGTCATCTAAAGATTTCTTTCATCTCTGTAAATCTGTCATTAATAATTTGAGAATTCAGAGATCAATATGGGTCAAGAGCTTGAAAGCTTCATCCAGGATATTAACAGGAACCAGATTTTGAAGGAAATCTGAAACTTGCTTTTTCAGAAAGGGGCATTTCACTTGGACATAGAGCTTGAACAGAGAGACATTATTGGCAGGGGCATCCTTATAACTTATTGCCTGATTATTGTAAAAGCAAAGTTGTTGACTCTGTACATGGATTAAGTCAGGGATTATTACCTCAGTAGATTTGGGGCAGCCATTGAAAGAAATTTTCAGGCAGCCAGGAGGAACTACTTTGAATAGAGTGGTATTGAAGCTGATGAATGTGAAGTATCACAGGTCTGCTTAGGCACAGACTTTAACATGCTTTACATTTTTGTGAAGTAAGGACTAAGGAAGAAGCCGGCAGTGGAGCATTGAAGTAAGACTCAGGGCACATCTGATGGGCTGTGCAGAGGGAGCTGTGTTGAATGAGTTCTCCTGGGTGCTGAGAGGTGAGGAGGGCGGACAGAAACTGACATAATGAGCTGGCTGAGAACTGGAAGGTCCCAGAGACTGTAAGAAGGTTGGCTGTGCTTCAAGATGGGGAACACTGAATTAGAAATCTTTGTGATTTGAGTTAATAAGGCTCAGGCTGTGACCATGTTAATGAGACTTGATGTGCAATGGGGACAAGTCAGCATACACAATTAGGGGAGAATGCGTGAGGTGTGGGGGCAGGATGACACAGATGTTTAAATTCCGAGGGTGATGATTGCAGAGCGCAGGGGTGAAAAATCTGAGCCAGGAGCAGGAGAAAGAAAGAGGGGAGGGGAAGAAGTGTGTGTGTGTGTGTGTGTGTGTGTGTGTGTGTGTGTGTGTGTGTGTGTGTGTTGATTATGAGACTTGTTTCTGAAACCAGCTGTGTCATTGTCAGTAACCTGCTGTGAGTGTAATCACTTATCCTCGCAGGGCCTCTGTGTGCTAAAAGGCAAAATGAGGGTGAACAGAGTTGAACTGTGTCTGTACTTGTCAGTGGGGGCGGTATTGCCCTCTAAAGGGCATTTTGGAAATTTGTGGGGCTGTTTTATGGCATCTCATTCATTGTTTGCAGGGCAGGCTGCACTTGTGTGAGACATCCTACAGTTCCACGACGGTCCTGCCAAACTAAGAATTGTCTGGGGTCCTTCACGACTTTAGAATGACCCATTTGGCATTCCTGAAGAATGTCCTGTGAAAATGTTTCCTTTCTGCTTATCTTAATTCAGGGTTTTAATTCCATGCACTACCGATCCCTGCGACCTCTTATTTTGTGTTTTCTTATGAGGAATGTTTTTCTGATCTTGGTTTTTTCCCCAAATCTAAACTCATTCTTTATATGTAGATATAAGCAGCTGATACTTCCTTATGTGTTTTAGTATGCAAACATCCACATACTGAAATGCATAATATTTTGAATTATTTTCCTGAATATTATGATATGTGTATGCCTATACACACATATCTTATTAAAATGATATAGAGATAAATGATCAGAATTTCACTTCAGCATGGTAAAGGTGGAGATGATAAAATATATGTTCTCTTCATAGCAAGTGTGTTAAGGTCAAGAACCACTTAACCAGAGAATCTTCAAGGTTTCTAACTTCTGACATCTCTTAAAATACTGCAGCTCTGTGAATGTTATTGTTTGAAGAGGTAAGTTTTCTATACTGGGAAATGTTGAAAACTGACTGCATCGGGATGGGAATTGAGTGGAAAGCAGCCACTCCTTGTGAATCCAGGAAGGCCTGAAGAGGCTGAGATCTATCTGGAGGGGAAACACATGATGGGTCCTTGGGGAGAGCATGTTTCCTGCTGATGTAGGCAGATGGGGTGAGAGGGAGAAGAGTGTGGGTTTGGCAGCCCATGGAGGAGGAGAGCAGAGTGGGGACGGCATTAAAAACTAGGAGTTATGACTTCACACTCACTTTTTTTTTTTTTAATTTTTTTTTCAACATTTATTTATTTTTGGGACAGAGAGAGACAGAGCATGAACGGGGGAGGGGCAGAGAGAGAGGGAGACACAGAATCGGAAACAGGCTCCAGGCTCTGAGCCATCAGCCCAGAGCCTGACGCGGGGCTCGAACTCACGGACCGCGAGATCGTGACCTGGCTGAAGTCGGACGCTTAACCGACTGCGCCACCCAGGCGCCCCTGAAGTAGGTAGTTTAAGAAGTTTTTGAAATAATTTAGCTACCCGCCAATGTGTATCCCTTTCTTCTGGAAGTTTATTTTTTATACATTATGACAGGGTACCATCAGTCATCATTAGCATGAAGGTCCTCTACCAGAGTGCAGGAAGAAAGTTACCCATGATACGCGATTTTCCTTTCTGTTTCAATAATCCCACTCTTGCCACTTGAGTTTTAAATTGGAGACTTTAGGGGCGCCTGGGTGGCGCAGTCGGTTAAGCGTCCGACTTCAGCCAGGTCACGATCTCGCGGTCCGTGAGTTCGAGACTTTATCTTCTGCTTGTAAGTTGGTATAATATATTAAAGAAAACCTAAAATATTAAAACTACAAGTGACTATAGATACCTGCCATAAGAAAAAAGTATAAATGTCAAAATAATGAAACATCCTTTAAAATACAGTGTGGGATTTTCTTAGGTTTATTTACTTTTTATTTTATTTTTATTTTATCTTTTTATTAAATTTTTTTTTAATATTTATTTTTGAGAGAGAGAGAACATGAACATGAGCAGGGGAGGGGCAGAGAGAGAGAGAGAGAGGGAGACACAGAATCTGAAGCAGGCTGTAGGCCCTGAGCTATCAGCAAAGAGCCCAGCCTAGGGCTCGAACTCAAAAACTGCGAGATCATGACCTGAGCCAAAGTCAGATGCCTTAACTGACTGAGCCATCCAGGTGCCCCTTAATTTATTTTTTAAAGTTTGATTCCAGTATCATTAACCTGTGTTGTTATATTATTCTCAGGTGTGCAATATAGTGATTCAGGAATGCTTTATATTACTCGTTGCTCATCAAGATAAGTGTGCTCTTAACCCCCTTCACATATTTTGTCCACACTCCAACCCCCCCCAAACCCCTCCCCCCCTCTTCTCTGGTAACCATTAGTTCTCTGTAGTTAAGAGTCTGGGGTTTTGTTTGGTTTTGTTTTGTTTTTTTGGTTTGTCTTTTTCCCCCTTTTGTTTCTTAAATTCCACATATGCGTGAAATCATATAGTAATTTATCTTTCTCTGATGGCGTATTTTGCTTAGTATTATACTTTTTTTGCTTGCAATTCTCCTTGTTGCAAATGGCAGGATTTTGTTCTTATGGCTGAATCATATTCCTAAATATATATATATATATATATATGCACACATGTACATATATACATGTATACATATATGCATATATATACATATATACACACATGCATATATACATATATATGCACATATACATATATACATATATACATACATGTACACATACCACATCTTTATCCATTTATCTACCGATGGAAACTTAGGCCGCTTCCATAGTTTGGCTATTATAAATAATGCTGCAATAAACATAGGAGTACATATATCCTTTGGAGTTAGTGTTCTCTTATTCTTTGGATCTATACCCAGTGGCCCAATGCTGGATTGTAGTGGATTTAAGGAGATTCTAACAAAAACCGTTTCAGTCCAGAAAAAGTTGTTTTATGTAAGCATAAGTGCTTGAGAAAAATTGGACAAAGTTTGAAAGGATGGATAGATTTAAAATCAAATGAAAAGGAAGCAATTGTTAATATAACTTCTGTTTGCATTGTGTAATGGGGCTGGGGCCCCAAAATTATGGTGAGATATTGCATACACTGAACATAGCTTTTATGACCTTGCTCACTCTAGAAAATTGAGTTAAATTGAAAACACAAAGTAAAAAAAATAAAACAGTAAATTGCTTATAATGCCAGTGACTGAAGATAGTTATATTAACATTTTGGTGCATACTAATCACTTTTTTTTCTGTTTCTCTTTACAAAAAGAGCTGGTTAAATGTAAAGCACTGTGGATGGCGTACTAAGTTCACAAAGGAGAGTAAGGCACTGACCCTGCTCTCTAGGAGCAGATGACTTTAACCATAGCCCCTCTCGTGATGGCTTTATTTCTCTGGACTTGAGGTGCTCACACTGTTTCCTTTTTGAATCATGACCTTGCTTTATTGGGTATCTATTCTGTGGTATTTGGCCCTTTGCAAATTTTATTTCCAGTCCTCATAAGCCATGCACAATAGATATTTTTCTTTTTTATTTTCTTAAAATTAAAAAAAAATGTTTATTTTGAGAGAGAGTGTGCGCGCGAGTGAGGGAGCTGCAGAGAGGGAGTGCGAATTCCAAGCAAGCTCTGCACTCCATCCCACAACCCTGATATCCTGACCCGAGCCTAATAGAGTTGGAGGTTTAACCCACTGAGCCACCCAGGCTCCCCGGTGGGTATTTTTATTTAATTTTACAAATAAGGAAAGGGATGCTCCAAGAAGTTAGACAGTTTGCCCAAGGCACTCTATGCAGTGAGTGACAGTGTTGTTGGGACTGAAGCCTGCACCTGTCCCTGTAGGACCAGACTGTCAGGACAGGGATCCATCCCATCAGAATCTGGGATTGTATCATACACTCATGGTGGACGTCAGGGAAAGCAAGGAGGGTGTGGAACAGGATGGGGACTGTGCAGATGAGGCGCTTGGGGAAGGGAATGTGCCTGGGTCAGACGGGCTTAGCAAGTGCTTTTGGACAGAGTAGGGTCTTTGAAGGTAGAAGTAGGTGGAGTCCAGATGGGGAAAAAAGCAGGGCAGGGCTCCCAGGGTCTTGAACAGCAGACCAAAGGGTCTGGAGACTGAATGAGCCAGATGGCTCCTGTACTGACTTGTTCTCAGAGTTTACAAAGAGAATTTGGAGATGCTGAGACTTGTTGAAACTAAAATGTTTTTACGTATTTTTTTGGTGACTGTTTGGAGAAACCGATGTTTTGAGGGTGAATGGTTGAGAATACTACACTGATACTGCACACATGATCTGTCATGCAGTGATGACTTTGTTCAGTAACAAAAGGTTGTTCTGAAATAAATCATGGCTCAAAGCAGTGGGTTGCTATAATGTCCTGGCTGGAAAAAGCTAGCCCCTACCTCTAGAAAGGGGCTATTTGAATGAAGAAAAATGAAGCAATACCAAATAAACTTGTTATATAATTTCAAAAGGGTAGTAGGTAGTGACTAGGGACCTTTAAATGTCTGTGGTATCTATAAGTTGCAGCCTTGCTCGAATTCCCGTGGGGGGGGGGTGGGGGTTGAAAGACTGAGGGAGAAGAGAAATGGAAACTGCTCTTAGCCTCTTTCCTCATTTTCTGTTTGTCCTTCTTTTTGATAGATGTGCATGTCCTTTTTTCCCCTTGGTGAAAAGGATACCAACGATGCTTCTCTTGCTTTTCCATTGTTCCATTGTCTCCCCACCCTTCTGGCTTCTTGTTTTTCAACTCTTTTGAGCACACATATTTCAGGATGCCTGGTAACCTTCCTCCTCTTGGCCGGGAGCCCAGTCAGACATTATCAGCCTCCAGTCCTTGGCCAGGAGCCTGCTGGGAACCACTGAGGTTCTTGTCAGTTTCTCTTTGCCCTTCACGTATATATTGCCTTCTGCTTGGCAGATCCTGACCTGAGGATAATAGCCAATACTGTGCAAGCCACTCTGGATCTCAATAAATGTTTCCTGAATGAGTTTATTACTCACTGGGAGAAGGGAACCCTTTCATGGAAGACTTCCTCTTTAGGTATCTGTAGATCCAAATATATATATTTTTTTCTTTTTCTGTAGGCTCCTGGTTGATGCCTGACTCAGTATAGTAGGTTTTGGTTATTTTAAGTTTGTAAGTGCTCTGTGCAGAAGGCATTTATAAAAGACATAGGGTACATCTGGCTTAAGGGCCAAATAGGGGTTGTAGTTCAATTTTATTTAGCCCTGTAAAGTATTAAGAGATGTCACAGTTCTGAAGATGTCACCATGATTTTTGCAAACATTGAACAATAGTGCCCACAAGATGGGGATGTTATTCCATGGGAAGGAAAGAAAAAAAAATTGTTTTTTCTTGGTAAAATTGGGGCAGTGTGGGATTCCCCACTTTTTTTAGAGTGGGAAGATAGTGGTTTTTTAAAATCTGAAAATGAGTAAAAATTATTTTATAAAATGATTACAATTTGTGAGTGCTTCAATATTTTGTGAAATTAATATACACTGATTACTTTCTCCATTCTATATGGGAGTTTGAATCTGTTGTTCTTAAGAATATTTGTATATGAATTGGGTATTTGACCCTCAATATAAAAACTATGCTTCATCTCAAAATTTGTTTTAAGTTTATTTCTTTTGAGAGAGGGAGAGAGAGAGCAAGCGCATGCACATAAGCCAGGGTAGGGTCAGAGAGAGGAGAGAAGAGAGAGAATCCCAGGGAGGCTCCACGCTCTCAGCACAGAGCCCGATGTAGGGCTTGAACTCATGAGCCTTGAGATCATGACCTGAGCTGAAGGCAGATGCTTAACCAGCTGAGACACCCAGGGGCCCCGTTCACCCCAGATTTAAGGGAGGAGGTATTAAGCATGGCAACGAACAGGAAATAGACTTCTAACAGATATGGGAGAAAATGATGGTGTTCCCTGTCAACAAGGAGTTATAACCTCATTTGTGTGTTGAGATATACACACACGAAATGACTAGTGAACCAGCTAGTGTTATTTATAACCACATGTACATTTGTTTCTAATCTCTACCTTGTGTATTCCCGAAAGGATTTGTGTCTGTTTATATATGAGTATTTATAGCCAGGGTGTAAATCAGTTTATAATGAGGCACCTTGTAAGAGAATTAGCTGGGGGAGGGAAGAAGCAGGTACCGAAATCAGGTTGGAAGGCTTCCCAGAGCAGTGAGCCTCCGGGATGGGATTGAAACGCCATGGGGAGTGCAGGGGGCTTTCTTAGGGAGAGAAGAAGCATGAGCAAACCAGTGGATGCTCAAAAGGGGGTTCAGTGAGAATATAATAGTGGGGTGTGACTTGAACACCTGGCATTCTTTTGGCTGCTCAACATTAGAGCATCCATTCTGATTTGGGGAATTCCTTTCTGAGCTTTGCTGGGAAGCTGGGCTCTCCTTTCACTAAAAAATAGGACAGGGTCTCATGCAGCGGGCACTGCTGGTGTGAGCTGCATCGCCTCCTGTTCCACACTGTCCCTTGGCCACTCCGTGGCCACTGAGGCATTATTCGTGTCTGCTGGACAATCTGAGAGCCCTTTCCCGTAGGGTTTTCATAAAATTCTCTTCTACTGAGAGTTGATGTCCGTAACTTGCAATCAAAAACTCCGATAGAAATAAATACACGTTATTGAGCCCTGTTCTTGAAGCCAAGAAAGTTTTGTGCATTTTGTGGACATAAGCTCATTTGACTCTCACTCTGACTCTGTAAAGAGGTAGTGTTTGCTGTTGGGCCTCAATCCACAGGTGAAAAGAAATTGGGATTCAGGGAGGCTAAGTCACGTGCCCAAGGTCGTACAGGTAGCAAACAGCTGGGATGTGGTCCAGGCTTTTCTGATAAGGAGACTGTGATCTTAACCTCTACACTCCACCACCTACCCTCCAAGGAGAGCAGATCATAAATATTCACTACCTGTATGTATTTGGGAATGTACTTTATTATGAAAGGATTTTTCTGAAAACACAGTTGAGGAACGATTTGGCTCTTTTACTTGGCTATCATAAAGTAGGATTTAATAGATTGTCATTGGTTAAACATGGAATTAGAAGTGAGACTTTCTCACCCTTGGCCTGCTTTGCTTTAATATGTTTGGCGCTGATACAAAGGCAGACAGCAGATCCTGAAGACTATGCCTTTTTTAGAGGGGGAAGAGATGGGGGAGGAAAGGAGCTTATCACTGCTCTGTCAGGAGTTCTGCTTGTCACCTTGTTAAATTTCAATAACTCCTGGGTATTTTGTCTGGAACAACCTGTCCCCAAATACCATCACAGCTAAATCTCCCCTACCCCTGACTCCATTCAGGTCTCTGCTCAGGCAGCTCATCAGAGAGGTCTTCTATTCCTGTCTCTTCCCGTTGAATTCGACCTCTCCTCCCCTTCCCTCTTAACCCGCTTAATTTATTTGTATAGCATTTCCCACCACCTGACAGGTTATAAATATTGTTTCTTTTCTGTTTCCTTACTACTAGAATGTAAGCTTTGTGAAGCATGGACTTTGTTTTCTTCTCTGTGGAATTTTCAGCTCTCAGAAGGCTCCTACTACATAGTTGATGATCAATAAATCATTTTGAGTGAATGAACGAATGGGAGGAGATTGAGGTTCTGAGAATTTAGATAACTTGCATTAGATATCATGGAAAATGATGGAATCAGGTATTAAACTGTAGGTGACCCTTAAAATCTCTCATGTTCCCCACTCCCCCCCCCCTCCCATTTACTGATGTCCCTCTGGGAAAATTCATACATTTGTACACGATTAAAGACATCTCTCCCAGGATTTTTTTAGTTGGGGGGGAGGGGAGTCTTAAGTAGTCAGTCCAACTTTCCTATTTTACAAATGAGGAAATAACCATGATTCATTGAGGTTAGGTGACTTGATCAAAGCAATACTGCTCTTTACTGATGGAGGAAGGACCAGAATCACGATAACCAATCTCCCAGTTCATCTCCACCTGACCCTGTTGGATTCACTTTCTTGTTGATAGAATGAATGAACCCTATTTTGATGCAGAATTCATACATCAGTCATCAGTGATGGCTTTGAAAGAGTGGGGTCATGTTATATCAGTGCCTTAATATTAATGCAGTAAAGCAGAGGCCGAAAATCAGATGCCCACAGGGACCAGCAGATAGCATAACATTCAGGGTGGGAGCATGGGTGGGAACTACAGCAAAGGGGCAGGATATCCCCTGATCAAAGGGACCAGCCCCACAGCACCCGATGCCCTGCCCAGAGAAACACGTTACAAGAGAGAGATGTAGTAAACGAATCTAAAAATGTTCGAAACACCCTGCTGACCAAACAGAATATTTCTGCCAGCTAGCTAGAGCCTGAAGCCTCCCAGTTTGTGATTGCTGAAGTTTTAGCATTAAGAGCTTTTTTTCTTTCCAAAGGAGTAAGTTTCAATAAGCGGGAATACGTTGGAGAATATGTGAAGTGGTTAGTTGTTCTTTAGACCAGCCAAAGGATCAGTGGGTTGGGCTGTCAAAGTTCACAGAGGGAAAATAAGTATCAATAAAAGGGTATTTATTGCCTGTCTTTATTGCCCTGGTGATAAAGTTGAAGAGTAATGTGTTTTCTCTGTCATGATACCATCTGTCCTAATGGAAGGTACTTGGTTATGCTATTTACTGACTGAGGGTCAGGAAGCCTTCTTAGAGATTTGGCACAGCTGTTAACTACCTGTATGTCATTGGGCAAATCACCCAGTTTTTCTCTGCTCTGCCATATTCATGTTTGAAAACTTAAGGGCTGGATTTCATGCAGGGCCTAGGAAAGAAAGGATGCAGAGGATTTCATGCAGAAGTTCAACTAGGTTCTTTATCTCTGTCTCTTTAAAAACAAAACAAAACAAGAAACCTGTGTTAGGGGTTGGATTGTTTGAACGTATCCTCTGTGTCTTTAAGCACATCGATAATTACAGTAGATTTGCTACTGTTCCTCTCATGTGCCATCTGTGAAACTCAGAGAGTTGAGAATTATTTGACCTAGTGATCTCTAGGGTCATTCCAGCTCCAAATTCCACTCAGTTTCAATTACCATTTTTGAGGACAGATTTCAAAGGCTTTTATCACATAGAGACTAAGAGCCCAAGAACATGGGTCCTGGGACCACATGGCTTGGAGTGCATCCTGGCTTTCTTGGTCATGTTGATTTATTTCTCTGAGTTTCAGTTTCCTCATCTATAAAATGGGAACAATCATAGTGACCCCCTCATAGTCTTACGTTGTGATCACTGTTCCCGGCAAATTATCCAACACTGCTTTTCTTCTTCTAATGGAGCGACTGCAATGCGGATAGTGAAAATTTAATTAACATTTACCTTTAAAATACAGCATGAGAATTTTCTCCCTTTCCTTCGCAGATTTGGGCCTTTTCAGTTTCTTTTTAGGAAGTGAGGGTGTTGGAATTGAAAGTTGGCAGGGTTAGTGTGCCACTGGTACTTAAGTGGTCCCAACTGATGAAGGCGCCAGCGGTCAAGACCAGTGGATCTTCTATAGACATGGATGTCCGTTGTAGGTGTCCTGA
This sequence comes from Lynx canadensis, assembly GCF_007474595.2. NCBI lineage: Eukaryota > Metazoa > Chordata > Mammalia > Carnivora > Felidae > Lynx > Lynx canadensis. The sequence goes on along the minus strand of NC_044307.1, from coordinate 117,696,135 downwards.
TGTCAACTAAAGAGCTACCTTTTGGCTATGTGCCTGGGTAGGTGTGCCTGTGTGAACCCTTGCACCGTGAAACAAAAGGCTCTACATGTGGATTTGGTATTACCTGAAGGATGCCGTCTGATGCAATTCGACTGTGGAGAGAAGAGTTTACTATATGAGAAGATGCTCGGGTGGCCTTCCTGCACGAACGTGAAGGACATTTGCCCTGGAAGAACACAACACCTCTTCAGATCCATACTGGAACATAATTTAAAGCAAGAGGATGACAATAGATAAATTCCTCCCACTTCAAAGGGAAGACTCTGGTGCACACGGAGTGTTTGTTCCGAGGATCCGAGAAGCGGGCGTTGTGCCCTCCTGGGCCCTTCAGGCTGGGCTGCTGTTGCCACTTGAAAGAGCAGCCTGTCCTTGTCTGCCACACTTTCATCTTCTGCCACGTTTGTATCCATGGGCACTGTCACCCACGTGAAGGCACAGCTTGCTATTCCCGGCTTGGCTTCTGTGACCTGCAGTAAAGCCAAATTAAAAAAACAAAAAAAAATTTTTTTTAAGGCTTTGACATGGGATGCTAATTGCATGCAGTGGCTTTTAATCATTTGGCATTCACAAGAAGCATTCAGGGAGGCCGAGGCCTCAGGGAGCAGCAGCTCGCACGGGTCTTGGGAGGAGCTCTTGGTTGCAAGGCCTTGGCATTCTGGGTGTGTGTGTGGCAACACCAGGCAGCAACGTCAGTGTCACCTGGGCAACAGAGGACACAGAAGACAGCTTGGTGGACTAGAAATCAGCTCTGCCCAGCTGTTGGAATCTGCACAAAACTTCAGGAAAGTTGTTTTCTGGGTAAGATGGTGGGATGAGGTAGCTGGGATGGGCTGAGGGTGGGGAACGGAACATTCTTTGCTCTGGTGTCAGGGAGTGTTTGGAGGCAACAAATGAGTTTCACCTTCCCACCAATTTAAACCATAGGCAGGTCACAGGTGGAGATCTCCTGAGGGGAGAATGTCTTGTTCTCAAGCCCCCTCATTATCCAGCCGAGGGGACAGGCCCGGCCTGGTGTGGTGGGGCCTGGGGAGGCCGGCCTGGCTTCCCAGCCTCCTGAGTATCTGACTCGCTCTGGTTGCCTCTGCCTCGGCAGGCAATCATGGCCCCAGAGTTTCTATTTGATTCTGCCTCCACTCACATCAGATATATTTGTGAACAAATTTGTTCAGCATTTTAGAATACTAGGGGACATTAATATGACTTTTGCTTAATCATAAGTAGTTCTTCATAGCTTTAGTGGGGATTCACCATTGTGGTTCTTTCATTATTTTTAAAGGTGTTGTTGCCTTTTTCTTCTTCGTGAAGGGTCAGTTTTTATTAAATGGCCTTAAGAAGAGAGAACCATGTTTGCCTTTATGATTATTTTAATTCCGAACATGTGACCTCCTCAGCCCGCAGCTTCTTTTATCCTATTTAAAGTGGTCTGCCTTCTGTAAGCTCTCTTTCACCCCTGTCGTTTTAAGTCGCGTATACGGTGCTGACTTCTAAAATCAAACTCCCTTCCATCAGTGGTCAACACCTCTTTCGTGAGCTCCTGATCTACGTTTTCAGATGTTCCCGCAGTTCTTGTCTAACTCGATTGTGCACAGACGTCACCTGGGCATTTGGCTGAACTGCAGGTTGGGATTCAGCAAGTCTGGAGCGGGGTCTGAAATTCCACCTTCCTGAGAAGCTTGATGCTGGTGCTGCTGGCTCAGGGAACATGCTTTGTACCCAAAGGGCATGAATGTATGGAGGCAAAGACAGGTGAATCTCCTAGAAGAATGGGGGTGGGCCTTAGGGATCTCGATGTCGCCCAAGGGTCTCTAAGATATTTCAGATTTAGTATGTCCAAACGGAACTGCTCACATTCTCTGTCAAGCGTGCCCTTTGCCCTGTAATCCCTCTGCCGGTGAGTGGCAACCTTCCACCTGCCTATCAAAGAACAAACGATGCAGTTATCTTGGTTTCTTTTGTTTCCGTCATCCACTTTATATAACTTGGAGTCTGTTTGGGGGAGAGCTTCCCAACTTTTTCCTTTCACTTCTGTTTCTACCCATGCCTTCTGGATTCAGATCCTTACCGTCTCTCAGGGATCCCCTGACTCTAGAGCATCATGGCACCTGGCTGTCTCTGTAGTGTACTTATTTATTTATTTTTTTAATTTATTTTTGAGAGAGAGAAAACGTGAGGGAGAGACAGAGACGGAGGGGGGAGGGAAGGATCCGAAGTGGGTTCTGCACTGACAACAAAGAGCCCGATGCGGGGCTCGAACTCAAGAACCGCGAGATCATGACCTGAGCCGAAGTCCGATGCTCGACCAACTGAGCCACCCAGGTGCCCCTCTCTGTAGTTTAGTTCTTAAACTTCATTTCCTCCTGATTTGGTAGTGACATTTGCTTATTTAGACACCTTCCACTATTGCATCCCACGTGTCTCAATATGGCAAGCAAGGTCCAGCACAATTTGGTTGTGCCCTTTTTGCTTCCCCTCCCCCAATGCCTAACACGCCACCCCCACCTCCAACTTGTTGCACCTCCCTGGAAGTCAGTGCAGTCTGTCCACATCCTTCTACTCCATTTCCCAAGCTCACTTCTATTGCTTTGTTCATACAGTTGCCACTGCCTTGAATGCCTTTCTTGTCATCATCTGGCTGGCGGAGTACCATTTAGCCTTTAAGATCCAGCTCCCATCACTTTCCTGTGAAGCCTTTACCAAGTCACCAACCTGGAGCTTGTGACTTCCCCAATCTGTGCTTCCATAGCACTTTCAGTCGTTTCGCAGTTCCCATTGCTCGAGTCTTTGTTGCCTGCTAAATTCGAGATCTGTCTTTCTGAAATACGTCTGAATTCTATAGGTTCGCATAGCGTGGAGTAAAGTAGTTTTTCACTAAATTTTTTCTAAGTCCAGGACAAGGTGAATATTCTGTAGACAAACAGGCACTAGCATGTTGGAAGTAGGAGGGAGTGACGTGATTTGTATACATTGAGCTGTACAAAGAGGACCTGCCTACTGCCTCATTCATTCGGTAGCTGCCCTGTCAGTAAGGTAGCCACCAGCCACCCGAGACTACTGAGCACTTGAAATGTGGCGAGTCCAAGGATGAATGCAAAATGGAAGTTACGGGATTTTAAAGACTTAGAATGAAAAAAGAGTAAAAGATCTCATGAATAATTTTAATATTGATTACCTGTTGTGGTGATAATATTTTGGGTATATTAGGTTAAATAAAGTATACTATTACACTTACCTTGTTCTTTTTACTTTTCTAATGGGGCCTCTAGAAAATCTTAAAATACTTTTGTGGCTTGCCTTTTTCAGTTGGATAGCAATGTTGCAAAATAATTTATTGGCGTATTCAAAATAATACAGAAAGGTTTCCTCCCACCCTCCAATTGTACTTTCTAAGATTCAGACAAGTATTTAATGTTTAGGGGTAGGTTTTCAATCATTATGAGTTATTTAGTTAAAAATTAAATCACTTAGGGGCACCTGGCTGGCTCAGTTGGTAGAGCATGTGAGTCTTGATCTTGGGGTTGTGAGTTCAAGCCCTACATTGGGCATAGAACTTACTTTAAAAAAAATCATTTATTTGAAAATACTACCACTAAATTCACATTTTCAAGTTGTAGTCTTTCAAGAGTGTTTTGTTTTTTGTTTTTTTGTGGGTTTTTTTTTTTTTTTTTGATTCTTTACTGAACCACCAAAGTAAATCTTAGGGACTTTACTATAATTCATCTATATATTAATGTCACCTATCCATAAAAACTCAAAATGCTAACTTTTTTTTTAAAACCATTGTCCATGGAGTGATGAGAAATGGAAAGTGATAAATTCTGTTATACAATTTGCAATCCATGTCTTCAACTCTACTGCCTGCATAGTTTCTCACTACTCAGCTGGATCAAAATCATATACATTGCCTACCATCATTAAACCCTTCTGCCTAATTAATTTTTCAGTGTTTAAAGCTTAAGGATTCTATGCAAGTTTTTTTAAAACTTGAGATGCCTAAGGCAGTTGTTTTTCTAATTTTCTGTAGTCATTAAGTTTATTTCAAGAGAGAGAGAAGGAGGGAAAGAATTTCAAGCAGGCTCTGTGCTGAAGCGTGGAGCCCTTCATAGGACTTAATCCCATGAACATGAAATCGTGACCTGAGGTGAAATTGAGAGTTGGATGCTCAACCAACTGAGCCACCCGGGCACCCCCCTCCAGTGCTTTTAAAAAACAAACAAAAAAATAATGTTTTATTTTTGAGAGGGAGAGAGAGTGAGAGCGTGAGCAGGGGAGGGGCAGAGAGAGGGGGAGGCAGGGAATCCGAAGCAGGCTCCAGGCTCTGAGCTCTCGGCACAGAGCTTGACGTGGCGCTTGAAACCATGAACTATGAGATCGTGACCTGAGCTGAAGTCGGACGCTTAACCGACTGAGCCACCCAGGTGCCCTAGCGCATTTTTAAAAAATGTTTTATTTTTGAGAGGGAGGGAGGGAGGGAGGGAGAGAAGGGCGGGCAGAGAGACACAGAGTCTGAAGCAGGCTCCAGGCTCTGAACTGTCAGCACAGGGCCCAATGACATGGGCTCGAATTCGCAAACTGTGAGATCGTGACCTAAGCCGAAGTTGGACACTTAACCAGCTGAGCCACCCAGGCACCCCTGCCTCCAGTGCATCCTTAGGTGGGTCCCAAATTAAATCAAGTGAAGCTGCTATGGTTGAGGGGTAAGTGGGGCACCAAGAAATCCCCCACCACCGTAGTTTCCCCTTCTTTGGAAAATGAAACACTAAGTCAAAGTGGCAGGTTCCGTTAAAGCATTATATGTGAAAAATCAGTGCGAACAGATTAGGGTTATATAATTTTTAAAATTGGAAGAGACTTGAGGTGTTCTTATTCATATTGTAGAGTGAATTATCTGTCATGTTTACACAAAGAACAACAGAGCTGGAGATACCAACTTCTGTCTTCCAGTAGAATCTTCTTTACTAAACCACCCTGTGGTAATAACCTAAGAAATATTCTTTCTTGGGACATTAATATGGCCTAGGAGTGATGACAGCACTTCAGGGGAGAGTTAAGAACCTGTTGGATGGACATAAGGCGAAGGTGTGTGTGTGTGTGTGTGTGTGTGTGTGTGTGTGTAGAGAGAGGGAGATATGTATATATACGTATATCTCTCTTCACACACTCACACATGCACACTACGATTCATGGAGCCGTAGCCCAAAGCAAGGGTTGGGTGAGTGCTTAGGAGGTAGCCAATGAATGTGTTTCTCTTCTCTACTCTCTTCATAGCTTATTGCAATTCACTGATTAGGGTTTTAAAATGGCACAATGAATTATGCAAAAGCTGTTTCTGCAGGAGGGGCTGTCTTGCAGCCTAATGCAGCACAGATGGAAGATCTTCCTTTAATCATTGTTCTCACAATACTTGGAAGCTTTTTGAGGAATAAGCAGTCAGAAGTGGAAGTGAATGGCCTTCAACAGTAAATGAATTCCTTCTGCAGAGAGGAACTGAAATGTATTTATGATGCAGATGGTTGCCCTGTGTTTGAATGCTCATCCTTGTCATCTGATATTCATGCTTAGAAGCAGAATGTGTCCTGAAATACTTGGGTTTTAGATGGTTCCACTGGAGAAATTACTTCTGCTCAGGCTGGCCCAACATGTATTATTATTTCTCTTCAAAAATGGTTGCGAGTATTTAAATGCCAATTCGCTCCAATCATGAAAATATGCAAATTACCTTTCTCTCTCTCTCTCTCTCTCTCTCTCTCCCTCTCTCTCTCTGATCCTTAGTTACTACTAAAGAGACTGAATTAGTTAGCATTCCCTTACTTTTATTAGCATAATATTAATGCAAATGATCAGCAAAGGCTTTTTCAAAAAGAAAGCAGAACCATGGAAAGCAATTAATAACAGTGCTCCCTTGCCTCAGTGAGGAAGGAAAAAACATTTATGACTAGGTTTCTAACTTTGGTATCTATGCCAAGGACCACCCACATGAGCCTAAAAAGGTTCTTGTTTCTAAAATCAACATCAGCTCGGAGGTGTCAGCTGCAGGGCAAAAGCCAACTGAAAAAGGCCCAAAGGGAAAATTTCAGAAGGTGATATGCAGTTACCTGTGGGTAGTTCATGATGACTCAGGTGCTCTTAAGCATGTGTGCTATATGGTATATTTCTAAGCCATTGCTTTGTAAACTATAGGCGGAAAAAGTAAAGGAATGATACTCATTGGCCACTTCAGTGTATACAGTAAAGTACTGAAAACATTCCCAACAAAGGGGTTAATATAAAGAGGACACTGATTAATTCTTTATTTGCTCAGAGGAAATGGGCTTACATTAGAGGGAAGTAAAGTTGAATCAAATAACAGGAAGACATGGTTGGCTCTGGGGAGAACTTTATAAAATTAGAATGAGGTATATAGCAAGAGACTGGAATCTCCCTGCTTACCTACTCTTACTGTGCTGCAAATGTTTCTTACAGTTTCTGGCATCTGTGTTGGCCTTTGTTTAACTGGAAGTGAGCTCTGCGACACCTCCTTGCCGAACCACTCATAGCATGAGGCCAGTGCTGCCTTGTATTGTTCATTTCCTATAGGCCTTACCTCCGCTGTTAGAAGGGATCAGAGGTGAAGTCCTATGTTTCTTTAGACAGCAACATATATAGTGCCTTGCAGTTAATGAAGAGTATTTGTTGAATGGATGTGTAGATCACAACGTTGTGATCTGTTTATTGTTAAGCAAGGTCCAAGCTCTGGAGCATCGTTCCACCAAAACAGTGGAGTATAGTGCACCCGGGTGGCTCAGTCCGTCGACCGTCCGACTTGGGCTCAGGTCATGATATCATGGTTTGTGAGTTCAAGCCCTGCGTTGGGCTCTGTGCCGACAGCTCGGAGCCTGCAGCCTGCTTTGGATTCTGTTCTCTCCAGCCATCTCTACCCCTCCCCTGCATTCCCTCCCTCTTTCTCTCTCCAAAATAAACATTAAAAAATATTAAAAACAAAACATTGAAGTATTGACTTCATGTCACTTCCACTTTTTTTTTTTTAAGTTATCTGCTCTACTACTTGAAATGGAAAATAGACTTCATTATGTGGATTAATTTCATTATTAAGTCACAATCACAGTTATTTTTAAAAATAAAACTTAAAATACAGAACTCTGATTCTGACTGACATCTGTAATGAAGGAAGACCAATGAATAAATGTAGGCATTGTTGTTCAGTGAGACTTTTTATTCATAAAGTTATTGGATGAAGAAATTCACATTCTTGTATGAGAGTGGTTGGCATATGCTCAGAGTTTTGCAAGTATTTCTTATAAAAGTTATGCATGTTACTTTATAAACCCTGCTTCAGCAAATAACTGGAGTCTTTTATGAGGTGGGAACCCTTAATAGTTGGCCCTCCAACATCTGAATTAAAAAAATGAAAAGGAAACAAAGAACAGAAAACAGTTCTCAGTCTTGGATCTTTACTGTAAAGTATCTGACCATATAGGTCTTTCTGAAGACTTACCCTGGCAAGATAGGAAGGGAAGTTAATCTTTGATGCCATCATTCATCCTGATGGTTTTGGTGTATACAGAACAAATACTGCTTTCTGCCCTAGTGGGCACAACACCCTGTTAATCCTTTCATATCCTCCTCGTAGAGCTTACTCGTACCCTGCCGTGGTCTCTGGAGGCTCTGTTCTGCGTTCAGTAGCCCGTTGGCTAATCTCTTCCACAGTGTTAGCTTCATGAGACCATAGTTCTTTCTTCTACCTCTCTTTTCTGGCGGGAGTATCACTGGCACCAGACCTGGCTGGGATGTGAGGTCCTGGGAGCCTTGGCCAGGACAGAACGCAGAGCTCATGGAGGTGATCCAGGCAGGTGACCTTTTGGGAAAAAATAGAAATCAATCAGTCTGGGCTGTTTCTTTGAAAGGAGAACCCAAATCTAGAGCAATGGGGAAAGTAGAGGAGAGCGAGAGGGACGGCAATGGAAGAGTAGAGGTGGCAGTCCTTGAGCTGAACATCGATTTAGTATCAACTTTCTACAGAGTGCCAATAGCCTTGGTCGTGGCTAGGGAAGGAACTCTCAAGGACATTAACTTGTGAACTTCTTGGTCTGTTTCAGATTCCCACAGGGAACGGCAATGGGGACCCAGATGCCATATTGCTTTCAGTTAAGTGGGAATTTGGCTGCTCTGCGTACGCAACAAGTGAACAGTAGGCTAGCATAAGCCTGGTGATGAGTGGGAGACTCAGGATTCTTCTTAAGACAGGAATTAAACTAGGGCAGGTTCATATTCTTCCAGTTTGGCAGACTTAATCTTCCCAGAATTTTATGTGCCTGTGGGTGGCATTTACCAGAGCTCAGTGTGCCCGCAAAACTGCTAGATGATGTGGTAATGCTAATGAATAGCTTTAGTTATGTTTTCTTACTAAATTAGTTTTTTCTTTACCTCCTGCATTTCCTCTGCTCAGCCCCTGAAGGTTCTATAAAACCCTTACCCATCATCCCTCATGGTCACATTAGGTCTCACTGCCCCCTGCACCCTGTTCCTGAATTCTAAACAGAGCTCAGTGGCTTTTACTGAAAACATTTATTTTCGTGGGATTTTTGTTTTCTTTTGTTTTCCTTCCAATGTTAGACTTAAAGTACCCACTCCAAGCAGTATTTAACGATTAGAAACGGTCTTTAGTCGCCCATGTTATTTCTCATGTATCTTTCAGGCTACCTGCACTCCCGTGTCTTGGGTTGGGTCAGCTGAGATTTTAAAGCATTCTAAGACAACAGGGGCCTTAGATAATCTCATTTAAAGAGGAAAAAATGGCCCTGTAATATTCACATATCCTACTTTGTAACTGATTGCCGAAGACATGTGGTGAAAACATGGATGAATTGTTTCTGAGCTCGGCTAAATTATTTGATTAGGTGGAAATTATCCCCCCCCCCCCCAATCTACTCAGCAGAGCTGACTTTTAGCACCTGGCTTATAAAAATACTTCCTGGCCTTCAGTATTACAGGTGGAAAATTATGGTATTTGAGGGTCATTTGGAGCTACCCATAAAATTCTACTTTGTAGCCTAAGTGAAGCAGATTTCTTTTTTCTTAGCCAAGTAGTTGTCATTTTGTTGCTACTGTTTTCAGTTTTATTACTATTCTTCAGTATTATTTTGAAATAATGTGTAAATATCCTCTGCCTATTTATGTAGCATTAACACAGGTATCTTTCCCCTTTTAATATTTTCTTCCAATGTTTGTCGGCTTTCTTTTGCTGGCTGGTGAAGGTTGGTTTTATACTTCTACAGCCCCACTGAGATGATTTCTCCATCTTATTTCAATAAATAGTCCCAAAGAAGAGTTTAATAATAATGCCCACATCTCTTCCAGAATATGCCCATGTCTTTGTCTTTAGTTATTATCAAAAGTTTTTTTTTTCCGACTATGCCTTGTGTCCATGTTTTTATTAACATAGGAAAGTTGATGCTAATATGTATATAAAAGTTTTATGAAGGGCAAGAGGTTTGCCCGTAGGCAATAAGTAAAACCAGTATTATATTCAGTACTATTCCAACATTAAATTAAAAAATATTAATGTTGAGGCACCTGGGTGGCTGAGTTGGTTAAGCGTCTGAGTTCAGCTCGGGTCATGATCTCACGGTTCATGAATTCAAGCCCTGCGTTGGGCTCTGTGCTGAGAGCTCAGAGCCTGGAGCCTCCTTTGGATTCTGTGTCTTCCTCTCTCTCCATCCCTCCCCTACTCACACTCAGTCTCTCAAAAATAAAAATAAACATTAAAAATTTTTTCAAAAAAATATTAATATTCAGGGGCGCATGAATGACTCAGTTGAGCTACCGACTCTTGATTTCAGCTCAGGTCATGATCCCAGGGTTGTGGGCTTGAGCCCTGTATCAGGCTGTGCACTCACTGTGGAGCCTGCTTAAGATTCTCTCTACCCCAACCCCCCACTTCCCTCTTCCCTCCTGGCTCATGCTCGCTCGCTCTCTCTCTCTCTCAAAAAAAAAAAAATTAATGTTCATAGTTTGGTATTATATCAACAAATGTTTTGTTAGTAGCTATATGATGGCAGGCATTATGAATCAATACTCTGTGAACTGGAGGAGGATTTTGGAAAAGTTGTAATTTATTACCTGATAGTCAGAATGAAATCTCTCCTGGATCACAGATTCTGAAGTATATTGTTAAATTTTATATGGAGGGTTGTACGTTGGTGTAAATTTATGTGTTTGTATTAATGTATGTTTAAGGCACTCTGGTAAACTGTAACGATGAAATTCTGGTCTAATAGAAGGCTTGATAGGGAGCTTCTGAATGACAAGTCCAAGATCATCAGGGAAGATGGGAAGACTTTTGGTTTTCATTAGTGAATCTTCATTTCACCTCTGGAAATGCGTAGATACCTTGAGAGGAGCACAGCTTTGAAACAGGCAAAAGCATTGATTTGTTAAGAGCAATAAAAATATAATGGAGAAAAGGTTGGTGAACACCTGGGAGGCTGATAACTACTGTTGAAACCACGTGACTGCTGTGAAGTAAGAACCAGGTATTAGCAGTGGTGAGGAAGCTGGACTCCGTCTCTGGAAAGAGCAGCCTTACTAATGGGCCGGTGAATGGGTTTCCGCCAAACCCACGAAGACTGAGAGAGACAGAGCAGTTGAAAGGGAGGGATCCCAGGATGAGCTGTGGAGGTGACCTCAAATTATGTTTGCATCTACAGAAATGTTTAGGGAGTGGTGGGGGCGGGAAGAGGGGGACATGAGCGGAGGTGAGCAGATCCAAGTGGTAGTCAGAGAGGAAGTGAAGTTCTTTGTGAGAAAGCATTGGTGAACCCCACATGGCCTGAAGCACATTTGGGCTAACGCAGAGGCCCGAGGCTTATGCTGCAGGGCTGTCTGGGCCACGAGTTTAGTGAGGAACTGGAAAATTCCACCCGTACCTGGTGTTGGTGGCATTTATAATCTATCTCATGATGAATGTTTGAGCAGCTTGGTTGAACAGACATCTCTGAGAAGGTGCCCAACATATAGTAGGCACTGAACAAATATTTTAAAATTCATTTGAGAGATTGAGTTGACAGGACGGAAGCAGGGAATGTGAGCTTAACAAAACCTAAGCCAGTGTTTGTTTATGACTTGATATTAGGTGTAATCTAACATGAAATCAGTTCTTTGTTTTGTAACCTCTATTTCCTCACAAGGAAGCCTACTTTCAGAGTACACTCAAGAGTGAGAGGCATACAATAATTACTTAGTAATTGCCTTTTTAAGGTTTCCTGATGACTAATTTCTTTACTGTCTACTTTTCATGTTCCTGTCTTAATCCTTTGTAAGTTTTGTGCAGTTAAATAAAAGTCACCTTAGGAATTAAAAGGAAGTTGTTGTGGAGGCAACAATAATTGAACAATTTTAAATTAATAATTGAAGAATTTACGAGCATCTGCTATGGCAAGCAGTTTGCTGAACTCAAGGATACCCAGATGAAAAAAACAAAACACAGGATATTGCCTTAAGGGACACAAAAGGTAGCATCACAGTGCAGGATGTGGTAAGGGCTGTGGGGAACCTGAAGAAGCAGGGGAATGCTTTTATTCCACCCCCCACGGAGAGAGGTATCAAGATATGAAATTGAGTAACAACAACTAGAAAACAGATCCAACTGGAGAGCCTATGGCCAGAGTGCAAAGAAGCTGCTGGTGTCTAATCTCCAGGTGGCTCTACAGCTAACCGGAACAAGGAAAGGAAAGAGTCCCTAAGTAGAAATGTGTCCAACAGAAACACGTATCAGGTGGATGTGAGCCATGGGGATGGATAATTGAATGAAATGTATATGCAAAGCTCAGTTTGATATGCTTTGGGCCATTGTTCCGAGATCTTGACATTTTATGTCAAAGCCCCACAGCAAATCCCTCTACCCTTGTCTTTGGAAGACGATTTTGGCTTTGAGGCCCTGCGGCTCCCTTTTGGTTACTTGTGCCTCTAGGTGAGGAGGAAGCAGGGCCTCCCGAGAGAAGTTTGGGGAGCTCAGGAACCAAGAGAATCTCACTTCTACTCAGAAGGAGGGTCTAAAAGTGGAAAGGCTGTAACCCTAGCCCATAATTTTCCCTGTGTGTACCTGCCTGTGTCTGTAGATAGAAACAAAGGACGTTTTTTCCAGTATGCCTTGGTTGCCTCCTGACTTTCCCACATGTTTTTGTCCTGTGCCTTCCCTACTTTCTGTCGGACCTGCTGGTGTTAGCTGCCTCTATCCCTGCTCTTTCAGTGTTATTCGCATGTAAGTTGCTTTGCCATAGTTTTCTGTAAAAGTGATAAAGCCGGGTTTTCAAAACCAACTCCTGACAGTGTCACTGAGGGGGCTGCTCCTCTCAGTATCGCTTAGGCAGTGTTGTGTAAGTGGAAGATCATCCATTCAGTTGCTCATTGATTTGCTGTATGTCAAAATGGGACGGAAGTTCAGTGAAGACTAATGTGCTGTACAAATACTGACTTTTATTTTTAAAGAGATAAAATGCTGAAAGAAATAATGCCTAATTTTTATCCGCCCCCCCCCCATGAAAGGGACAGTGTATACGAAGAGGAAAAGTAAATTTACTTGAAATGTGAAATATAACTTCATATATTTTTAAAACTGTAGCAGTTAGGGGTGCACGGGTGACTCAGTTGGATAAGCGTCTGACTTTGGTTCAGGTCACGATCTCATGGTTCGTGGGCTCAAGCCCCGCGTCGGGCTCTGTGCTGACAGCTCAGGGCCTGGAACCTGCTTTGGATTCTGTGTCTCCCTCTCTCTCTGCCCCTCCCCGACTCATGCTCTGTCTCTCAAAAATAAATAAACGTTAAAAAAAAAAAAAAAACAACCAAAAACTGTAGCAGTTGGGTCAAATAGAAGAGATAAGGGATCCCTTTTCCTGGGTTCTCAAAGCTGCCTGGATGTGGGGAGAGGCCGGTGTGGTGTTGCTTTCTCATCTACTTCTTGCTGCCTTGGGCATTGTCCCTGTTCGTTCTTCCTGGATGTCAGCACCGCTTCTAATAATTACTGCTTTCAGCTAAACAATAGGCTTCCGAGGGGAAAGAAATGACTTGGGTCATTCGTAGTCTGTGCTCTTCATACTCATTCAAATTCAGTGTATTCTGATGGACGGGGCCATTACAGAGCATTAATAGTGGCACCATCTCATGATGGCAGTGATTACTTCTTTAATGTCACTGCCCAAGTGAAAGAAAAATCCACACAGCACAAAACACGTTTTCTGTTTTTGGTTTTTTTTTTTTGTTTTTTTTTTTGTTTTTTTTTTTTTTTTTTAACACAGAGATAATATATGGGGAGAAGCAGAGTGAGTTAAAACCATTTTTGAAAATTTCCAACTTCTTCAAAGAAAGTGTTTCAAAAACAGGTACATGTGAAGTCATGTCTCAGAGTGACACAAAGAATATTTTAGAAAATGCCTTGGAAAAGATGTCTCATGCATTTCAAAGAGAGATGGTTTGATTGTTAAAAGGTATTTTTCTCTAGATAAGTATACTGGTCATTTAAAAACGTTAATTATAGGCTGTGTCAACATGATCACTTTGGGTTTTGCTATGTGTGGTACAAACTGAGAAAGAGTGTCTGATGCAAAGGAAAAAAAAGTAAATTCTAACCTTTCTAGTCTATTTGGTGTAATAAGACGACTGCAGAAGAAAAGAGGGCACTAATCTTGGTTCTACCATCACTTTGCTGGGTGACTTGAGGGAGAATTTAACCCTGGGGCCTCATTACCTCATTTAGAAAATGATGGGATAGATTTAAATACCTAGGATCCAATACTGTTCTAAAGTTCATGCTTCAATAACTATGGCTTTATCTAAAATATACTTGGTCATTATGTTTGATAGTAAGTTATGCTGTAAGAACCTTTTCTTGGGGGGGGGTGCATTAAAAACAGAACAAGAAGCGAAACAAAAATAAACCATATTCCTCCGTTTTGTATCTCCCAAACTAGTTACTTCTTTTTAAAATATTTATTTATTTTGAGAGAGAGTGGGGGGGAGGGGCAGGGAGAGAGAAAGAGGGGAGAGAGAGAATCCTGAGCAGGCTCCACACTGCCAGAGCGGAGCCCAATGTGGGGCTTGAACTCATGAACCGTGAGATCATGACCTGAGCAGAAATCAGGAGTCTGACTCTTAACCGACTGAGCTCCCCCAGGCTCTCCCCAACCTAGTCACTTCTTTCTGCGCATTGAAATGAATGTTGGGATAAGGAACATGAAAGAAAGTATAACTGTTTTGGAGAGGATATTGTAAGAAAACAAATCTGAATCCTAGCATCAGAAGACTTCAAGAAAGCAGACTTTGGGCCACAGAAGTGCCTCTTGGAAGGGGCAGAACAGCAAACAGACTGATGAGTGCAACAACAGGAGTATTGATGTGGGTTCGGGGCGGGGGGGAGTGGACAGAAAGTAGAGATCGGACCAGGTAGTTAAATATGAGTTCAAAGAAACATCTTAGTTGCAAATAAATTTGCCCTGAGATGGTTGAGGGAGAGGAGAGGTAAGGATGACCAAGGAGTGATAAAGAAAATACACATTTTCAAATACACTGGCCCAAAGGAAAGCTTAGAATTCCTGCCCCTTTGTCCATGATAAATAAAAGCAAATGATGAAAGACATTGGCAAGGTAGAGGATTTTAAATGACAGTTCTATTCTTTGTCATTGAAATATAAATTAAATATGGGTATATCACTGGAATGAGTCCCAGTTTTGATGAAAGGCTGTGAAACTAAACTAAAATAAACAAAGAAGTAGGTCAAGAGTCACCAGGAAAGCATGGCTGTTTCTTTCAGTAAGGCTTTCTGGAGCGTTGCCCGCAGAATTGAAAAGTGCATTTTGAGACCCATTAGGTGGTGCTTTTGAGAAATACTGGAACAGCGGTTTTCAGAGTGTGGTCCTGGAACACCCGGTGGGGGCAGGGTGGGGTCCCAAGACCCTTTTAGGGGTCTCGGAGATCGTAATTGTTTTCGTAATAACACAAAGATGCTATTGGCCCTTTTCAATCTCATTCTCTCATGAGAACACAGTGGAGTTTCCCAGAGACTACATGATGTGCAATATCACAAAAGATTGAATGCAGAAGCAGATGTGAAAATCCAGATGCCTTCTTTTAAGCCAGACATTAAAGACAGTTTCAGAAAATGTAAAACAATGCTACTCATCTCACTACTTTTTTTTTTTTTTTTTTTGTATGGACAATAGGGCTTACCCTCCCCCAGAGTTATTTATGTTAAGATGTCAATTATTCTCATTAAATGAATTAGTATTTTTTTCCCAATTTTAATAGCTAATAGGTATATCAATAGATATAACCTATATAGGCAAAAGCTCTTTGGGGGTCCTTGAAAGTTTTTAAGTGTATAAAGGAGTACTGAGACCAGAATGCTCAAGAATGGCCCTCCGAGAGGATAAGTAATTTTTCTAAACATTAGAAGAGGGCAAAGGTGACCTTATTAAACTATGGGAGGGGCAGTTATTTATAGTCAGCAGTTTTACAGTGACCAGTGATACTAAGTTCCACACCCTCTTCATGGTTACCCAGGAGGGATTTCAGGAGGAGAATTCTCCCTTGATAACTCACAACAAAACATTCAAGGTTATTGGTATTCCTCCCATTTTGTAGGTAGGAAATGTTAGGGCTCGATAAGTCATGTGATTTTCCAGAATCCTAGAGGTAGTTATTACCCCCAGTTCCATATATTTGCATGTCATTTCTCTGACTGCATTGGTACTAGAATGAGTCATCAGTCAACTTGCTTTCATTCGTCTAGCAGACCACAGCCTAAACGCATGGCACCATCCACCTCCCTGTGAAGAACAAGTTGTGTCAGACCAATTTAACGTTCTTTATGACAAAGTAAATAAGAGGCCTGAATGATCTAATTACATTTGAAATTCACTGACCAGGGGAAAAAACATCACAGAAACATAGGATAAAATATACCTGGGAAAAATAGAACGAAACAAAGCCCCGCCTTTTTTTTTTCTTAGAAACACAGCATAAGAACATGCTAGCAAGAGGGAAAGAAAGGACATTCCATAAAGGCCCGTAAGGGTCTCTTAAGTTACTATTTGCTGATCATGTTAGCGCCCATGAAAAAAAGACATGGCGACGATGCTGTGACACATGCGAGAGCATGAGGTTGCAACCAGCTGGAAGCCACTTCTATCAGAGGACACTGTCTAGATCTGTTGGTGGCTTTAGCTGGAAAAAGTGAGGAATGTGAGCATTTTTGAAGAGTGGCCCTGGGATGATTGACACATAGGATTCTGGAGGGTAAGTGAGGAAGAACAATTGTTTGCCAGTAAGTCAGGTGGAAGTGATGGGTAGTTGCCTGTGGTACAAACCGCATGTTCCTTTGATTTTAGCACCATGTGTTACCTTGGGTTTTTTGGAAATATAAAATATTTCTGCTCTGCACTTCATTATGTCTAGCAGATGTTACTTTATGTTCTGGAACCCAGTTTGCACAATGAACATGGTATCAGATAACATAGTCCTGAAAACCAAAGAGAGGAAACTAGTTACCTGGCCTCTTACCAGGACAGTTTTAAGAAGGGCCACACTTTCAGCCATTGTCTGTATGGAGTTCAAATGTAGAGTGTACTAAGAAAAGAAGTGCCACGATGCATTTATTGACATAAACTGTAACTTAAAAAATGTTCCGCTACATTTTTAGAGAAAATGTAACCTACCTGGCATGCTAAGAAGGGTAGTCTACCACTGAATGGTTTCCTCCTTCTCCTCCCCATCCTCTAATGTTTAAAAAAGAAAATGTTTTCTTCTAACATTTACCAATGATTTGAAAAAGGAAAAAAAAAACAAAAACCTCTCCATTTCATAGGACTCCACATTGTCAAGTTGTGGTAAAAAACATATTCAGCTTTGAATCTTATTAAAGTAAAAATACTGAGTCTATTCATTAGCACTAGGTGATTAGATTTTTGCTTTATGCATGTTTTGAAAGCAGGGCTTGATATAGAAGGTATATTTACGTAACAATGCTGTTGCTCAATGCCCTTGCATTTTTCTGCCCATGCTATCTTAATGGAAATTTACTGGAAAATTCTTGCCAGAATAAATACATTCTTTCAGAAGTGAAAAGCTTAATGTACTTTTAGTTCAACTGCACCTCTTTTCTGTGAGCAGATAAACCAAATTATTTGGCATTAGTCATTACACGTCACACATTCCACAGTATGTATTGTAGTCTCCCGTGGTACTAAGTGGTGCAGGAGATAGGAATAAGGTAGCGGATCTCATATTATAATATGAGGATAGGGCATCTACATATTTGACATGAAACAAACCAAACATGAATTTGGCAGACATCCTGTAAATGATTTTTTAACTATCCTGGTAAAGCAGGATTATAGAACAGGACTTGGGGATAGGTTGAGTTGCTGATCACGGAAGTAAAAATTTATTTTTTTTGTTTTTAAGAGAGAGATAGCTTTCACGTTCACATTTTAATTAAAGAATCAGGAGTGGAGACTCTAAAATGAGAACACTGAAGGTATGGCCACTGGGGCAAGGAAAGGGGACCAGGATGGGATACAGGGATGTAAACAGGACGGTTAGGGCAGGGAGGGAGGAAGTGCCCCTTGAATTAAGGGGTGGGGGAGGCAAACAATGGACAATGGAGACTGGAGGAAAGAGGTTCACACAACTATGTCCAGACTTCCTCCTGTTGGCCCTAGTCCTAATGCCCACCCATCACCGCTCCAGACTTGCTACTGGGGAGATATTCGAGTGATTGTTCATTCATTACTGGCATTATTAAAATGCATAATCAAGTCAGAACTATCTTCAAAGGCATAAAACTGTCCTGTTAGCATATTACAGTTAAGTAGTCAGTTCTATTGTATTTGTTTGTAGCAACAGGAAATTAAGTGTTTTGACTTTCTAAGAAACCAGTTGGAATTAAACTGCTAGGTAGAACTGATCAGAGTTTAGTGACTGTCTCCCTTATGTACTATTAAATCCTACTGTTGTAAATAATTATGGGAAAGGCCACTTTAAATGTGAAAATATTCACCTACTATTAAATAATTTTGTTTTATGGTTCTTTTTAATTTCATATGTGAAGTAAGAAAACCAATGTAGCAAAGTATTACTTCCTAACATTCTCTTGGGAGCTAAAGGAGCAATTTGAAATTAGAATAACAAAACGCTAGTTCACCAATTATTGTTCCCACGTAAATTATATCTTCAAAAAATTTTTGAATATAAAGAGGAAGCACCATACCTTTAAAAACTTCCTTTTTAAAGTAATTAGGGTTTTCCCCCCTGTAGCTCAATATAAAAAATTATAAAACAGAAGTTAGTATTTCTATTATATATGGGATATATATACTTACTTATTATCAGGTCTTTTAATTCACTTTTAGTATCAGGTGGGATGTGACTTATAATGAAAAAAACGTAGTTAACTTGGAAGTTATAAAAATACCTTTAGTCAATTTATCCTTGGTAGATAATATTTGAGATAAATGTTGAAGAGATAACTCCTAGCTATTCAGCATTGCCAATAAATGATTTTTTCCCCCAACAAATAAAGTTTCAGTGTATTTTAAACCACAGATCGGCCAAAGGTACATCTATAAGTGAAATTTGAAAGTGGCTTTCTATAGTAGAATGTAACAGCAAACTTAGTATGTCATTCATCTGTTGGCTTTGGTTTCAACAATAAAAAAGGAAATTCATATGGTATGTCATGTATTGCAGATACTTGCTCTATAATGGCTGAGTTTTGTTTGCAGATATAAATAACAAATATGAAATACTGTATAGAATTGAATCTCAATAGCCTGTAGTCAAGATTCAACCTGTTGCTTTCTGAGAAAAAAGTTTTAGGTTAGAAAGGAGTCTTAAAATGATTTACATGAAATGAAAATGGAAAAATGGTTTATTCTATCGTTGTTTGTTCTTTGCATACTTTTTCATAGAGAATGAAACTCTTTGTTCGCTCTACAGGCATATTAAAATTACTGGAATCTCAAGGTAAATAGCTTCAAAATATATATCTCTTTGGTTTTACTAAGGGGACCTTAAAGAGTTTCAAAATTCTTCAGTCAGTGCTCTGATGTTTTAGAAATTATACTGCTTCCTCATCTGTTAAAACGAACCATGTTTTCTTTTGAATTTATAGTCGCAAATATGGCCAGTACACTATGAACCAGGAAGTCACCAAAGTTTCGGAAAAACCTCCATATGACCGATCAAGTTCTCAGGATTCTTTGGATGAACTATCTATGGAGGACTATTGGACCGAACTAGAAAATATCAAGAAATCTAGTGAGAACAGACAAGATCAAGAGGTGGTGGTCGTCAAAGAGCCTGATGGTAATGACTAACTGAATAAAACTCTTGTTTGTGTATGTATTTATGAGAGATGGATACAGGAGAATGTAGAGGAGAATAACAACAGCAACAAAAATTAAAGCTAGGACAGCCAAAATAAGATAATGCCAGTTGGCCTTTCAACTTGAAAAATTACTTGTTTGTAGCAGATTTATGGATGCAGCTGCCAAATTTAAATGGCAAGAACACATTCACTTAGTCTGAGATACGGCTGGAATCTTGTTGACTAGGCTTACGGCATCAGACATTCCTGGGGTTAGACTTGATCTTTGAAAGGATCTAAACTTCCTTTCTCTGATATTTTAGCTACACGGTCCTTTTTTCTCTAGTGAGATTAGATGCTTGTGGAAAGCTCACTATTTGCAGTGATCCTGTTTTTCCATTGGTCAGTCAGCTTGAGTTATTTTGATGTTCTTTATTTTATTGATTCACAGTTTTCCATATTCTACCTAGTTTTGCCTTTTGGAAGAGCAGAACAAGCCTGTTCTGTTTTTACAGGATAGCCTTTCAAATAATTGAGGATGATTATCTTGTACCTCACCAAATCCTTCTAGAAGGAAAAAAAAAAAAAAAGATTTACATACACCAGTCCTTCAGGTGATTTTCAGACCTTTCTCCGTGTCGGTCATCTTATCTTTCAAAGTATAGTACACCCGATTGGATATAATGCTGCAGGCTTAGCCAACTAACCTGAGGGTATGGGTTTGGACAATGTATGATGGCATTGGTGTTTTTAGCTTCCATATTGACTTCTTTCTTTTGTTGGTTTGTAATTCTCCACTTTCTTTCCAGCCATGTTTCCCATAATCTCCACTCCTATATTTGATATTCTAGAAGAAACATACACTTTTTTTTCCTCTTAAAATTCATGCTGTTTCTTTCAATCTCATGGAATCAAGCAGTCACCAAGGTTTTGATGACCAGGTCTGGCATCTTTTATAATAGCTCTCTTTCTATGCCTTGTGCCATCCATAAGTTTGTAAGTTTTGTTTTTGGGGTGTCAGTTGATGCGGGTGCCAAAAAAGTAAGAGACAGTGTCTTCTGACCCACTCACAATGATCTCCTTTTCAACAGGATTTCTTAAGTCAGTGACTTAGCACTGAGTTGTTTAAGCAGCTGAATCTACCTACAGAGGTTTTTCTTTCCCCTTTGCTATAACATTGCTTGGAAAACCTACCAATAATACTTTAAAAAGAAAAATTGGAGATTTTTCTTTTGTTTTTTTAACGTTAGTTTATTTTTGAAGGAAAGAGGCACAGAGCATGAGCGGGGGAGGTGTAGAGAGAGAGGGAGACACAGAATCTGAAGCAGTCTCCAGGCTCTGAGCTGTCAGAACAGAGCCCAAGGCGGGGCTCAAACTCACAGACCAAGAGATCATGAACTGAGCTAAAGTTGGACGCTTAACTGACTGAGCCACCCAGGCGCCCCTGGAGATTTTTCTTAATTTAACATTTCTCAGATTTGTAAAATGATAACTCATTTTTGTTTTTGTGTTTTTGTTTGAGCTCTCTTTCATTTTACTCTCATTCTTTCTCACTTCACCAGTAAGGTTGAGCTTATTTGTGATAATCAGTGGATCCCCCAACCTTTCTGTCTCCGTGTTTCAAGATGGAAGCAGCATACCAGTGGTCTGCTGAATAAGGAGAAAATATTCCACAGAAAATAGTAGTCAAGCCTGATATGTAGCTGTGTGTCATTATCTGTTTCATAAATTTCCAAGATGAAAATGAATTTGCAGGTAGTTGTTCATAAGGTCATCATGAAGAAGAATTGAGAATGTTTCTACATGCCCGTGCCTTTTCTTTAACTTTAAATTGTTTTGACTTTTACCTCTAACTTTTAATGGACCAAGTGACACTGTGTTTGAATCTTGTTTACTTATCATGTCGAGACCAGCTTTTTTCCCCTGCCAAATTGTTTTTATACATGTGTACTGAGTTCTGCATTAATGGCATTAATAATAATGGCTGGCTTTTTACGTCAGTGAACAGTTTTTATTGCCTGGCAATACGGAATACCTGGCACTACATTCTGTTTCTTGAAACCAAGGATGTTGACACTTGATTTCTGCCCTCAAGGAGTTCATAGGATGTAGAAGGGTAGATGGGCTATCATAGAGCTTTGCAAAGCTCTTCCCATGTAGCTGGCATTCTCTCATTTGGTTATGAGGCAGCCAGGGCTGCTGTGCTTTAGGTGACAGATGAGAAAACAGAGTTGACTTGAAGCTATGTGACTTGTCCAAAGGGACATGGCTACCAAGGTGGAGAAATGGAGTGTAGATGAAGGTCTTTCGTTTCTCAAGTCGTTGGTCTTTCATTTTCCTCTATAAACTTAGCCCTGGGAGGGAATCTATTCTACTTCTCTTTCTGTTTTTTTTTTTTTTTTTTTGTAATTTTTATATATCTTAATACTGTTTACTTTCTGCTTTCAGCGTTTTGAATTGATTATTAGGTAATTAGTTTCCTATCATCTTTTTTATCCCCTTAAAATAGTGTTTCTTTTTTAATTTGCGAAAAAAAAATCTGATGTGCTTACTAGGGGGATTAAAACCTTAAATTTAAAATTGCTTAGTTCCTGATGTCTGGATGCTCTCCTTCTTTGCTATACTCCATGTCAGCTACAGCGAACAGAAAAAAAACAGCCTTTCCATCAATTAGTGTTGGACTCTGGGGCAGTGCTGAATTTAAGCCAAGAAACGGGCTTTAATGGATATCCCCAGCATTGCCTTCCTTCTGTAACTTGATGGAAGTAAGTTATCTTTTCATTGCTTGCTCATCTCTGGAAAGAGAACAGTATTATCCTCCTCTGGTTAATCTGCAGAGAAGTGATAGAGGTTAATCACATGTGAAGTCATTTAAAACTTTTAATTGAGTATATATGAAATGGATCTAAAATTTGATATCTTTGTGGCTGAAGTTGATGGCAGTTGTCCAAGTTTCAGATAATGATTCTTAGTGCTGTGGTTTGATTTCGGTGGAAGAATGTCAGTAAGCGTGTTTGAGGAGCTTAAAAAATGTAAAAGTTATCATATTTTGTGACCTTAAATGCCATTTTTCTCTACCGTCTTAGAGGGAGAACTGGAAGAAGAGTGGCTTAAGGAGGCTGGTTTATCCAATCTCTTTGGAGAGTCGGCTGGAGATCCCCAAGAAAGCATGGTGTTTTTGTCAACACTGACCCGGACCCAGGCAGCAGCTGTTCAAAAACGGGTAGAGACGGTCTCCCAGACCTTGAGGAAAAAAAACAAACAGTACCAGATTCCTGACGTCAGAGACATATTTGCTCAACAGACAGAGTCCAAAGAAAAAGTAGGTTTTCTTTTTTGATGTTAAAACAAAGGAATAATTGCTTTGAATTGACTGACCCAATCCAGTTTCATTCAAATCATTAAAAACTTAGGGAGTGCGTATATGCTAGGCATGAAGGCTCTGTGCTGGCAGTGATCAAGAGAGACCTCGTCCTTGTCCTTCTAGGAGTCATACTGCTGGGGCAGAAGATTGTAAACAAGTTAACATTCAGTGCGAAAATCCTTGTGTTAGGTGTCCTTGCAGCATCAGGAATAGCCCTGACCCCTCAGACAATGTGACTGCCAATTGTTACTTACAGAAAAGTAGGAGGTAAGGGATTCTTCCTTATCTATTAACTCTTGCAGGAATATGTGCTTTTCCCCAGCCTCATTTGGGGATGAATTGAAGTGGAGGGTGAGGGAGCTAACTGCAGTGTGATTAGAAAGCAAGACCCCTGAAACATGAAATAACTTCCTCTTTGTATCTAGTGCTTAACACAACACCCAGCACACAGAAGATTTGAGTAAATGTCTGTCAAGCTGATGAATTTATTATGGAAGCTGTTGGAATCTGGGTGAGAATGTGGGACTGATGAATGAAGAGCTATCAGGGGAGGCATGGGGACCGTGAGAGACCTCTGTGGCCTCGAGCAGCAGCCCATTGGGGGGCTGTTTTTCACTCATCCAGGAGGACCTAAGGAGCTTGCACAAGTGACAAATTAATATCATCTATTCCTTAATCAGGAAAATCTTGCTTTAAAAAAAGAAAAAAAGTCACCTGAACTAAATGATGTTCTTAGGGTTAAAGTTGATTTACACTCTGGATTATTTTTAGGTGTCACCAAATAGTCCTGGTCTTAGAAGACCCAGGGGGGTTGTCGGAATGAAGACACACGAAAGGAATCTCGAACACTGACGATAATAGTAATAATTGCCGCCACCACTGCTGAACACTTACTGTGCTAACTACTTTCCTTCTTTCATTTAATCCTTACAGCTGTCCTGTGAGTGAGGTACTACCATTTCCATTCCGTGGCTGAGGCTCATAGGCTTTAAGTAACTTGCTCAATGTCCCGTAGATAGTAAACCCAAATTGGTGTGGCTTCGAAGCATGTGCTTTTAACCGCTACGTATCCTGCTGTATTTGGGTTTCCGTATATGATTCTGTTATCAAGTAACCCGAACATGAGATTCTATTTATACTACAAATAAAGGGTAAAAAAAAAAAAAAAATCCTACGATTCTAAACAAAAACAGGTACCTTGTAGTTATGGTATCTTTCTGTCACGTAGAGAGGTTTTTTTGTTTGTTTTGTTTTTTGTTTCGCTTTTTGTAGACATTTTATTCTCCCAAGACATCCTTAACAGTTCCGATTGTTACTCTATTTGCCTGGACAATTGTGGATCAAATCCAGTCTGTTTGGTAGGAGTTTTGGGGGCACTGGATTGTTCCAGGCAGGTCCCTTGCTGCTGTGAGGCAGTTAAACACTTGCTTACCACCCACTGGTTATTTGGGACAGCCACTGGAGTTGAAGGACTGGACTAGGTTTCCAGCTGTAGGAAAATGAGTGGTAAGGAAATATGGTATTATGATATTTCCTTCCCAATTAAAGAACCCTCCCTAGGGGAGTTAAGAGGAAATAAAAAGGGGGAGGGGGAAAGAATGGGTTCTAAGCAAAATATATGTCCTGTGGGATTCCTGCCAGTCTCCAAGAGGATGTTGCTACTTGGTGCTGGAAGCAGCATTTTCCCAGCAAATTCCTGGTAATATCGAAGCCACATGGTTTGAGTCCATAGTAATTGGTGGGTTGTATCATCTGATGGCATCATTAAGAGAGAAATAGCACAAGTAAATTAAAATAATGTTAACCTGTTTACACAGCATGCCTTTAATTGGAACACTGCCACCCATTAGAAGTATGTCCCCCCTTCCTCAAGGAAACATGGCCCCACCATCTTCACTTGCAATTCTTCTGTTCTCATAGAAGTACAAATTCAGCCCTTCCATTTTAAATGCTTCCTCATGAAGCCCTTGCTGACACTAGGAAATAGAATACAGAAATGAATACCATCTGCACTGTTATCTTCACTTGCTAAGGAAAACAATTCTGACCACATGCTCCAAAATATGTGTTCATATGTAAGATTAGAATTATTCGCTGTGTTCATTGTGCTGTGGAGGGCTAACCTTCTGTAGGCTTGTCGGCGAAGAAAGGAGGAGGGTATTTGCTCTATCCTGAGGGGGACTGGAGTAGCGTCGTGACCCTTCTAGCCCTTGTGCGCTAGTCACTATACGCTGTCCTGAGTACCCCTGACCTCTAAGAGGTGCACCAGTGGCTGCTACGTATCTGCCCTAGAGCTTTTCTAGACTCTTCTTAGATAGCAGGTGAAGGGGAGAAGATCTTCGTGGCTATCAGCCTGAGGCGAAATGTGTTTGAAAGGACTACAAAGGCTACCTTATCTGAACAGAGATGCAAATCCAACAGAATGGTTATTTTAAAAATGATTCGTTCAGATACACCTTTGTGTATGATTTCCCCTCCTGATTCCTGAATTCCTTCTGAAGCTTTAATTGGAAGGAAGAAGTAGTACTCCCTGGCCACACTTCCTGGTGAAGGGAGCCAGCCATGTTCGAAGGTGTCTATAAACCCTCGGAGGACTACAGCCTTCTGGCGTCACTGCCCTAATCCCTACGAAAAACCATTCCTTTGACTATCTGAGCTCGTATTATATTTAGTTTCGGTAATTTAGTTTTAATTTACCTCACATTTATTACTAGCTTTCTTTTTTTTTTAATTTGAAGAATTTCTATTGTTACCTACATGTCAACTTGTAATTTTGTTTTCTAACAGCGTTATCAGAATATAATTCATACACCATCTAATTCATCCTTTTAAAGTCTACAATTCAGTGATTTTTGGGATATTCACAGATTTGCAACCATCACCGCAGTCATTTATAACACATTTTCATTATCCCCCAAAGAAAGCCCATTTAACAATCATTCCTATATTCCCCTCCTTACCCCTAAGTAACCACTAATCTACTTGTGTCTCTATGATTTGCCTTTTCTGGACATTTCTTAGGTAAGGAATCATAGCTTGTAACTGGTTCCTTTTACTTTTTCAGGGTTCATTCACATTGTAGCCTGTATCAGTACTCAAGTTCTTTTTATTGCTGAATTATATTTCATTGTGTGGATGGATCACACATTGTTTATCTACTCCTCTGTCACTGGATATTATCAGCCTTTTTTTTTTTTTCATTATGAGTTTGCCTTTTCCCTTCAACTAAGTAGTGGTGTGCTTGATGACAAGGACACTCTTCGTGTTTTTCATATTCCCTATGGGGTTTAGTATTGTGTCTTACAAGTTGGTAAGTGGGTAATCAAATATTTGTTGGATGATTGCTTGTTGATTGTAACCGCAGTACTTTTTTTTCTGTGGTTGTTGTAGTTCTGAGTATGTTTCCTATACTCTAAAGGTTAGTAATGGAATTATTTACAATACCATTTCTCTGGTTGTGAGTTGGAGATGACTAAATGGCCCACTTTCTATCTTTAGGCTCCAGATGGCACTGAATCACAGTCAGTCAGAACAAATGAAAACAAATATCAAGGAAAAGATGGTATGTTGGACCTGTTCTCTTGTATTTTCCTATTGATTAGCATAACAAACAGATATAACCTTTTAAAATATTCACCTTCAAATTCTAGTAAACAAATTTTATTAAAATGCTAATATATAAAGTGCCCACGTACGTAATTACATAAGGCTGAGAATATAGCGCCCATTGATTTTTTTTTTTTAAATGTTAGTGTATCTCTGTTCTACATCTCTGTGCATAATCCGTTTTCCTGAATGCTTACCATGTGCCAGGTACCTTGTGAAGATGTTTACCTAATTTATTATTCTCAAGAACTTTGTGTAGTGGGTACTGTTCTTGACCCATTTTACAGATGACAGAACTGATGTTTGCAAATGTGAAGTCACTTTCCCAAGGCCATACGGCTAGTCAGTGGAGCCAATGAACTTGGGGTCCTGTTCTGAAATAATAAATTCTCAATTCATAAATGGATTCCTTTTCAGAAAGTTTATAAAGACTTAAAAGTTAGGATTTTGGGGGGGCAATTCATTATAATCCTCTCCTATTCCTACTTTTTCTCTTCTATACCTGTTATTTCAGAAATGGATTAGAATTCCATGGCATGGATGAAAATAAATGGTAAGCTTCATTGGTGCTTAATCAGGGAAGAATTTATAGCTTTTTTCACTTATTTGCAAAAAGAAAAAAAATATTCTAAATTAAGCTTAAAAATTTAATCCTTACCGGGTTGTTTAAAAACTTTAACAGAGGTGGTCTGTGGCTGCCAGATTCCAGCCCAGGGACTTATCCTTTTGTTTTGTTTATGTTTTTAAGAGTGTTAATGCCACTAATAGTGTTGTATTTGGACTGGAAGCAGTAGGGGAGGAGTATCAGGTAGACTGTGGAGGACTGGGAAGTGTTCCCGACCTCATCACAATCAGGTCAGTCCCAGATTATAAGGGATATTTTGGAGTCTTGGAACAGCCAGTATCTCCATTTTTCTTTCCGTACTTTCCTCAGAACTTCTGTCCTGTGCCCCTGCCTTTCAAAATAAATGAATAGGTAAATAAGTGTGTGCATGTGAGTGTGGATGGCCACATACACGTCTATATATTTATATCTGTAAAAGCACTTGCTGTTACGTGGAAATTTC
The DNA here is from genome assembly GCF_007474595.2 of Lynx canadensis. Lineage (NCBI taxonomy): Eukaryota > Metazoa > Chordata > Mammalia > Carnivora > Felidae > Lynx > Lynx canadensis. The sequence continues at coordinate 117,668,704 of NC_044307.1, read as the reverse complement.
TTTGGTTCTATTTTTTTTTAAATATCAGAATGATATTACCGAGTGTTTCCCCAAGTCTGTGTACCAGTAAACACTGAAGGGGCAAGCAAGCTAGAAATAGCTGGTGCTGGCCTGTCGGGGAGCTAGGTCATTGAGAGAGACAGATGAACCTTTTAGGCCAATGCTGAGGATGCTTTGGGGAAGGGGGACTGGCCGTTGCTCAATGAACACTGAGGAAAACATTGTCTTTTCTTGATGGGTTCCCCCCTCACCAGAGGTGGTGATGTAGGCTATATAAACAGAAGTTCTGGAGGGCAAGTTCATTATATGAGTACTTCCCACCTCGCTTGCAGCAGCCAAGTAAAATGTGACCGACTTGCCTGAATTACAACTACTTTTGCTGGAATAGAGCCTCTGATCAGAATAATAAGACTGTATGTGTAATGTCATACGTGTAGCCCCGTGTCACTGAGTATGTACCACTCCACCTGTTGTGAGCAATGCCACATTCTTTCGATAGACAGTAAATTAACCAGTTTTATGTAAACCTTGAAAGGTTCAGAATGAAATGCATGGAAAACATTGTGTGGAGTGTGAAAGTGGACCTCTTTCTGTTTGAAATCTGAAGGTGTGAGTGACATTTTCTATTTTAAATGTTTTCCCATACTTGGGCTTTTCTTGATGTTCAATGAAAGATATTTATCCTAAATGAAAAAGTCATAAAGTCTTAATGTTGCAAGAGTTGTCCCATTTCCAATTAATCTGCTAATTATTATTCTTTTCATCAAATTATACAAGGCCCGTTGTTTTTATACATACACTTAGAAATGTTAATAATATCCAAATAACTTTAAAACTTTCATGTTAATATGCATATTTACTTATTTTCTCTTGACCATGCAGGAAGGAAAAGTCTCTTTAAAAATAAAGGCACTTTGGGATATTTTGAACAATTGAAAAACTTGAAGGAGTTTTGTCAAATATTTATAAGCCAGTGCTATTGTTCACTTTAACAACCAAAGGAGAATAAGGAAATTATACTATTTACACTTTAGGACTTTAAGAGTCAAAAGGTTTATCTCTGAATTCTCTGTTAACTTTTCTAAGAGTAAGTCATTGATTCATAGATGCTTTTAACTAGTTGGTTAACTATCCATTTCTTGTAGCGATGTCTCTGTCACCCCTGAAACTGTTTCTTTCTCCTACTGTCTACCATAACTTGATCTACCGTTTGATCTCTTAGGCTTTTATATTCATTTCTTTTATTTTTGCCACATTTTGGAGCAAATTCATATATTTTAAATATATTGCAATTTAATTATAATTTCTTCCCTCAGTTTTGAAATCAGAGAACATTGTGTGTGTGTGTGTGTGTGTGTGTGTGTGTGTGTGTGTGTGTATGAGGCAGTGGTGTTCATTGTAACTCTTACATGGGGGTGGTGAGGAGAAAAAAAGGGGGGGTAGCTTTAAAATTCTTGTCTGTACACACTCTGCTTCTGGAAAGGTAGCTTCTAATTTAAGAAAATGGCTAATCATTTTTTTTCCCCCTCTCCGAATGGTTTCCTAGGAAACCAATATACATATTCACAGTAAAACATACAACAGTGTAAACCAGCGGGAGAAGAAAACTAAAATTGTACTTTGGCCATTTCAGTTAATACTTTAAAAATTAATTGTAAAAAAGGTCTAGTTATTCTAATTAAAAAATTGTCACAAGCTGTTGGAATGACAACACAAATAATACGTAAACGTGCCATAGGTAGCAGCAGATAATTACCATCGAAGAGCTTCAAATTTATCCTTAGTTTTGGAATTGGCCTAGGGCAGTGTTTACTGCCTTTTTTTAACTGGGAGATGCTACCACGTTCACCTCTGTAGTTTGCAAGGCCCAGTGCAAACTGAAGATGTGACTTCTTGTTCAGATTCCAAGGCAGTAACAGTCGAGCATTAAACCCAGCAGGGGGCGCATCTGAACACAGAGTCCTGTGACTGCGGATCACACTCCCAGAAGCCTCCCCCGCTTATCAAACAGAAGTAATGAGGCTAGATTCGTGTTTATTCCTAATTTTCCATTGGGTGAAGCAAACTTTTTTTTTTAATTTAAATGACTACAAATAGAGTTTTCTGAAGGCAGTAGTTTTAATAATAGGCATAATATGTAAGTGGCATGCCTTTGTTAAAATTTTAAATCAACTTTACCTTCTGTTGCCTTGTGGTGTTAATATATAAGCATGTAAATGCAGCGTGTAAGTTTATTTTGTAATTCACAGCTGTCTGCTATGAATTAAAAGTCTGCAATGAAAAAAATAACAGTAATCCTGTCATTGGTTCCAAGGTTTTTATAATGTGAGTTGTGTTTAAACCAAAAACTTACCAAATAGTCTAATTTAGAACTATCTTCCCCAAAGCTTTGAAGCTGGTGTTTTCAGCAAAGAGGTTTTCGAATGTAAATTCTTTCCTAGAGGATTAACAACGGACAAAAAATTGTTAAACTATTATACACTCTTGAAATGTTGATACAAATATCCAGAATTTTTTTTGACAGGGTTTATAGTTGTGAGAACCTTCCTAGTCTTTGATATAATTGGGTGAAAAATCTGTTAGTTCACGTACCAGGTACTTCTAGAGCTGACTCCCACTGTGGTAAGTTTTTGGTACCAACTCTTATTCTGGAATTCTTACTCTGATAGGTAGGTAACATTCCAGAAAGGAAAGGAGGGGTGTTGAAGAGATTTCTTCCAGGAATCTATTCCACTGTTAGAAAGTGAAATGGTGTATCACTAGTTCTAAGAGAGAGTAAAAGTAACCTCTTTCCACCTCCTCCCACTTTTTGTTTTTGCTTTTAATCTCCCAGTGTAAAAAACAACAACAACAAAAAACCATTCAAGTCTACTGAATTTTTGTGAGGCTTTTCATTCAGAGTTTGAGATCATCCATCAATTTTGGAATTTGACCTGGTCTAAGAATTGTGACCTCCAACAAAGATTCCACAATTGAACTATGGACTCTAGTCTTCACCTTCCCTATACCCTCCATGCACCATTGGTAGGATTCTTTGCATATACGTTTTGCCTTTAAAATATCCATTAATTACTGACTATAGTAAATAGTACTTCCTCCAGAGGTTTGTATACAGTTGATATAAAGACGTAAAAAAAGAAATAAAGAAAATACATTAATTGAGTCATTCTTTTCCCAGACCAGGCATCTAGTCTAGTTGTTGGTGAAAAAGAGCTGATCCCACTGGTCCCTGAGGAGGCACCTGCCTCTGAAACAGACATCAACCTGGAGGTATCATTTGCAGAGCAAGCAGTCAATCAGAAGGAGAGTTCCAAGGAGAAGCCCCAGAAGAGCAGAGGCGATGACGCTCCATTACTTGTATGTAGTGCACTATTCAGATTTCACTAAATAGAAGAGTATATTTTTCACCAGCTTTTTATTTTGGAAATTTCAGACCCATAGAGAAGTTGGAAGAATAGTACAGCAAACAGCCCTACAGGATTCATGTAGATCCATTTGACGGTTAACATTTCACAAACTTTGCTTTTCCTCTTTCTACATTATCTATTTATATGTTGTGCTATCGGCTGTGCGCTTGCTTTTTTTTTTTTTTTTTTTTTTAAAGTAAGCTCTTTGCCCAATGTGGGGCTTGAACTCATGACCCCAAGATCAAGAGTTGCATGCTTGGCCCACTGACCCAGCTAGGCACCACCCCCCCCACTTTGTTTTAGCTTAACAAAGACCTACAAAACAACACAGCTATAATACTTAAGTTGAACACTAAAGCAATAATTGTATCTCATAACAGTCATATTAAAATGTTTCCAGTTGCCATAATATTGTCCTTTATAGCTTCTTCCTTCCCTACCCCCATCTGGAATTTGAGTAAGAGTTGTACATTGCATTTGATATCATATCATTTGGTTTCCTTGAAGGTAGATCACATCCCCTGCTTTTTCTTTAATATTTTTGAAGAGTCCAAATCATATTTCTGACTTTGTCTGTTCCTCATGACTGGATTCAAGTTAAACATTTTTGGCCAAACTACTGCAAAGATGAGGTTTATGTCTCTGATTGCATCAGCAAAAGAGGGGCATGCTGTCACACGGCCCCTTTATTGGTGATGGAAGTTTGATCACCTAGTTAAGAAGATGTTCACCAGATCTCCGTATTAAGATACCTTTTCCTGTATGCAATTAGTACTAATTTGTTATGCATGGGACTGGGTGAGTATCCCATTTGTCAGTAACAACCAATCGCCCACCAGTTTCCCCATGCATTTGTAATCCTTGCCTGAAACAATAATTAAACTAGCATTTGAGAAATGGTGATTTTCTAATTTTTTAATTCCTTCCATATTGATTGGTTGGCAATCTTGTGTAACACTTTCTCTCCCTTTTCTCTGTTTTTGAATATCACTATGGACTGATGGCTTCCTTTTTTTTTTTTAATTCATTGTTAAATAATCATTGTTTTTTTTCCTTTAATGTTCAAATATACCTAAATTTGACCAGTGGGAGCCCTTCAGGCTGGTTCCTATGTCATTTTAACATGCTCTCATTTCTTTTACTTCTTTGCTTTCTAGGATGAGATAGATGTTCCAAGCTTACTTTGTACTTTCCTTTCCTCGGACTTGAGACTCTGTTTCTTCAAGGAGCCCTGGTTTCTTTTAGTAGCAGATAGTATTTAGAAATTAAGCTTCATGTATTGAGTGTTCTTGTTGTTACTGAATGTCTTATATTTTTAAAAATAAATGTCATTATTTATTTTGTAGAAATTCACACCTGCAAAAGTTAAAAAAAAGTACGATGAACTTCCCATTAATTCCCTACTAGCCCCAACATTCATTAACCCATGGCTAATCCTGACCTATCCATACCCCCAACCAGTGCTCCATCTGTGTTATTTTGAAACACATCTCTTAATATTTTGTCATCAATAAATATTTCAATATGTAGTTCTAAAAAATCGCGGGGTTTTTATAAACATGTCCATATTACCATTGCTGTACCTAAAAAATGCTAACAGTTCGTAATTTCAAATATCCAGTAAGTGTTCAAATTTCAAATTGTATCAGCCATTTCATGATTGTGTTTTCAAATGTATTTGATTCCGGATCCAGTTAAGGTTTATGCATTGCAGTTGGTTGATATGTCTTTTAAGATTTTTTTTTTTTTTTTAAATTTTTTTTTTTTTTAACGTTTATTTATTTTTGGGACAGAGAGAGACAGAGCATGAACGGGGGAGGGGCAGAGAGAGAGGGAGACACAGAATCGGAAACAGGCTCCAGGCTCTGAGCCATCAGTCCAGAGCCCGACGCGGGGCTCGAACTCACGGACCGCGAGATCGTGACCTGGCTGAAGTCAGACGCTTAACCGACTGCGCCACCCAGGCGCCCCTGTCTTTTAAGATTTTTAATCCCTCCCTCTCTCTCCATTCATTATTCTCCTTCTTTCTCACTATCCTTTCTTCCTTCCCTTTCTCCCTCAAAATTTATTTGTTGAAGAAACCTGGTTATTAAGTTACAGAGAATTTTCCCCCTCCAATTTCTCATGTTCTTCTTGTTCTTGTAAATTATTTGATGATAGATTTAACAGATTCAGGTTTTTTTTTTTTTTTGATCAAGATTACTTCATATGTGATCATATATCAAGAGACAAAATATCTAGTCATTCTCTTTTTGTGAAATCAGCAGCTGCGGCTAACCAGTGCTTGGATCCATTAGTTTATTAATGGTTACGGGATGATGTTTTCATTTCCTCTTTTATTCATTTATTAACTTGAATACTTTTTTAAGAAAAACTTTCTAAAATGATTCCTTTTAATTGACCAGTTGTCATTTTTTTGGTTCCTTAGCACCTTTCACTAGTGACCAATTAATGTGTTGTATTTTAATTTTCTTCTAAAAAATAGAATTTAACTCCTAGATGTAGTCCTATATGACATGACCCTGGACAAAATTTCCCCTGCGTATGTGATATATTTTCTGCTTTAGGCCTAGAATTTTCTGTTACCTGCAAGAAACCCTGGGTCTGTTTAGTAGAAGTACACTTTTGTAAGTATGATCAGGACACCAGGACTGTTCCTTTCTGTGGGTTGGTCATTGCTTCAAGCCTGTTCAGAGGCCAGAAGTGCATGTGGATCTTCTTTCTTCCATGCCGAGAATAGTCGTTCTCAGGATACAGCAGGTGATATAATTAGAACACATATAATTACTTGTTTGTTTTATCCTCAGTTAATGCACAGCGTTCTCAGAATAACAATGGTAACGCTGCTATTAACAATATGATTACTAAGAAACAGTTTAAACTTGTTTTTCTTCTCTTCAGTTGTTTGTATCCTTGAGATATATCCCAAAAGGACTGTAATGATACAATTACTGTGCTTTAGGTTACAAAGGATAGTTACTCTCCATATGGTTAAGCCACCAACTGCACACTTGGTTGAGTAAATGGTTTCATTTTATTTTCAATTTTTAGGGATTGCTTTTTTGAAATGTAATTTCGTTTTGTAAGCATGTAAAATATTTATGTGGTCCAGAAGTCAAATTTAAAAACAAGTTGTATTAAAAGTCTGGCTTCTGTCTCTGAGCCATCATTCTATTCTCTCTATCCCCTTACAGGTAAATTTACCTTCTAAGTAAATTCTTTTTAATTTTAACTTTATGGTTTAACCTTCTGTTCTCAGATAAATGGTAGCCCACTATACACACTTTTCTCAACCCTGAATTTTTGTTATTTTTGACTTAGCATTATATTCTGGAAATCACTCCATAGTAACATAGAGAAATGTTTCTCATTCTTTTTTTATAGCTATATCCTACTCCATTGTGAAGATGCATCAAAATTTATTCAACCTTTTCCCTAATGGTGGACATCTAAGTTGTTTCCAGGCTTTATCATATATTTGTAAGAATCTGTTTTTATACCTGATGGGAAAAGTAAAGGAGTACGTATCCTTTGGCTTAAAGAGATGACCTATACTCCCAGACTGTCAGTGTAGTGGGCAGTCCATATCTCAACAGATGGAAGGGGTTTTAAGTGAAACACCGTAGAGTCTAATTTAAAAAAAAAAATGAAGACACTGTTGACTTCTAAGCTGTTCATTCAGAAGTGGAATAGAATATAAATTAATAGCTACTTTAGAGACTTAAAAACAAAACTTCCTTTCTTGTTTCATTCTCTGCTTAACATTTCTGCTTACCTACCCTCTTGATTTTATTCATGTTGTGCCCCAAGCTTAAAATTACCTTCCTATTTGGGCCTCCTTGTTGTTCCCTGTTTACCAAGAAAGTCTTAACTCATCCTTTGGGGTCTAGTTCGGTCTCTAACTTTATTATTAAGTCCTTCCTGGTTGTGAATTTACATTAGATACAATGTATAAAATAATCCTTTAAGCTGTTAAGATGCCATGCTTTTGATAATTATTGTCAATGTAATCTGGTATTTATCTATGCATATATGCATCTGTTCATCTCTATACCCATTTATCCATATGTCTTATAGAAGGCATGGGCATGTAAGCCTTTCACGAGTCCTCAGCATGGTTGATGGAATGAATATTTATATTCATCACTCTGAGGCAGGTGTCTAAGAAGATAAACCTTAAATACCATTTCTACTCCATGCTCCCCTGCTTCTGTAAATAAGCAGTAAGCTTTATGTAATACATTGTTCTGTGTTGACTTCCATTTTTTAATTCATTTCTTTTTTCTTACAACGTTGGGTATAGTCTTTGTTAATTCTTTATGATCTCTCACAGCAGATTCAGATTTCTCCTCTTAAATTTGTAGATCAGGTTTTATAACCTCTCATGGGCTTCAGTTTGAAAATGTAGCTACTACTTTGTTTTGTATACCCACTGTATCTCAGAAAATATGCTCTGTAATTTATCAAATGATCTCATGATGTAGATGTTACAATTCCTGTTTTTCATACAAGGAAACAGTAAATTATATATGGCCTGCAAAGGCTTGGCTTCAGGGACTCAATTTTTGAAGTTCACGTTTTTCCTGGAAGGACCATGTCGACTCCACTTTATGTGCCCTGAAGGTCTGTGTGTATTTAATTTAGGTGTGAGTTTAAGTGGCTCTGTATTGGTGCTGGTGACAACTTGTTCAGGGTAGCTTGGGATATTTTATCAATAAGATTCTGGCTTGTGGGGTCCATCATGTACAATAGAAATTTAATAATACTCCTTCAGCGTACTTTGGAGACTAAACATTAAGGATTCTGAAATTTTGAAGATCCATAGTTTTAAAAGTGTAAATGTGGTAAAGCCTCTATTCTAAATGCATGCCTATATTTAGTTCTTAGGTCTTTATTCAGTGTCCTTTGGATTCTTATTGAATTATGACCTTGATTGTCTGGTAACACAGCTCCGTGCATACTAAATACCAAAAACTAGGCATGGAGGCCCACCTTGGCAGTTTGCTGGAGAATGGAACAACTCTGGAGGACATTGAAGAGGTGTTGTTTCAGGATTGAATGAGGACACTGAAAGCCAAAGCAGACACACTTGTCCACAATGCAAAAATAGGTGTTTAGGGTTATAGTCCTGAATTGTCAAGAAAAGGTTAAATTACGGCTATTTGGTCTCCATTTAAAAAATTGAAGAAATATTGGAATGCCTGGGTGGCTCAGTCTGATTTTGGCTTGGATCATGGTCTCACAGTTTGTGAGTTAAAACTCTGTGTTGGGCTCTGTGCTGACTGTGTGGAGCCTGGAGCCTGCTTTGAATTCTGTGTCCCCCTCTCTCTCTGCCCTTCCCCTGCTCACAGTCTGCCTGCCTCTCTCTCTCTCTCTCTCTCTCTCTCTCTCTCTCTCTCTCTTTTGCAAAAACAAACATTAAAAAAAATTGAAAAATTGAGGAAATATGAAAAACTAAATTTGAAAGTTCATTTGTCTAGAAAAATATTCATCCTCTGAAAATTACAATGAAATGCTGTAATAAAATCACATTTTATACATGGAAAAATCTTCGTTAAGAAATGTATTTCCTAGCAGACCAGGAAAAAAAAAAAGTCATCTGTGGAAATTGACCAGGTAAGAATAGATTCTCTTGCTTTCCAAGTTGAAGGTAGAAGTGACTTGATGTATTAAAGTCAAGTCCATCAAAGTCCATCTTTACTGATGGAGTGCCTAAGGAGCCCTTTGTATTGTGAGGTCTGCAAAAGAGGGGTGCAGCTGGGGAGAGCTACCTGATTAATTTCTAGTAACACATGAGAACCAGTGACCTTATAATTTTTGAGGAATTTGATTTCACTTCATTCTTGAAGCACATTTTTCAAAAGGCAGAGAGCTTCTCTTTTGCTGAAATTGCGTTGCCTTCTCTTAGCCAGCGAACTGAACCATCCAGTCTATTAACTAAACAAAAATGACAGGGGACTTCATAAATATTTAAAGCTGCTGCTATGAATTAAACATTGGGATGAAGAACTAACTCCTTTCATTAAAGCACAATGATAAATAAATAAATAAATAAATACATACATACATAAATAAAAGCGAGTTCATGACATATATTGCTAGGTAAATCAAATGTTTGAACTAATAATATTTCAGGTTTCTCTAAACATTTACCTTGGCTAGTTCTTTAAATAATTAAATTACATGTGTTTGGCTTATTAGATCAATAGCTACTGATTTAAAGGAAACGTTTAGAGCTGAATAAAAAGAATAAATGGTTGGTAGATCAGATTGTTTCAGCCCTTCAGAAAACAATGCAATTAGCAGAACTCTGGGGCCAGGCCTGAAGAAAATGTGGCAAGTTTTGTGTGATTTTGCGAAGCTCAGTACAAATCACAGGACAGCGAGGGAGCATCCAGCCAGTGGCCCTGTACCTCACTGACCTCGATTCTGTGCTTTTCTCCCTGTAGGGTGTGTGTCTTATTCATTGAACAGACTGGGACAGGACCCCTGCAGTGTGCCAGGCCTATGGTAGAGTAGGGATACGGAAATGAGTCTGTATGAGCCCTTGAGGGGCTCACAGTCCTATACCAGTACCGATCCACCTAGATTCCTCCCCACATGCTCTGGTGGACAGAGAAAATGGAGCAGAACAGAATGGTTATCACTGCATTTAGAATCTAGAAGATCTGAATTTGCATCCTTCTTTTGCACGGGCTTTCTGGCCGTATTTAGTCTCAAGTCCCCACCTAGAATATGCTGTAATAATTCCTACCTGTCGGGACTTCTTGCAGAATAGGATCAAAAAACCATTTATCAAATAAGAGTATTAGCCTTATCATGTTTTCTCTTACCTTACAGTAATAGTTAGGCAAAAAGGAAAGGCACAAAACCTTGAATTTATTGAAAAAGCTGTAGGAAAGAAATGTAGTGATAATGCAACACTTTTTGAGTCTTTACTTGGGCCATTTGATCCTCACCACAGCCTTGTAAGGTAGGTTCTGTTGTTCCCATCTTACAGATGAAGTGGCTGAGGTGACACAGAGGTGATGTAATTTGCCAGAGGTCACATAGCTAGTAAGTGATGGAGACAAGATTGTCCACCTGTGGTTTGGCCCCACGTTCTCAGCCCCCATGCACTGCACCGTTAACACTTACGCTGGAAATTCACTTAGACTATATATTTAATGATGTCTACTGCTGTTTTATTTCATATTCTCATAAAGAACTATAGAAAGTTCTCTCTTGGAGTTGAGTTTGCTTGAAAGGAATTAGCTGCTCAATTCCAAAAGTTGTAGGTTTGAGGAAATGCTTTAAGACAGTGAAACTTCAACATTTTGGTCTTATAACCTTTTTAGGCTCTTAAAAAGTACTGAGGGACTTCAAAAAGCTTTTGTTTCACTAGTCAGGAAGGATGTTGGTATTGAGGACAATAACTACCATGGCTTCCAGCGCTTTGACAAAAACCTCAGATACGTGGCCTTCTGGCTAAGAATCTGTGATTTCCTATTGTTGGAGCATTTGTTGGCTCCCTGAACTTTGCAGCTACTTAGAAGTATGCTGTGGCTGAACCAAGACAGAAGGCATACACATAGTTCTACAGAAATTATGGTTTCATGAAAGATTTTGAGGAGATGAGGATGGCCGTAAGTGATTTTGGAATGTGAAGAATTTCTTTGGATTGAGTTCCATGGAAGTTTGTCGCTAACCTCTGTTCTTGGCCTATGAAACGTGAATACATAGACTAAGGAATCATTTTTCTTGATAAGTAAACAACAAATACTATGAGAGTAGTGATTTTGTCTATATCAGTTATTATACCTATGGATATTTACCAAATTAGAAATTAAAATTGAGACATTTGGAAATTATTAATCCACTTTACAGTATTACAGTTACCATAAATAACATTTTTATGAAAAATCGTCATATTTTCTAAAATTATTTTTTAAAAGATTTTCTTTAAAGTTTATTTTGAGAGAGAGCACACGTGTGCAAGTGTGGGAGGGGCAGAGAGAAGGTGGGGGAAAGAGAGAGAGAGAGAGAGAGAGAGAGAGAGAGAGAGAGAGAGAATATCCCAAGCAGGTTCTGCACTTTTAGTGCAGAGCTTGATGTGGGGCTCGAACTCACAAACCACAAGATCATGGCCTGAGCTGAAGTGGGATGCTTACTCTACTGAGCCACCCAGTCACCCCCTGAAACAAATTATTAAGAAGTGTGCCATGGTTTTACATTTTATCCACTCCAGTGTTTCACTGTAGTAGAAGTCAGTTGGGTCCTCACCTCTATATTTGTGTTCAGTCTGTTGCACCAACACCTGTCTTACACCTTTGGCAAACTCCACTGAATAATCATAAGGGAATGGGAGTGAAAAAGGCAAGTAATGCCTTAGTATTACTCATTAAATAGTTTTGACCTCATAGGTGCCTTGAAAGAGTATTCGGTAACTTCCTGGTTCCCTGGACCTTACTTTGAGAACTGCTGCTTTAAGACCTGTCTTTTGCACTAGTTTTTAGACCATGAAGTGTTAATAACATGGTACAAAAATGAGCAAAGTAAAGGGAATAAAAGGGAACAGTTGAACATCCTTGTCCGTTAAATGAGGAAGTGAAGAATAAACCCTAAAGATATAACCTTTATAACCTTTTTTTATCAAACCATCAAAGAATGATCATAGTTTTTAGTAATCCGTAAATACAGTAGGAATAAAATTTGTCTTAAATATGTTAGCGAAATTCATGTTTTTACTTTGTGCTTTCTTATATTTAATGCATTTAATATTAAAAGTGGCTGAATAGGTCGTAGATAATATTTGGGAAAGGCAGGAAATAACAAAACACCACTTGCCTGTGATAGTAGTATCTCTAAGTCTCAGTTGATTTATTCAGTGGTGAAGGTAATAATGATAGGGACAATATAAAGGTGCTTGGGAAGTGCCAGGCATTTAAACGCCACCACAGCCCACTGAACTAGGTGGCCTTCTTCCCCTCCTCTCCTTTTCCCCTCTACCTGTTCTCTTTTTCTTCCTCTCCCCTCTACCTATGTCCTCCTCCTTCGTCCTGTCTCCTCTCCCCTCCTCCTCCCCACTGTCCTCCCCTTCTGCCGTTTTCAGAAACCGTGGTTAAGCAGTTGCCAGATTGTTAGTGGCTAGTCAGTAGCTAGATGAGTGGTAGTCATTCTGGCTTTAACATCCATGCTGTTAGTATCCCTTCTGCTCTCCCTGTCACCCCAGTGCTCTACAGCCCTTCTGTACCTACCTTATCTGGGTTTTTATGACAATATTTTAATATGTATTATAAATATTATTTATTTCACATCATTATACCTATAATACACATGACAGAATGTAGGTAAAGGGTACCTCGTACATTGTAAGCACTCACTCATGGCTCTATCCTCTTTTTCTTCCTCCTCCTCCTACTCATGGTTGGTCTTCTAATCTTCCTTGGTTCTTAAAAGTCAATAACTAGAGTTCTTTTTCAGTTTTACCATCTCTTTTGTCCTCTTTGCCACGAGGATTAGTACTCCTAGTACATAGTCTGGTCACATCGTCTGTTGTACCTCACATACTGACTCGCTATAGGTTTGAGGACCATCCTCATGACAAGATGGCTCTTCATCCTGACTATAGAAATTCTGCCATAGCTTTCATCGTCACTGCTTTGAGTATAGCTTCTTTGCATAGTTACGGTTTAGTCGTCTTTGACTAAAAGGGTTAGATATTATAAACCTTTATTAATGGTACTTATTTTAGAATTTCAGACTGCCAAAAGACAAAACGGGTACCACCAAGATTGGTGACCTGGCACCCCAGGACATGAAGAAGGTTTGCCATTTAGCCCTAATTGAGCTGACTGCCCTCTACGATGTATTGGGTGTTGAACTGAAGCAACAAAAAGCTGTGAAAATCAAAACAAAAGGTAATTTTGAAACAAAGAACAGTTAGATTTACTTCAGAAGTAGCAAAGATGAGCTTTTGAGTGGTATTCTTAGAGGGGGAAACACCTACAAAGTAAACTGACACTTGACTACATCTGAAGTTCAGATTCTAAAACGTTGTTTTCAAAAATCTTGAAACTTGATAAACATACACCATTCTCCCGGACTATAGAAAATAAAGAGGTAATAAAATACTTAATTACCTTTGAAGGGAATCCTAAGTTAAGGAATCTTTCCGCAAATGTTCTTTCCTTTGAAAATAGTATGTTTAAAAAGTACATTGGGTACATAAACTACTTTATTTCCAAAATCAGATCTTGAAAAGTAACTTGAAGGTAGTTGATCGATTGCTTTTGCTTATTTATTTGATGGGAAATACATAGGGTGGTTAGTAGCCTGTCTCTTTGCTCATTTACATTCTACTTTTAACTATTTTGCAAAAAACATTCTTTGCTTAATATTAAGAAAATAATGCCATTGTGGCCATAACACCACCAAACTGTACTCATCGTGGATATGTGTTTTTCTTTTGTAAGCAACTTGCTTTACCCATTATATAAACAGACTTTATTTTTTATGATATGATAGAGAACAGACATCTTCTCAATTCTTGGTCTGGAAATCCAGATAATTCTCTATTGACAAAGTTTAACTGTTTAGGAATCTCTGACCTCTTCTTTAAGTGCTCCCTTAAAGAGATACCAAGAATTAGGATTATTGAGTTACTATGGTAACATTAATAAAGACACGTATTTCCCTGATTTAAGTTTTAGAGGCAGTTTCTCTGTAGGAATGAAGTATATCTACCCTCAAGGTCCTTTCTCGCATGCTGGGCCCCAGAAGACCTCATTCTGTGCTCAGTTCCTCTGAGTGTTTTAGCTTAAGGCTTGAGATGGTGAATTTCTGAGTTAAATGGTGCTTCTGATTTTCCACAAGTCCATTATAGATAATGAAAGACTTTAGATATTTTTTCAGAAACTTGTCACAAAGCCTTTTCCAACTATAAAATAGAAATATAATTTAAATAGCTGTGACTCAGTACTCAGGACTTTTAAAATGGCTTAGAGAGGCTTTTTTATGTTTGAGAATTGCTTTCTAACAGAGAGAGAAATAATAAGCCATTCTCATTAAGAGCGTTAACTATTAACAGAATAGATTTTCTTTCTGTTTCTTAAATATTTTTGTATCTTATCTAATAGATTTATCTCCCAAACTGGACTCCTGACATTTTTGAATATTACATTTTTTCTTAATTCCTAAACTAGAAATTATTTTTTGGGTTACTGGTATTCTTTTGAGTGGCATCTCTATAGAGAGTCAGTTTTCAGTGTCCTCATTCCACAATACAACCCCCCCCCCTTTCCTTGTTCACAAATGATTTATATCTCCCCTGATGATGTGTGTCACACTTCTGTGCTAACTGTACATTCATTGATGGGGGTGGGGTAGGAGGTGCTAGGCAGAAGTTATGCTCACACCAGACTGAATGCATATGATTTTAATTTAGAAAAATTATAAATTGTTGCCTTTCATTTCGTGGGGAGTTATTCCCAAATATATAAAACTATGAATTTCAATTTAAGACTACCAAATATCTATATTTTCCAAAGAAAAACATTTGTAGAACAAGATCATAATGTTGGCTGATTTCTCAAAAAGCAAGAATTTATATTTTTCTGTACTGTAGGATGTTAGATGTCAATTAAGTATGAAAGAGATGAGTAACGTTTGCTTTAACCAGAACTTTTGATTACCTTTAGTAAATCATTTGCATATTTTACATACTCCTATAGCACTATTTCTCTTATCTGGCAGTTTACACTTTTCTAATTATTATTTTTTTAATGTTTATCTATTTTGAGAGAGAAAGAGAACACGTGCGCACATGCGTGCCCGAGTAGGGGAGGGGTGGAGAGAGAGGGAGAGAGTCCCAAGCAGGCTGCGTGCTGTCAGCGTGAGGCTGTCACAGGGCTCAATCTCCTGAACCGCGAGATCATAACCTGAGCCGAAATCAAGAGTCGGATGCTTAACGGACTGACCCACCCAGGCATCCCTATAGACTTCTAATTATTTTGATGATTATTTGCAATCATTTGCTTAGTTGTCTTTCCTTGTTAGATTCCTATATAAGACAGGGTCAAGATTTTCTTATTGAGATGTGTATACATAATGGCTAGGTAATGTCATTCACTTAGAAGTCCTCAATAAATAGTTGTGTGTTTGAATGACTACATCAGAAGTCTGTTGATGTAATATTTTTGCATTAATATTTTGTAGATTGATGGAAATTAAGAAATTTTATTTTTTGTTGCAGATTCTGGTCTTTTTTGTGTTCCATTGACAGTATTGTTAGAACAAGATCAGAGGAAAGTACCAGGAACTCGAATACCCTTGATATTTCAAAAAGTAAGTAAGCCTAGATGGGTCAGCATAGAGAGAACATACTTGAACTAATAGAAGTTTTTTTCCTTGGCATTCATAATATTATAATCTCATTTTCCAATTGATGTGCTCTTTTATTTTGTACTTTGATTTTTCTATTCAGGAAACAAATTTGTTTCAAGGGCTCATAATTTTTATTTCATGGTGATGTTTTCTGTGTTATTACTATAACTGTGATTACCTGGCATCATTTTCCTGTCTTATATTAGCTAGCTTGGTATAATTGAGATTTCAATTCTATAATACACAGGAGTGGGAACTGCTTATAAGTTTCTAGGGAATTGTATCCTCATGAATATTTCATGCCTGTATGTATTTCCCAAGCTTTCCTATTTACAGTGAGGATGTCCAATTTAATTTACTAGTGCCTACTTCCAAAGTAGGCAAAGAAACCATAAAGTAGAATTAGAAAGTGATTGCTAAACTATCAAGTCACTGGTGTGATCCACGCTCAATTATTCATAAGGGGAGGATCTATGGCACTATAAAAATTTCAGTCCAATCTCTGAGTCATCATTGTTCAGAAACCCAGATTCTAGGTGATAAAAGCCAGGAATGCTACAGCGAGGAAGGTAGGTCAGATCAGTTATGGACTACCCAGGCTGTAGATTTTTTCCAGCACATCACAATTTCTGAAAGCTCTGGGGAGAGCAAGAGTGGCAGTGGGAACTTTCACAATTGGCTGGCTCAACAAACTCATTCAGTAGTAAAGCTTAGTCTCCTTGGCACGGATTCTTCTGCTCTTCCAAACCAGTCATTAGCCGTCTTAGCTAGTAACCTCTGATTGCATTATTCCTCATGTTCACCATTACACCCAAACCTGTATCTCATTGTTTCTCCTAATGATCTTTGCTCCACGCCGTGTGTTCTACTCATCAGCCTCTGCCAGTCCCTGCCTGTAGACCTTGTATCTGTGTGGATAGTTGTCAACCATGCCTGTGATTAGCTGGAGATGCTAACAAATGTGGGCCATGTATTCACATCAGCTTAAGTAAAAGGTGCACGTTACCACCACAGATGACTGTATGGAGCAAGGATCTCAGCAGCATCCTTTCCAAGTGGATATGGGTTCTCCAGAGAAACAGAACCGATAAGGTGTTGTGTGTGTATGCATATTTGTACAGAGAGATTTCTTTTAAAGAATTGGCTTATGCCGTTGTGGGAACGGCACATCTGAAATAGAGCAGTCCAGAGTCTGGAAACTTGGCCAGAGGTGATAATGGCAGCGTTGAGCCCAAAACCTGCAGGTTGGAAACTCCTGTAGGCTTTCCATGTTGTAGTCTTGAGGCAGGATTGCCTCTTCTTTGGGAAACCTCAGTCTTTACTGCTGAGGCTGCCAACTGACTGGATGAAACCCACCCACGTTATGTAGAGTCATTTGCTTTACTCAGAATGTACTGATTTAAGTGTTAATTACATCGTAAAAAATACCTTCACAGTAGCATCTAGGCTGGTGTTTGACCAAATAACCAATGATGAGTCACGCTGGACTTTTATCAAATTCACCATCATACTAGTGAAGAGTAAGCTTTGGTCCCCACAGAAATTCGGAAACTGTCTCCTGATCAGGCTGAGGATTGAATGCAGTCCCCTGTGATTTTCTCTTGGAATTGTTTTCTCATTTATTATTTTACATTTCTGCCACTCATTTCAACATTCTGAAGACTCAGGCTTCCAACCAGTTTGAAGTTGTTAGATAATAGCCTTAAAGTCTCTTTGTTCACATAACAAATAAGGGTATGAAGAGTTTACTCTTAGATAAAACTCCTCTACTTGCGTCCCCTCTGAATTATAAGCACAAAAAATACAGTCATCTGTCACTGAAAAATATTTTTTGAGTGATCAACTCTCACCCCAATTAGGTATTTCCTCCATTTTGTACAAAGGAAAGAATTGGAAGTCACTGATTTGCAAAAAAAGATTTATTACCAATTTTTAGAGGATTACACTTTTTTATTTATTAAGAATTATACCCCAAAAAGGGCTTTAACAAAGCTTAGTTAATATCTGTGAATCATATCTGTTGTTTTCTTGTTAGTTTTGTTTTGTTTTTGCTCAGAGACACATTGTTTAAAGTGTAGTCTCGGAAAGAGTTAAGGAAATAGAAATATTCTTAATTTTTATCTATAGAAAAATTCTGACAAACTGGCAAATTCTCACTGTCACAGGAATCTGCCAAATCAAAGATACTTTGTGTCAAAAACTTCTGACTTCATTTTCAATTCATAAATTTGTGTAAGTATGTAATCTCTCTTGGGAAATAGTATGAACATTATTGATAAGTTATGTAATGTCTCTTGTAGGATAAATTACTAAAAAGCAGCCTGATTAAAATATAGATCAATATAGTTATTTTTCATTTTTAAGTCTTGAAAGTAAAAGTGCTATAGAATATTATTTATATTTTGATAATGCTATATAATGTGGTAGCTAAAAAGTTATTTTTTTTTCAACGTTTATTTATTTTGGGGACAGAGAGAGACAGAGCATGAACGGGGGAGGGGCAGAGAGAGAGAGAGAGAGGGAGACACAGAATCCGAAACAGGCTCCAGGCTCTGAGCCATCAGCCCAGAGCCCGACGCGGGGCTCGAACTCACGGACCGCGAGATCGTGACCTGGCTGAAGTCGGACGCTTAACCGACTGCGCCACCCAGGCGCCCCTAAAAAGTTATTTTTTAAAAAATGTTTAATGTTTATTTTTGAGAGAAGAGCGTGAGCAGGAAAGGGGCAGAGAGAGAAGACGACACAGAATTCTAAGCAGGCTGCAAGCTCTGAGCTGTCAGCACGGAGCCCCACGCGGGGCTCGAGCTCACAAAGCATGAGATCATGACCTGAGCTGAAGTCGGATGCGTAACTGACTGAGCACCCAGGTGCCCCATAAAAATGTTACTTTTAAAGAGAGAAATATGAAAAAAACACATGGCATTCTTTGAGGCAATATATACGCATATCTCTATTGAATGCTGCTCTTTCACATTAGAGAATAATGAAAAGAACTTAAATATAAAAATTCAAGACTTACTGTCAATTATTTAGAAATTATCCATTTTTCCTGTGTATTTAATGAAAACGGAAGGCATATATTACTGCTAGGAACTAATTTGCTGTAGCAGCTAGCACAGAATTTTATTTTTTGCCACTAGAACATTTTAAACATTTTAGAAGATGAAATAAAAATGAAAATTGCTTGAACAGTGAATAAATTTTGCATGGTCTTATTTGATAAATTTGGTTTTAAATCCTTTATTGAATAATGCCCTTCTCATCTGAGATAATTCATGTAAAGGTTTGCTGTGGGTTTACTATCTAACGTAATTGAAAAATGTGATCTTGGAAAACATTCCAGTTGAATTTTTAAAAATCGTGTACTGTTTTGACTGGTCAAGGATGGTTCTTTCTTCAGCTGATAATAAATCCTTAGGAGAATTTCGAGACTACTCTTTGCTTTATTCTTACCTGACTCCCCCAAGATCAGTGCATTCTTTGGCCATAATCCAGGGATAGAAGAAGTGAGGTCATTACAGAAAAATTACCTCTCTTCCAGTGTCTACACAGTACAATATATCTGATTTCAGGACATCTAGACAAAGGTCAGGAGACCTCATTTTATGATACCATGCTTTGCTCCTAGTAGACATTTGTATAAGCAAGGGAGAAGCAGTAAGTTTTGTGCAGTTTATAGAGCCTTGGTAAATCATTAAAGGAGATTTCTCTGGGGGAAAAAAAAAGATAAAAATTTACATTCTTTGGCACTCTGGAAGATTTTATTTATGTCTTAGGGTGTGCAGAGAGATTTTAGTAAGTTTGGGGATGAGTGAAGAGTAGGTCTGTCTTTTGTGAAGTTATAAGACTTGTGAAAAGGGGTGGGTGGTAGGAAGGAAAACCTATCTGATACTAGTAATTGCCTTATATTTAACCTGAGGACAAGGAAATGGATTTCCTTAAAATAGCAGAGTACCCCCTATAAAGCCTTTGGGCACTGCCCAGGGAATACGTATTTCAATTGGAAGATCACTCTGCCAAGAAACTAAGTACTTTTTTTTAAATCATCTTCCTAAGCTTCCAACAGTATGCCATTGTAATTTCTCCATTTGCCTTAATCTTGTAGGTTTTGGCATTATTTAAAAAAAAAAAAAATTTGTTACTTTAATGCGGTTCTGGAGATAGACCTGTATGTATTCACTGGGTATCAGGTACGATTTAAAAACCCTATACAAGAACTGTTTTTACTTAGGTTTACCACCAAAAGCTTAAAAGCTTAAAAATGAATATTCACAAACCGTTTTTTTTTCCTTCATACCATAAATAATTATTTCAAACAAACCAAAAATGAGATGTAAATGTGCAAGTACTGGAATTTCCTAGATTTATTTGATTGCAGAACATACATTTCTGGAAAAGCGGAAGAAATGGATGGTCTCAGTGGCTTTTAAACAATGAACATCTTCAGTCTCCATTTGTTTAGAGTATGACAGCTGTTGTGTGAAATTATACACTTCTGTAATAAAGGAGAATAAAACCCAACTTTTTCTAATTTGTGAGTAAAGTTTCAGGGCTTCACTGGTTTGCAGGGTAGGGCTAGCGCCATAGCATTCAAAACTTGGTGAAACCCAGTTTACACGTCAGCTTGCGTGTATTTATATGTGAAGCAGATCTTAAATTTGTAATTGTACCTCTCAAGAATACCCAAGTCAGAATGTTCTTCTGTTTCTACGCAGCTGATTTCTCGGATTGAAGAGGGAGGCTTGGAAACTGAAGGCCTCTTAAGAATACCCGGAGCTGCCATTAGGATCAAGGTGATCTCTGAGTTCCACCAATGTTGTTTAATTCTGCTTTGCCATTTTATTTTTAAATGCTTTAAATGTATGTTTATTTTTGAGGGGGGCGGGGAGGAGCAGAGAAAGAGGGAGACCCAGAATCCAAAGCAGGCTCCGGGCTCTAAGCTGTCAGCACAGACAGCTTTGGCCTTTGAAAAGGTAACTTGTCTTCCCCACCCCTTCTTCCCATGCATAACGATAAAACCGCTTAATTTTTTTTTAAGTTTATTTATTCATATTGAGAGAGAGAGAGCTTGAGCAGCGGAGGGACAAAAAGGAAGGGAGACAGAGAATCCCAAGCAGGCTCCACACTGTCTGCGCAGAGCCTGACTTGGGACTCGATCCCACAAACCGTAAGATCGGGACCTAAGCTGAAACCAGGGGTAGAATGCTTAACTGACTGAGCCACCCAGGTGACCCTTCACATTCAGTTTGTATTTAGTTTTCTGTTTTCTTAACATTCAGTTTATATTTGGTTTTATGTAGTCTCTGCTGATTTTTATAGGTTTTGATTTCTCTTCAGAATCACATTAGCTGTAATAATACCATGAGAAATAAAGAAGCAAATAATTTTAATGTCTTTGCTGTGCAAGCCTAGAATAGGCACAAAAGCATAACAAGCAAAAAGACACGAGTAGTTTCATCCTTCTCAGGAAAAGAGAACATGATGAGTCAAAGTATCAATAGGGGGACTGGTGGTGGATTTAGTCAGCATGAGTAATAGCAATTGAAAAAAGTCAGGATGGGCACCTGAGTGGCCCAGTCGGTTAAGCGTCCCACTTCGGCTCAGGTCATGATCTCATGGTTCGTGGGTTCGAGCCCCGCGTCAGGCTCCTTGCTAACAGCTCAGGTTCTGTGTCTCCCTCTCTCTGTCTCCTTTCCTCCTTGTGCTCTCTGTCTCTGTCCCCCTCCCCAACTTGTGCATGCTCTCTCTCTCTCTCTCAAAAATGAAATAAATGTTAAAAAAAGATTAAAAAGTCAGGATGATAAACTCCAGCAGGGGAGCAGAGTAGGAGACATGACAATAGTCCCCATACAGAAGTCTTTGGGAGCTGACAGAATGAGACTCTGCCCCACTGCTATCCTGACTTTCATACTTCCTGTCTCACTGGATGCCAGGTAGCCCAAGCCTGGCTTGTGAAAGAGATGAGGTGATTCCCAGACTTGCCCTTCCTCCCTCCCCCTGTCACCTTTTCTGGCAAGATGCCATTTTGTTCCCACTCTCTTGGGATGCTGTGTATCTTCCGCCTTTCTCCCTGTCCCCCATCTCCTGCTCTGGGGATAAAGCATCCAGTAAATGCATGTAAAGATGGACTCACCCTGCAGATGAGGCATAGTACATCAGCGTCCCAGGGGAATTGCATTTTACAGGGGCCTCATGCTTGAAATTGTGGCTGTATCTAGGAAACGTGTCTAGGAAGAGGTTTTGGTTAGCAGCCACTAACAGTCTCCTCTCCCTCGCCTCCAAAGTCAGCTTTGGCTCTCACCTGAGAAGAGCACAAGTCTTCCAGAATTTGCAAATCCAAGAGAAAACAGGATAGGGAGAAGAGAGATTTTCTCTTCATTTCCTCAAGACCTATTCTATCGGACATTTTTAGAACTGAATCAGGGAGAAACGACTCTTGGTGGGCGCACGTGCTCTTTGCCTGTGACTGAGGCTGTGGGACTGCCAGGACTGGAATTAGTATTCATACCTTGCACGGTTCACATCATCTGCTTATTTTGATAAGCTTCCTCAATGTAGGATGCTAGTTTCGGCCTACTTGGCTCTTACTGCATAGGGTGATCTCCGTTTAATCAGATTCGAGTAACCTGATACATATACCCTGCTCACAAATTTCATTCAGCTTGTGTCCCGTGGGTTTGGTGTCTGGTTCACAGAGGTCCCTGAAACTGCTTTGGGGTCCGTGTACGTTTGATTAGGTGCCATTGGTTTTTTTTGTTTTTGTTTTTTTGTTTTTTTGTTTTTTTTACCAACAGTCAAACATGGATAGTGTGTGTGATTCTGAGATAAGTTCTGTTGAGAAGCACGTCCTCTTACAGAGAAAGAATCCCTCAGAAACAGGTAGCGTGACTTCAGATTACCCACATCGGCAAGAATGCCGCTTCTCAGTTCACTAATTAGCACAATGTGATGGCCAACTCCTGAGAGTTGTAAACACATTTCCTTGAGTATAGGGTAGTGAACAGAATGCATGTTTTACATTTTTGACTGGAGGGCTGGCAGACCAGCTCTTAGAAATGTAATTTCTAAGAAGGTCAATTAAGTGGATTCATTTGGCTCAACTCTTCAACCCAGCCTATTGTCACATCCCAAATTATGCAGCAGCTGGTCCATTATAAATAATTTAAAGATAATATGCAAAGTTTTTGGTTGTCTTTCTCCCCAGCCCCACCAAATTCTTTATACTCTTTGCCTACTCCCCCCAGCCCTTCCCCCTCCCTCTCAATCCTCCCCCTCTCCTTTTTCCTCTCCCTTCCCCCTCCCCCTCTCCTACTTCGCTCTCCCTCTTCCTTACTTCTTCTCTCATTCCCTCCTTCCCTCCTTCCCTTCCTCTCTCCCTTTGCCTCTCTTTCCCCTCCTCCCCATTTCTAGGCTCACCTTTATGTATTTCACCAATTACAAAAATAAGTAGAGGGCAGAGTTGTGTTGGGAAGAGAAAGCGGACTAAATTCACCTCACAAGAAAAATGAAGAATATTCTTTGGGAGAACAGTTTAAAATAATCAAGGACGTGACAGAAACTTGGAAGGATTTCCAACATAATAAGATTTATGCCACAGTGAAATGCATGTAGAAAATAGTGATTATGAAACTAAGTTGATTACTAATAATTTGGCAAATCTTATGGAGTCCTTGAGGTAAATGAACTTGGTATTTCTAATTTTGCATGGACTCCGACTGTTTTCCACAGCTAACAGCAGGATGGCTGTGTCACGTACGGCTTACCATAAGTAAGCCAATATACCAAGACAGGTATATTGATGTATTTTCAGGCCTCATTTGCTGTAGAACTTGGTTTTCCATTTCCCAGAGGTGACTAATCAGAGGTAGCCTTCTGCTTACAGCCCCAAGATTGATTATGTATTTTGTTATGTAATGTACTTCTAAATAATTTAAAACAGACTTGATAAAAATGAGTTTTTAAAAATTGAGTGAAAAATTAACATAAAGCCCCCCAGATGGAAAGACTATTTCCACTAATCTTTTTTTTTTAATAAAAAAAATTTTTAATGTTTATTTTTGGGAAAAAGAGAGTTCATATGAATGGGAGTGGCAGAGATAACAGAGGATCCGAAGTGAGCTCCATGCTGACAGCAGAGAGCCCGTTGGGGGGGCTCGAACTCCCGAACTTGCGATCATGACCTGAGCCACCCAGGCACCCCTTAACTAATCTTTTAATTAAACCTTTACTGCTTAGGGTCTGTTGCATATCCAGGAGAATGTATACCATTTTTGCATTTCGGGGGCCATGGGTATAATTTTTCATTGGAAAAGTATGCTTGGCGGAGTAGTATTTTTCTGAGTGACAGAGAAGTACTTTCAGATTCCTTCGAGAGAGTACAATCTCTTGTAAAGTGGGAAGTGGATCACACTTTCAGCAGGAAAAAAAAATACACTTACTGTAGCTTTTTTTTTTCTTCTTCTTCTGCCTTTCAGAATCTTTGCCAAGAACTAGAAGCAAAGTTTTATGAAGGGACGTTTAATTGGGAAAGTGTCAAGCAGCATGACGCGGCCAGCCTGCTGAAGCTGTTCATCCGGGAGCTGCCCCAGCCGCTGCTGAGTGTAGAGTATCTGAAAGCCTTTCAAGCTGTCCAGAGTAAGTGCCATCTCTCTCTGGAGCGGTCCTTGTCCTGCTGCCATCCATATTAATTGTTTTAATGACACTTTGCATCCCAAAGGATGTAACCAGATATATTTGGGTAGACAAATTGACTCACTGTCAATGGATGCTTGAATGCCACACATTGTTTTCCTTTTCCTTTAGAAATACGCGTCTCTGAGTAAACGGTTAACAGAATGTTCTCTTCAGGTACAGATTGCATGCCCATCAAGCAATACAACATATTTTCTCGTTAAAACCTGGAACTTCACATTTCTTTTATAATAGAACGAGTCACGTAAAATCTGATACATTTTTTTTTTCTTGCCAAGTGTTAAAAGCAACACTTACTGGAGAAGCTGTGGATTACCAGTTATCATAAAAGCACAGGGAGATGCGGCAGAGTCTGTGATTATTTCCTGAAAAATTAAGTTCTGAAATTGTCACGCAGAAACATGGAACAAATTATTTGGCTGCCTCCCTGATGGAGGGCTGCAAACACCTCCTATCTTGCTGTTTCGTGGTCTTGGGCAAGCTCCAAATTAACGTCTCAAATAGTTGTTGATTCTTTTCCAGTGAATACAGGGATCTTTTAAGGTTTATGTACTGGCATAATTATTCCATTTAGTCCTAGAGGCCATCTGTAAAGGAAAGAAGCCACCACTACGTTCTAATGGCCATATCTTTAACTTCCAAATTGGGACACTTTCGAGAGTGAACGGGGGCCACTGTTGATGACTATGGTGAGCTCCACCAGACCTGTTCGGGGGAGGATTCCAACTTTTTTTTTTTAATGGAGATATAATTGACCTATAACATTAGATACAACATAATGGTTTGGTATTTGTATATATCGTAAAATGGTCATTACCGTAAGTCTGATTAACATTCATCACCACGCATAGTCACAATATTTTTTTTTCTTGTGAAGAGAACTTTTAAGACCTACTCTCTTAGCAACTTTCAAATATACAATACATTGTTATTAACTGTAGTCGCCATGCTGTACATTACATCGCAAGTTTGTGCCTATTGACACCCTTCACCTGTTTTGCCCCCTCACCACCCCCGCCTCTGGCTTGCACCAATTGTTCTTGGTATCTATGAGCTTATTTTTTGGTTTGTGTTTTGTTTGTTCTTCTAAGATTCCACCTATAAGTGAAATCATATGGTATCTATCTTTGTCGTACTTTACCTCGTATAATGTCCTAAAGGTCTGCTCATGTTGTCACAGGTGGCAAGATATTGTTCTTTTTATTTTATGGCTGAATAATTCTGTTATTTTCCAGGCTATTCCTCAAGTGTATAATATTGAGATGATTCTCATGTGTCATTTCATAACATTTCTTCAGAATTTCTAGGGGGAGACATGACCGAAATCCTCATCTGTTTAAAATATTTGTAATGGTTAAGTTATACTATTTTGCATATATTCTTTGGAAATGGATTCAAGCACAAATTTATTCCTGAGGAACAAAATACCAAAATGACTCCAAATATCCCTGAGTATTACTTATATGGGTGAAGGGCTAATAAAAAGTGATAAATATCAATGCTAATAAGGTACCGCTTCAACTCGGTCATTGATGATTGGTTTTTTCATTCGTTCCATGGATGTATGGTGACCACTTACTGTGTTTCGGACTCCGTTTTTCATATTCCTTTTGGAATTGATGGACTCTTCCCATGTAATGTGTTCACTCACCAGTAAAGAAACAAACTTCAGTGTTACAGATGCATCTTGACACCTTACCACAGAAGGTCCCACTTTCTGTGTCTCTTCGTTGGGGAGTGATTATCACGCAGAAGTTAAGATGATTTCCAAAGCGCTGTTGTATGTCTGCAAACATAAGGCCGCTCATCATACGATCACAGTTGGAAGTGAGCATTCCGAGGGAGAGGGAAACTCTAAAGCAGCAGCTGTTTCTCCTGATCTCTCTCAAACACACTCAAGAATGCTCGCTGCTCAGTTGTTGTGTCTTACATTTCACAGTGATGTTTATGCCAAATAACTTTTTTCTTACAAAATGCAAAAAAGGAAGTAAAAAAAAATGTTGGGTAAAGAAAAGAGTTTAGATTTATTTAATCTGTTTGCAGATCTTCCAACCAAGAGGCAACAACTACAGGCTTTGAACCTTCTTGTCATCCTCCTGCCCGATGCAAACAGAGACACCCTGAAGGTCAGCAGATTCGTTTACATTAAATACCCCTCAGAACTGGGCGCCTGGGTGGCTCAGTTGGCTAAGCGTCCGACTTTAGCTCAGGTCATGATCTCACGATTCCATTCGTGAGTTCGAGTCCCGCTTTGGGCTCTGTGCTGACAGTTTGGAGCCTGGAGCCTGCTTCGGATTCTGTGTTTCCCTCCCTCTGCCCCTGCCCCGCTGGCACATTCTCTGTCTCTCTCCCCTCTTCCTCCCCCTCTCTCCCCACCTCAAATATTAAAATTAATATCCCTCAGAACTAAGCAAAGTAATTTCTCATTATTTGTGGCAAAACAATGTGATGTTTTCATGGAAACATTGCTAGTAGTCTATGAAGAAAACACCGATTTTTTAAGGATAGATGGTGGAAGTTTTTAAATCTTTATTAATGTATTTAGTAAGTTAGTCATATTAACAGTATTATCAGGTGTTTAATTTTTGCTCTAACTATTCTACAAAACCAATGAGTGAGGTTTCATTTTTTTAAATAGAAACATGGGTGCCTTGGGGTTTTTTCTTTTTATTTTTCTACATTTTCCAAATTTTATTTAACGAGTGTACAGTAATTTGAAAAATGAATGTTTAAAAAGAAAGTAAGACTCATCAAGCATAACCTGTTGCCTAAAGATGTTATATTGTTTGTGGTTCTAAGCAATAGAGTTTGAAATAAGTCATAATGATTTTGAAATGTTTGCTTAGCCAAAAGATAGACCAACTCAAACCAATTCTAGTTATTCCTCTAAGGACTTACCCTGAGTTTCTGATTTACATCATCATTTCAAATTGATTTGGTCTATATGATTTAATACCATTTATTATAAACATTATCAGGGGCTTTTATAATCAGTGGATTGTTCCACATTGATTTATTTTTGTAACAGCAAAATTTTGTAGAGCATTTGTAAAGGTTTAATTATAAACTTACAGAAGAAAGAAAAATTTTAAAATATTTTAGAAAGAGTGTGTACCCCAAGTTTTGCCATTGTCTTAAAATTTTGGGGGAGGGGGCACCTGGGTGGCTGAGTTGGTTGAGTGTCTGACTCTTGGTTTCAGCTCGGGTCTTATCTCACGGTTCATGGGTTGGAGCCCCGCGTTAGGTTCTGAACTCACAGTACAGAGCCTGCTTGGGATTCTCTGTCTCCTTGTCCCTGCCCCTCCCCTGCTCACTCGCTCTCTCTCTCTCTCGCTCTCTCTCTCTCTCTGTCTCTCTCAAGAATAAATAAACTTAAAAAAAAAGTAGAATGGGGATAAGATCTATTAAAAAAAAGAAACTTATGTAGATGAGGGTAGAACCCATGACCCTTTACCTCCTACATTTCTTTCTACTTAAAGTTACAAAATCGTGCCAAGAAATTTCACGTCAAGAAAACAAAACCAGTAAGTAAATGTTGGAAGTTTTCCTGGACCTCATTGAGACTCCTTGAACAGAAACTAGGTGAATGATAGTTCTTTAGTGCCCATGGCATGGATGTTAATACTCAACTTTTCTGGATGGAAGAGTTTATGAGGATTACTGGGGTAAAAATCCCGGCCTCTTCTACAGGAGAGCTTCCAAAGAGTTACTCCCTTTACTAAGTCGGGGAAAAAAAATCTTCTTCACTGACTGTTACATGCGTAACTGAGAAGGCGGCAATGGGTGGGGTTTTGGAGACAGGGGCCGACTCCAGTAAGGGTTACATTTAAACATTGTGTGACCAGGCTTGCCGTGTGCAGGTAGACTGTGGCTGAGATGGGGACATCTGGCTCAGGACAGAGCAGGGACTGAGTTCCAGTCTGCTTGTAGGCCTTGGCCTGACACAGGGCTTCAACCGCCCAGGAAGAGAAACTGAACCCATCATTTTTCTTACTCACATAGAGGTACCTGTCTGTGATGGCTCTGTGAATGACCAGTATAAGGCGGGAATTGAAAAGACATGATTTAGGGCACCTGGGTGGCTCAGTCAGTTAAGCATCCGACTTCAGCTCAGGTTATGATCTCATGGTTTGTGGGTTTGAGCCCTGTGTCAAGCCCTGTGCTCAGAGCCTGGAGCCTGCTTCGGATTCTGTGCCTCCATCTCTCTGCCCCTCCGCTGCTCTCTTTCTCTCTCTCTCACTCTCTCTCTCTCTCTTTCAAAAATAAATAAACAGGAAAATTTTAAAAAAAGACATGATTTACTTAAAATATGTCTGCATTCAAATGAGTTCAAATCATTGTGAGAGCAAACACTTATTCCGGTATGGTTGCTATCGGGCAAGGCTGGTCTTCAACTCAAGTTTGGAATTCGCCTTCAGACTCCCAGGCACACTCTTGAAAATTGTTTGAAAAAAAAATTTTTCTTTTTAAAATTTTAGAATATGTTTAATTTTTGCATATAAGGTTATGGGAGTACAGTTTTGTAAATAAGGTGGGAAATACTTTTTGGGGGATAAAATGTTGGACAATGAAGGGGCACCTGGGTGGCTCAGTCGGTTAAGAATCCAGCTTCGGCTCAGGTCATGATCTCGCGGTCCGTGAGTTCGAGCCCCGCGTCGGGCTCTGTGCTGACAGCTCAGAGCCTGGAGCCTGCTTCAGATTCTGTCTCTCTCTCTCTCTCTCTCTCTCTCTCTCTCTTCCCCTCCCCAGCTCACACTCTGTTCTCTCTGTCTCTCAAAAATGAATAAATGTTAAAAAAAAAAAAATGGAAAATGAAAACAAACCCAGTAAATTTAGTAATTAAGCTTTATTTAAGAGCTTAATTAGCCTTGATGAGTGTTTAAAACACAGATTCAAATAATAGAAACACTGAAACAAATATGCTATATGTACAAGAAAATAAACCACTTACATTTAGTTCTAAGTGAAGGAAAGCTCTATAACAAGGTAATTTCCAGAAGCTTAATGCAAACTTCCCCAATTTTCATGAGCCTCGGGCTGCTCCTTCTGTTGCCATTCAGAGAGATGGGATCCTGTGTATGACCTTTGTAGACTGTTACTATAGCACATGGAGTGGTTTGGAGGCATTACTGTGCCCCAACACCACGTCCTACTTTAAGCCTAAAGAGGTGTCTTTGGGCAAACTGCTTTTTTTGCCTTGAATTATTGTTCATTTGAATCATTGATCATAACTACTTTTGGAGGAATAATGAAAACTGATGTTATCAACAGGGCATCCATGTTAATATAATCATTGGCGTTTATTTAGTTATTTAGTCATTTAGTTAGTTTGAAGAAGTTAACTATACACATCGTCTTGCCCACTCCTGGTAGGCTGGGGAATTCGTATTCCAGTTTTACAAATAAGACTTTAAAGGGCAGAGAGAGCAAAAGTTTACCCCCAAATCACATATGGCTAATAGCTAACTGTGCTGGGACTCAAGCTGGGTTTTCAAGGAGTAGGTCCAGTGATACTTGTGTAATACCAGACTGGTGACAGATACTTTTTTAAAAAGGGTGGTTCTTGGGGTGCCTGAGTGGCTCAGTCAGTTAAGTGACTGGCTCAGCTCATGATCTCACGATTGGTGAGTTTCAGCACGGAGCCTGCTCGCGATTCCCTCTTCCTCTCTCTCTGTCCCTCCCCTGCTTGTGCTCCTTCTCTTCTGTGGCTGAGTGCTGTCTCCCTTTCTCCCTCTCTCTCTCAAAATAAATAAACTTTAAAAAATAATAATAAAAAAATAAAAAGGACAGTTCTCTTTCAGGTAAAGAGAAAATATATCTGAAGATGAAGTGCTTTCAACAAAGGCGAGGCTAACATTTTATTAATTTCATATCGACATACCCAGAAACACAACACTCTAGTATTCTAACAGTAATAGTTTGAATAATCTTATTACATATGTGCGCTACAATTAAAGTGGTTTATTACCTAATCTCTATAATTTATGCTCTGTAAAGAAAGAGATACACTGGTACCTGAATAATTATTCTGGTCTCTGGAACAAAATTAAAATTTTTTCCCCAAACCTCACCAATTAATCTTTTGTTCTCATTTGAGAAGGTATTGTTTCTATATAGCCTTATGCTTGGATTACAATTTAACTTTCTGAGCACTATACCAGAAATTAGATACATAAATCTTATTGCTAGGTATTGAGGCTGTGCCTTTAGTTTGTTTCAAAATTTTGAGGTCTATATAGCAGCTTTACTTGATTTAAGATCCATCTGTTAACACAGGCTTTCCCCCCCACCCCCGCCCAAATCCTGTGAGAGATGAACACAGTTTTATTGTTATTCTTTTTCCACTTTGGTACAGTTTATTTGACCCTTTACAGATAGGGACTTTAAGCTAAATATGAAAACATGAGTCTTTTAGTACTTAAGAGTTCCGAAAGGAAAGCCAAATGGACCTTCTCCAGCATTGGCTAGCTCTATGACCTCTAGCACATTACTTACATTCTCTTACACTTTGTTTGCTCATCTGTAAAATGGGGATAATTACAGCCTCTATCTCCAGTAAGGAGTAAGTGAGGTGATATCGGCGATGTGCTTAAAGCAACCTCTCCCTCACTCAGAAAACATTGAATACTTGTGTAGTTATTATTGTGATTGTTTGAGACCAAAATCAAGGATAAAGGGAAAAGAAGAACTGAAAGGAGGAGGGTGAAGTAAGCTCCTGTGGCCTTTATGGAGGGTAGGCTCAGAGGACACAGGAGTGTTGCCAACAGAGGTGGGAAGTGGGTGGCATCACCAACCCGTTGGGGTGAGAAGTTCCTTTGTATTTACACATTCAGTTTTTCAAAACTCTCTTCTCTTTTTGTCTCTCCATTCCCCCTTCTTCCATGTGACAGTCTCCATTCTTTTTAGATTTCATGTCAGCTAGCTATTGAGTACCTTAAAGCCATTCTAAGGGAATATATATATATATATATATATATATATATATTTTATATATTTATATAAATATATATTATTTATATATGTATTATTTATATATATTTATATATAATTATTTCCATAGTTCAATGTATATATATAGAATATATTGAATATATATTATATTGAATATATTGAATATATATTATATTGAATATATTGAATATATGCATATATATATTGAATTCCTGAAGATAAAAGCGAAGCTCTTCCTGAAGCAAGTGCATCTTACTATGATATTTTAAATTGCTTTTCAGTGCTCCGTGGCTCTGGTAGGTTCTAGGTCTGATACATCTGCCTCCATTCCTCTCCCAGCTGCCTAGTTCAGATGTGTGTCCTGCCCGCCTCATTCCCCAGGGCCATAGCCCTTGGTAGAAACAAAGCACCACCTCGGACCATCCTGGAGTTTGTTACCCAAATGGGGAACTGTTGATGACGAGACCCATTGGATTATAGCTAGTTGACTGTGGTTATGCACAACTTGTTATTTTTTAACTAAGTAAAAATCCCATATGCTACAGTGCTTTAATCTCTTATCTTCATGAGAACACAAATCTCAAAAGAGCTATTTCTGTTTTAGGCCCTGCTTGAATTTCTCCAAAGAGTTATAGACAATAAAGACAAAAATAAGATGACAACTATGAATGTAGCAATGGTCATGGCCCCAAATCTCTTCATGTGTCACTCACTGGGTTTGAAGTGCAGTGAACAGCGAGAATTTGTAATGGCAGCTGGGACAGCTAATATCATGCACTTATTGATTAAGTATCAAAAACTTCTGTGGACAGTAAGTATATCTCTTTAAGTTCTGATAATGAGTGATGATATCTAGATTCTAAAGACTTTTTATGGTTGTATTTTCCTTAAAAAGCTAACCAACAGAGGTGATTTCAAGTGCAATTAAAAAAATGTCTATACGCCTGAAATTGATAGAACACTGTAAGTTAACTACACTGAAATTTAAAAAAAATGTCCACTCACCGAATCTCCGTTTTTAAAATGCCAGGAATGGTTCGTTATTTCAATTTGGTAACTTCTAAAATATTTTCTTTTTGCTATTGTAATTTCTGAGAATCATTTGTTCCTAGCTTGTTGCTAGATAACTCTCAGCATTTATTGGTGAGTTTTTCTTTCCCTTTTAACAAGTGAGGCTGGCTAGTTATTAGAAGGGACTGCAGGTTAGCTAAGGGCTAGGTTGTTGACAGGTGGCTGCTAAAGGGACCAACCATTAAGGTGGTGGCCCTTAATGCCAGTCACCTCATGTCAGGCAGTCTCTAATTTTGGCATATGAGGCATAGAAGATAGCCACTATGACCTTGAACTTTACCAAGCCTCTTTCTGAACCTTACTTACACAATGGGTGGTAAATTATTTCATGTGGATGCTGTGTCCTCATAGTGAATGAGAAAGAGATGCATTTTTGCATATTTCATGAAGAGTAAGTGTAAAATGGCATAGTCTTATCAAATAGACAAAACCTTTACTTCTCTCTAAATTTAAAAAATAATTATTTCCATAGTTCAAAATTGTGCCATTTCTTTTTCCTTCCCAAACTTGATTTTATTTCTCCATAGATTCCCAAGTTTATTGTCAACCAAGTGAGAAAGCAAAATACTGAAAATCATAAAAAAGATAAAAAAGCCATGAAGAAACTGCTGAAGAAAATGGCTTATGACCGAGAAAAATATGAAAAGCAAGATAAGAGTACAAACGATGTAAGAAAAACTTGAAGATGTGTATTTATGCAGATTTCAGTATTGTTTTTACTTATCATACAAGAAAAGTGTTTCATATGTTTCTGTAGTATGACTTTCTACCTGCTTCCGGGGCCTTGGTACTACTTAGAAGGTAAAGGCCTCAATAATGGCAACTGTGTTTCTACTAATGATCAGTATTAACAGTTGCTCAGGTGTTGGTGACTCAGCATATGAGCTGTTAATGGGAAACAAAGGAAAAGAGCGAGATGAGAATGTCTCAACACCCACCCACCCACACAAAGGACTCTGCAGACTCCAGTTGCCCACTGAATGTGTAATCTCTACTGAGGGAAGAGTCCCTGTTATGAATCACTGATCTTTTGTCTTCAATTTCCTCATCTGTAAAATGGGGGAAAATAACCCAGACAAACAGACCAATGGTTGGTTATGACCAGGATTCTTCCTGGACTTCATTAAGTACTTAAAGGCTCTTAATTGGATCCCTGGAAGAATTTGGTGAGATTTATGTTGGAATGAAGAAAATTAAAATGTTCACAAAAGAAATTTCTTAATACGAGCATTTATAAACCGCTGTAAGAATATATTAAGAATTGGGTTTAAGATAAGAAAATATACTACATGAAAACACATTGGAGAAGTGAGTTATCAAAGCTCTAACTTAAGATCATGATGTGAAAGGGTTTCTATTGTTCTGTTTAAGGTGGAGACACCCTGCACAACCAGCACCACCACTGAGGTTACTCAGTTACATGCTGACATCTTGTGGAATAATGTGGAAATGCAATTATCAGCCTTTGATTTTTTTTGGCTTTGGCCTACTTAGGGATCTAGTAATTGTGAAAAAATATATGTACGTATGTATGTGTATATATATATATTCTATATTTATAGCTCTCACCACTATGAAATAACAATTTTTGGCATTAAGTATTTTTGGTCAAATTTTAAAATATCTTTAAGAACATAAAATTTAATTAAGGGGAATTTTAAACAGTGTTCAATTTTTTTTTGTGGGCGGGGGGAAGGCTTGATCTTATAGATTAGAAAGGGTTTTTGACATTTCATTTTTGTTTAATTGAGAACATTTACTCTAACACTATTACAAATATGTGAATATCATTTTGCTTTGTAGCTCTGCTTATTCATATTAACTCAGGTGACTTCATAGCCCTGTCTTTTTTGTAAGGTGGTTATAACGTGATTCTCTGAGGTATGTTATATATCCAAGAAAGCATTTATGCTGTACCTTTTAAATAATTTTTAGGGGCACCTATGTGGCTCAGTCAGTTGAGCATCCGACTTCAGCTCAGGTCATGATCTTGCAGTTTGTGAATTTGAGCCCCACACTGGACTCACTGCTCTCAGACTGTCAGTGCAGAGCCCGCTTCAGATCCTCTGTCCCCTTCTCTCTGCCCCTTCTAAAGCTTGCGCTTTCCCAAACATAAATATTTAAAAAAAAACTAAATCTTTAGATAAAAATTTAAAAGTTGTGTTTTGGAGATGAAACGTTTACATGATTTTGTTATTTACAAAGGATTTGTGTTAACTTGGATTTCTTTAGTTTGTACGTTGAGTTAATTAGTTGAGAGTTGGTCTGAGAATTATCTCTGTACTCGTTAGAAGCCATATTGTCATTTTAAGACTTAGGATTTAAATCTTCGTTTTATCATGTATTAGCTGTTAGTCTTTCTGAGTTTTTGTTTTCTGAGAAATTCAGTGGTTCTTCTAATAAAATGCCTCCTTAGTACCAAGGAAGTGGTTTACATCTTTAGGAATTTGAATTTATCCTGAGTGAAGTGGGGTCATTGCAGGGTTTGAGCAAAGGCTTGAAAATCTGTGTTTTAAAATGTTCCCTTGGTGGGGGGCGGTGCATGGGTGGCTCAGTCAGTTGAGCGTCCAACCCTTGATTTTGGCTCAGGTCATGATCCTGGGGTCCTAGGATTGAGCCCCAGGTTGGGCTATGTTTTGAGTGTGGAGCCTCCTTGAGATATTCTCTCTTTCTTTCTCTCTCTCTCTCTCTCTCTCTCTCTCTCTCTCTATGTCTCTGTCTGTCTCTGTCTCCCTCTGTCCCACACCTGCTTGTACACTTTCCCTCTCTTTTTCAAATTAAAAAATCTATTTTAAAAATAATAACTAAAAAATAAATGTTCCCTTGGATGATTGTGTTGAGAGTAGACTATAGGAGAGTCAACAGAGATGGGGAGAGGATCACATCTTAATCCAAGTGAGAGACCAGGATGTTAGTCCTGGAGAGGAAGTGGTCAGATTCTGTGTTTTTTGAAGTTAGATCCATTGGAATTTCTTCAAGTTGAAATGATAAGAGTTGTAGGAAAAGGGAAGTAAAAGATGACTGCAAGGTTTTGGCTTGAGAAATTAGGCTGGAATTGTCCTCTTGATGGGGGGATCACAGTTTTCAGTCTGGGTGTGTTGAGTGTAAGGTGTGTATTAGATAAATAAGGAGGAATGTTTGGGTGTGTTTAGTGGGAAGGTTAGGGCATACTGGCCAGTGAGGTGCATGGAGAGCAGGGGCAGAAGGAAGGCCAGGATCCGTCACTAGGGGGAGCCTGCTTCTATTCTGAGGAAAGCTGTGACCACAGGAGTTACATGATTATGTGTAAATTTTAAAATAGTTGCTGTAAGGGTGCCTGGGTGGCTCAGTTGGTTGAGCGTCTGACTCTTGATTTCAGCTCAGGTCATGATCCCAGAGTCATGGGATTGAGACCCGTGTCAGGCTGTGTGCTGAGCATGGAGCCTCCTTAGGATTCCCTCCCCTCCCCTCCCTCTCTCCCTCTCCTTCTGCCCCTCTCCCCCCCCACTCATGTGCACTTTCTCTCTCTAAGGTAAACATAAATAGTTGCTGCGATGTCAGGTGAAGGAAAGATTGGAGCAATGAAAAATGGGAGGTTAGGCAGGAGATGCCAGCTAATTTCATTGCTGATAGGAGTACATAAATTGGTAGAATTCCTCTGGAGAGCAGTTAGCATGTGGCAGAGGCCTGAAAACCATGCTCTTCATTGTATTCAGAAATTCCTTTAAAGGGAATAATAACGTAGCCATGTAAATAGTTATGCTTAAGTTCATTGCCATATTCCGTATACTGACGAGAATTAGAAGTAATCCACAAGGGTGGAGATGATTGGTTACATGAGTTACGGCATATCTGTGTAATGAAATACCATGGAAATACAAGTGTATATATATGACATCAGAAGATACTCATAATATGTTGAAGAAAAGTTACAAATTCATGAATATTGCCATATTTTTAAGGGGTACGATCATAATTTTGAATGCTTGCCAGAGATCAGGCATGGTGCAGTTTCATTGAAGAATGAGGTGCAGTGGTCTCATTTTTTACAGACAAAGTGAGGATCAGGGATCTTAAATAACTTAAGCTTATCTAAAAAGGAAATGGTAGGGCTGGAATTTGAATCCAAATCTATATATCCTTAAATCTGGGTGTCTTTACTCTTATTCTCTATTTCTTTAATATCACAGAAAAATTCTGAGAAGGATATATATCCTAGTCTAGGGCTAATGTGTAGTAATACAATGAAAATGTAATAGTGCCATTATTTATTTTTTTAAGTTTATTTATTTTGAGAGAGAGGGAGCACATGTGGGGGAGGAGCAGAGAGAGCGAGAAGGAGAAAGAGAATCCCAAGCAGGCTCTGTGCTGTCAGGGCAGAACCCAGTGTGGGCCTCAATCTCATGAACTGTGAAACCACGACCTGAACTGAGATCAAAAGTCAGAAGCTTAACCAATGAAGCCACCCAGCCACCCCTATACAGCCACTATTAACATATGTTTAATATATAGCTTTTATCATAGTCCTCCTGGTCAATGCCAACACCCAGCAGAAGGATTGGAAGGAAGTATTAAATGTGAGCCAGAATGACCCACAAGATGTAGAAACTAATTGGATATGAGGAGTGTAGAATGAGGAGGAATCTAGAAAGACTCAACTGATTTTACTTTGGGTAATTATATCACTGAGTTAAAGCATTAAGCAAAAGGAGCACACTTTTGATAAGGTAGTCAGTTTTTGACATTTGTAGTTGACTTGCCGGTGTGACAGTACTTTGGCTACATGGGCTGGAAGCTCAGAGGGCAGCCAGAGCTGGAGGTGTGCTTTTGGGATTAGCAGAGAGATTGCCGTTAAAGCCAAAGGATCCAGTATTTTAGCGGTGGGCCATGGAAGAGGAGCTGGTAAAAGAGACCAAGAAATGATAGGAAGCCAGAGAAAGTTAAGATTATAGCATCTTAGAAGCCTCACGAGGAAGAGTCAAGTAGGTAAAAGGACATGGTTAGTAGTGCGATAGAGGCCGAGTGAGGTTAACATTGGATGGAGGTCCAGAGCGTTTTGCATTTGAAAAGTCAGTTCTGACTTTGTAGGCCGTTAAAAATCATCACTTTCTGATAGCCTTCAACTTGCAGTTGCAACTGATGTCTCACACAAATGCATGCACACATGCACCAACCACATCACATTCTCGAACTTGTGTCTTGAGGATATAGCTCTAGTTCTGCCAGCAGTGAGACATTAATGACAAATCATTTTCTCTCTCTGGGTCTTAATTTCTTCTATAAAATGAAGGGTAAGACCAGATTCATAGTATCTCATCCAAAGTATGTAATAAGAGCATTTGTAGTATCATTTTTTACAAAACCTGACTGGGTCACTACCTGGACTCACTGAATCAGAATCTCCCAGAGCAGGACCTTGGCATATGTATTGTACAAAAACTGTAAGTGTGATTCCCCCCCCCCCCATTTGGTATTTATATGTGTGTAAACGTATATTTAATTGTTTGTTATGGAATTTTTCTTACCTGTTCATGGAAACAGCCATAAGCCCATCTCCAGTGATCAAACCTATTTTTCTAATCTCATTCCATCCTGTCTCTCACACTTCTCCTTTTTGTTTTTTTAAGGAAATCATAGGCATTCCATCATTTCGCTCATAATTATCTCAGATTGCATCTCTGCCTGATAAGGGTCTAGGACAGCTTGCTTTGATGAGCATCTTGTTATGAACTGCTGAATTGTGTAGGTTTCAAGTTCACTGTGGACTTAGATTTGTATGATTTTTTTCTACTGTCATTCAAGTTCACCTTTCAAAGTAAACAGAAGCTGCATGTTTATGAGAAAGAGATTCCATGAAATAAGCTGAGCTTGCTCACGTCTCCTTTCATTGGTAGAGCGAATGTTCCTTCTGTGGTTTAACTTCAGTGTTAACTCTGGATGATCTTGTGTCACACCCGTAAGTTACAGTTGAGGGACTCAAGTTTTAGAGAGCTTACGTGACTTGCTAAAAGTCCAAGATGATCTGGTAACCTTTTAATGTTTAGGATTTCAGACATGGAAAAGAAATCTGTTGTTGCACTTTCTGCCATTCTTTTCAGAAGAATCTTGGAGTTGGCAACAGTGTGATGTAGATTCTGGGCTGTTTGTATCATGGGCCGCCCGTCTTTGGTCACAAGTCTGTTTATAATTCCATTTCTGGTTTCATTTAACAGCTCTGACCCAGAGCATCATTGCAGGTATTGTTTTAAGCCTTTGCTTCAGGTCTGGAAACAGTGTCTGGATCTACTTGGGGACCCATGTGAACAATCAAATTACAATATGAAGCACAAAATCTTGTTTTTTAAAGATGTTTTTTGATTTTATAGTGCATAAAAAATACTATATTAGAAGAGAAAAATATCAGAACTTAATTTTGTTGTAAATTAAATGCTTATTACTTCGGAAGTTATTTCAGATCCTTCTTTACAGTTCTCTGAATCTGTGAGTTGGATAAAAGTTTAAGCATTTGGATGATAAAGGCCCAATTATAATCAGGACTGAGACAGTTCAAGATCGCAGAGAATGGCTTCCATATTTCTACCTCCAGTTAGAGTAAGGTGATGAATATGCCTTTTTAGTTTAAGATACCTTGCTAAAATGTCTTTAATTTTCTAAAATATGTGTTATATCTGGCCTTTTTCTTTTTTTTTTTTTTTTTTTTTTTTTTTTTTTATGAAGTTTATTGACAAATTGGTTTCCATACAACACCCAGTGCTCATCCCAAAAGGTGCCCTCCTCAATACCCATCACCCACCCGCCCCTCCCTCCCACCCCCCATCAACCCTCAGTTTGTTCTCAGTTTTTAACAGTCTCTTATGCTTTGGCTCTCTCCCACTCTAACGTCCTTTTTTTTTTTTTTTTTTTTCCTTCCCCTCCCCCATGGGTTCCTGTTAAGTTTCTCAGGATCCACATAAGAGTGAAACCATATGGTATCTGTCTTTCTCTGTATGGCTTATTTCACTTAGCATCACACTCTCCAGTTCCATCCACGTTGCTACAAAAGGCCATATTTCATTTTTTCTCATTGCCACGTAGTATTCCATTGTGTATATAAACCACAATTTCTTTATCCATTCATCAGTTGATGGACATTTAGGCTCTTTCCATAATTTGGCTATTGTTGAGAGTGCTGCTATGAACATTGGGGTACAAGTGCCCCTATGCATCAGTACTCCTGTATCCCTTGGGTAGATTCCTAGCAGTGCTATTGCTGGGTCATAGGGTAGGTCTATTTTTAATTTTCTGAGGAACCTCCACACTGCTTTCCAGAGCGGCTGCACCAATTTGCATTCCCACCAACAGTGCAAGAGGGTTCCCGTTTCTCCACATCCTCTCCAGCATCTATAGTCTCCTGATTTGTTCATTTTGGCCACTCTGACTGGCGTGAGGTGATACCTGAGTGTGGTTTTGATTTGTATTTCCCTGATAAGGAGCGACGCTGAACATCTTTTCATGTGCCTGTTGGCCATCTGGATGTCTTCTTTAGAGAAGTGTCTATTCATGTTTTCTGATATCTGGCCTTTTTCTTAAGAAAGCTATATTTCCAGTTTGCCCCTTTGAAGATAAAAGGTTTTTCTGTAGCATTAAAATGTCAGCTTTACATTCCGCTTAGTTTTTAACGCAGAAAAAAAAAAATATCCATTTTAAAGATTTGACGTTGAATTTCTAATCTAGGGTATAAAACTAAGAGCAATGCAGTGTTTATCAACATGTTATGAAGAAATATTGAAATCATTTTTTATTTAACCAAATAATAAAATCATGTTTTTTTAAAATGAACTTTAGTTCCATATATAAAACATGTGAGGACCATATATGAGATAATTTTTTCCATTGTAACAGTTTTTGCATGCATAAGAAATTATTATTTTGTAAGTTGTAAAATCCTTTGTGACAAAATTTTAATGGTGTGTTAGTGAAATACTGCTCTTCCTCGGTCTTGCTCTACATCACATAACTTCAGCTCACCAGAACACCAAAAATAAATACATTAAAAAAAAAAAAATAAGAGTCACAGCTGTTAAGACCAAAAAATGTGAAACAGGAAAATTACAAAGATTATACTATTCACAGATTCAGTTATTATGGCTCAAGTTAAGAACAGACTGTTTGCTCTAATGATCAGGCATGTTGTGTCTATTCAAAGCTTGGCAGCTCAATGTAATTAGTATACTAATGGCTTGAGTATTTGATACAGCATGATTCTGGAGCTTAATAGTAATTGTCATACACTAGAGCTTTGGCATCATTTATTGTTTACCATCTTTAGTAAGTATCATTTGACCACACTTGTCAAGATATCTGGAAAAAAAGAAAAAGTTTCCAGAAACAACTTCTAAACTCTTCATGTTTAACCATTATATCTACCGGTTAAACACTTTTTTTTCTCCAAGGGTGAAGGGCATGGCAGATTCAAAGTGAGTCAGACTCTGAATCTGTATATCGTTGTGAGAATTTGGATGGGATGTCTTACTATAGAAACAAACACTGAAGAGTTTCTGTCCTACACACTCATGCAAGCACACATAAATACACATAGACGGACACACGCCTTCCCTGCTAGAAGTTTCTGTAGTCGTCAGGGAGTGTGGCCAGTCAACCTAGGAAGGTGCTATGTGCCATCGTTGGCCCAATGGAAAGGTTTTCCCAGGCACTGATACTCAACTTCTATGTGAAATGAGTTGGTAGTTCCGGCAGCATTCAAGCTGATCCAAAACTGGCCTAGCTTCATCCGCTGCTCACTCAGGGAAAGGTGGGAAAAAGTGTAGTTTCACAGTGATAAGGAGTCTGTATGCATTGCCACTCCCCATCTGCTGGCAAAGCCATAATACGGAGATTACCTAACATTTCACCTACACATGAGACTTCTCAAGTGCCTGAGAAGCTAGTCTGTGGTCCTCTTCCTTCCTAACTATGGGAGAGACGCTGGATTCCTGTGTCAGATGTGCTGCTCTGGGGTGTGACCCCCAATACCACACTGACCCCAGTGCTGTGAGTTATAAGGAAGCCTGGCTGGACTCTCTAAAGCACGGTCTCTGAACTCAAGTAGAAAGCGTAGGCCACAGCCACAGTATTCGAGGCCTTCAGTTTTTCATGAGGTGCCTTATGGGAAAAGTGGTGGAATCCTCAGGCAAATGCATGCAAATGTTGGTGACTCCCTGCAGGAGTAACTGACTGAAGTATTCCTTATGACACTTAATTCCTTCCTTCCTCTCTTTCCCTTCCTGTCTCTTCTCTGTAGAGGAAATACCATGTGGTACATGGAGGCAACTTTTTTTTTTTTTTTTAAGAAAATGTTCCTAAACGCTTTTTTTTTTTTTTTTTTTTTTTGCTATCAAGGCAATACACATTGGTATATGTTATTTTATTCTAGAGAAATGCTATAATGTTAGCATAGCATTCTCAGAACTGTTTTTGAGTGATTCATTTAATCAGTAAACACTTGATAGTTGGCTACAGATATACAGATATGACTCAGATATGTGGCGTGTAACTAGAACACAGGTGTCATATGTTAGAATTCCATTACAAAACAGTTTCAGTGGAAAGAGGAGATTCTTTTTGACCCTGTAGATCATGGAAGGTTCTATGGAGTTTGATATATTTGAGTTGGGCCTTAAGAAATTGGTAGCAGAAGATATTGCAGAAGAGGAGTAAAACGTGCATGAACACAGGAAAGCCTGGGTGTTTGTAGCAAATTTGATTGGCCTTTTTAATCCAAACAATAGAATGGTGCCACAGGACCATTGTGGGTCCCATAGTGGGACCATAGTGGGGGGAAAGGCAGACAACGGAGGGAGCTTGTCCTATCTCTGAACTCTCAATGGCAATGTATTTTTCTGGATCCTTTTGCTTTCATAACTCATTCATTGTAGACCTTCTATATATAAAAACTTAATTATTATCATCTTACTTCACTTTAAATATCAGCACAGATTTGCCTGCCTTTTTGATATTTTAGGGTTGGATAAGATGTAATTCTGGGAAGTTTTTGTCACTATTATTTTTGCCAAAGAAAACCTGTATGTAAGGATATCTGACATTATGAGTCAAGCAGATTTCCTAACTTTGCTAAATTAGCATAAAGTATCTGGGTATCTGCAAACCCTAGCCTGCCACTCAAGGCCCATCATCATCATCATCGTCGTCGTCGTCGTCGTAATAATAATGGAATCCAACCAAAATGCCAGTATTTGTTTCTCACTTGAGTGGACAAGGTGGATTAGGGTTTTATGGACACAGACTCTGTGCTTCAACTGTTGCTATTACAATTTCACTCCAACATTCATGTTGTCTGTCAGCTTCTTGTTTTCTGCCTCCTGTGAGGTAATAGGGAAGGCCAGGCCAGAAGGTAGAATGACCAGAGCAGGATACAGCCTAGAGATGAAACCCAAGGCAAAAGTTCATGTAGCATAATCCCTGAGTTAGAAGATACACCGCTGATTTAATATCTGCCTTGGAAAAAAAAAAAAAAGGCACACTAGCCCATTAAATGCCCCATCCATTGCAAGAAGCAGCTCATTTTCCACATGTTACAAGTGAAAGTAAATTGTCACAGAATCAAGGAAAAAGGTAACTTAGATTTGCGCCCTACGGGTGAGGTGGAGGTCAGAAACTAGACGAAGTTATCAGGCCAAAAATGTGCCCCAGAAATTGGAAGTCAACAG
Source organism: Lynx canadensis (assembly GCF_007474595.2). Lineage (NCBI taxonomy): Eukaryota > Metazoa > Chordata > Mammalia > Carnivora > Felidae > Lynx > Lynx canadensis. The sequence continues at coordinate 117,625,536 of NC_044307.1, read as the reverse complement.
ACCAAGCCAAGGGGCGAGGCTGGATGGGAGAGAAGCAGGCGTTGAGAGGTCTGGGCGTGGGTTGGGATTGGGACATCCTTCAAGGATGGGGCTGAGCACATTTCCCCAGCAAGACCAGTTAAAGGACACTAGGAACACAGTCCCTCTCCTAGCAGATTGGCGAGTGGGCAGCCCTGGAACGCACTGTCTTCCGTGGGAGGGAGTGCTCCCGTGGCCCCTCACTGAGTGGTCAGGTGAGGGCAGCAGGGTTTCGCAGGTTGGCATGAGGCCCCCTGTGGTGTCTCCACAGATGTAACAGGTGTTTGCAGCCCTTTGGGGAGCAAAGCTATGGTCTTACATAATCCCACGCTCCTTTTTCGGTTTTAGGAGTATTGCTTCTTTTCTTTGTTATTCTGGTGCTACATTTCACTTGTTACCGCGAAGCAAGTGTAAATCTTTTGGGGGATACCTACATTTTGTTGTAGCCTGATTCTAAAGCCATGTTATTTTTGTTGAACTTTAAAAGAAGTCACATTGGTTCCATGTGTGGTATTTCCATGCTTTATGTTGGCGGGGGTTGGGGGGAAGCAATTCAAGACCATGTACCTTAACAAAATCATTTTGTGAGCACAGAAAATACTGTCTGCTACAAGATTTGTGTCTTATTTATCTACTAAGTAAGTAGACCTAACACAGTGCCTGGTACTCAATCAATACTTAGGAAATTTTAGTGTTTTGTTTTAAATGTTTGTTTATTTTTGAAAGAGCACACGCAAGGGAGGGGCAGAGAGAGGGGGACAGGGGATCCATAGCAGGCTCTGTGCTGACAGCAGAGAGCCCAATGTGGCGTTTGAACTCATGAACCGCAAGATCATGACCTAAGCTGAAATGGGGTGCTCAATTGACCAAGCCCCTCAGGTGCCCCAGTAAATTTTAGTTTAATGAAACAAGGTTTTGTAACATTTAAAGCATTATCTTTAAACATAATTTATGCATGCTGTTTGTTCTCAGGCCTGTTCATGGCATATAGTTATGAATAATAAATTGTTTATTGTAGTGGAACCATTAGAAATTAATTAAGCCTAATATGTCAGGTGTCATAGCTGATACTTTGATATGACAGTCCTCACAATCTTTCATTATCTCACTAAACATACAGTTCTTAACATCTATAGGCAAAGGAATTAGAATTGGTCATCATCAGTTCAGAGTGTGTGGTCACAGTGGAAGCTTACTAGCCAAGAGAGGAGCAGACACAATCCAAATGTATAGGAACGTGTGTGCCATTTTTAAAAAATATCCCAGGAACAAACATTTCTGTGAAATTTTGTCAATGCACAGGAAGATTTTTTTTTAAACGCATGCATTGCAATAGCACACAAAGTAACTTCTTTCTGATTCAATTTCATAAATTGCTGCATGAAGAAGCACTCTCTAGTAGATAATACTCAGAAATCAGCACTTAATATGGCAGTAATGGTTATTGCTGTCATTCTTTACATCTTTAAAAATAATTAAGCATTACTGCATAGGCATTATAAAGTTCCCCTATCACCATTAAGAGGATGTTTGAGGTTTGATGTAATTTAGCAAATTACATTATACAGTAGTTAAGGTTTTTATGTAGTGAAGTAAAATGCGTAGTAGTTAAGCACACTTCCCATATAATGCATTGTACAGAGTTACATGTTCCAGCTGCCGCCAGCTTTGTTCCAGTGTCATTATTGCTTTGCAGGCTGACATTCCTCAGGGAGTGATTCGAGTGCAAGCTCCCCATCTTTCGAAAGTTTCCATGGCAATACAGCTAACTGAAGAACTAAAAGCCAGTGATGTCCTTGCCAGGTTTCTCAGCCAAGAAAGGTAGAGGCCTGTTTTGTTTTAATCATTCCACGATATAACTCGCACGCGCGCGCTCTTTCTCTCCCTCCTGTTAAAAAAAGAAGAAAAAAAAAAAAAACTATGGGTGATGTGAAGTGCTTCAAAATTTCATCTTCCCAGCAGAAAAGAACAGACTTGATAACGAGACCGTTGGAATGACTTGAGTTCATTTGAGGTAGTTTATGCGCAAGGGGAGCCGTCTCAGGCAGGATATCTGAGCGCGCCTGTGCCTGCCGTGGCCTTGGCACGTGAGACCCCTCAATATTCTTTCCAGAATATGTTGACTGGAGGTTAATTACTGTGTGTGGGCCATTAGGAAAATCACTAAGTAGGATACAGTGGGTTTAAAACAAAAAAAATACAACCTTTTCTATGAACTGTAACAAAAAGAAATGCTTAAATTCAAAAACAGAAAACAAAACAAAACAAAACAAAAAACAAGGTATAACGAATTGAGAGAGGATAACCAGTTCCTTGAGCTCTGGAGTCTCCAGGACATAGAGCACGCCTTCCCTTTAGGGACCCAGCCTCCTTTGTTCTGGGGCTGATGGGGTAGGAGGAGTCCTTTGAAAGCTATTGTCCCCCTCTGCTGATTTTAGAGCATACACTCTCTGAAACATTTTACAATACCCTTTTTTACGTTTTTGGAGGTTTAACAAGTGTATTGGGCTTTCCGTTTCCCCCTCATCTCCACTCACTGAAAATTAATTAATTTTTTTTTTTTTTTTTTTTTTTTTTTACAATTCAGGGAAATCCGGGATACTGGCATCTCAGCTTATGAATTTTCTGTTTTAGCCTTCCATAGAATTTCATCTCTGCATTCTAGTGTTCAAGGGCATCAGTGAAGTCTTCTGCCAAAACCTCTCCAGTGTTAATGCAATACCACAAGTATTCAATATGTCTGGGCTCTGTTTAGGGCCCTCTGCTAGATGTTGGAAGAGGTATAAAGATATATTTTAAAGTATCTTCCCTCAGGGCTTATAAATTGGGAGAAGAGATGAGCCTGTGCAGTAACAGATGGTGATGAACTAGAAGAGAGGCTTATTGGTAATATCTGGGCTTTTGGTAAGCCAGCACAAACTCCCCTCTCGACAGTACTGTGAAGTAAGCACGAATGTTACTTCTGTTTCACTGATAAGAAAACCGAGACTTTGTGAGGTCATGCATTTCATAGGTGATGGTGCTGAATTCTGAAGGTGTGTTTTCATCTCCAAAGGTTTCCCTTGAGACACTCTCCATACTCACCAGGATCTAGAAACCATCACGGATCTGGGGCCATTGGTGCAGAGTCTGGTAGTAGATGGAGTTTTAGGGGATGAAGGCATGGAGCAGTTGGAACTTTTCAGATGTCTTTGCTCCCTAAAGGGGGCGTCTGCTTCATGAAATCAATCCCCTTCCTCTGCCCGTCCTCTCCCGGAGTGGGTACCTGAAGATCTGGCCACACTGCAGACAGAAGCCGCTCTTTCAGGCTAGATAGAGTTAATGTATACAGCAATTACTTTTAGGATCCAAGTGTTCGATTTAGTCTGTACTTTTGTTGCTGTGCTTGCAGATGATGCAATACATGACTATGAAGTTGCACAATATATTGAACCATGACTTTAAAGGATAGCATGGTAGTGGTAGGCATACTGTTAGAGAAGGCACCGGATTTGTGGCAGTTGTCCTCTGCCTATTTGGAGTTTCCGGTTGGGATGCTTTTATTAAATAATAATTTGTTGCCCCCCCTCAAGTGGGGTCCATTTTTCTACCTCCTCCCTTCTCGCCATCCTGCTGCACTCAGAGGAAAGTCTGGTAAACTTCTCTATCCATTGCCCACCCTCAAACCCCCAACCATTCCTCAGCTCCTTTCTTTATGCTTGGGGATACTGGAGGGAGATGATCTGGATCCGAGCGCCAACTTTTCTGTTTCATTTTAAGCTAGTTTTGTAATCTCTTTTAAGTCTCAAGTTTTTCATGTGTAAAAGTAGACCGTAATAGGACCCAGATTACAGTCCTGTGATGTGATAACGAACTAGGAAAATGGCCGTGAAGCACACAGCACGGTCTGTTTGGGTCATACAAGTGAAATTCTCAGTAGGGGTTTATATGTATTTTCTCTTGCACCACATTCCCCTCTTCTACCACCTGGATTCCACCAGCGTAGGGGCAGTTGGGAACCTTACCTTCCTCCTCTTTTTCCACCCCTACTTTCTCCGCCAAAGACAACAACACATGAATGACGTAAAGTAAATATATAGTAAATTTCACATTTACTCGCCAGTCTTGATAAAGACTGTTGCCTTTTCTTTAATTATGGATTTGTTGGTTAGCATTATGCAAAACCTTAGATTTACCAGGAAATCCAGTTGAGGTTTCTTTAAAGTGGAACAATGCCTGACTAGGTGGTTTTTGGTTTTTCGTTTTTCGTTTTTGGTTTTTTCGTTTTCTTATCAAGTCTCCCAAAACATTCAGCTTGGTCTTCATAGAAATAATGACTCTTTCAGTAGACTCCTAGTGTATTGGGTTACATACCATATTGTAAATAATTATTTAATTTTGAAAACAAGCATATACCAGTTTCGAAAAAAAGTGAGTTGTCTCCCGGTTAGGGTCTTAAATGTGAGCGTGTATGAAGCCCTAAGTGTCTAGCATGTCACAGACAACAGAGTGGTTGGAGTTGGATAACCAAGGTGAGTCATCGGATGGTTGGTTAGGACAGCTTCTGCTGTACCGTAGTTTTCATAATGGTTTCAGTAAAAGTCAGATCTGCTTTTCCCTGCAATTCCAGGGAGTGTGTGTTTGGGGCCTTAGAAGAGCGGTTCACAAACCTTTCCGGGCACCACAGCCCGCTAGAGAGCATTTGGAAAGCAGATTCTTGGACTTGTTGTAGGCGTACAAACACCAGAGTTTCTAGAACTCCAGGTCTGAATTTTTAGCAGGCTTCTTCGGTAATTCATAGACAGAGTTTTGAAAACCACTGAATCTTACCAACTTTTATTATTTGAACCTGATGTTCTGGAAGAGTTTATTCTTTGAAGAGCATGAGTCTGTAAATGCATCTCTTACTTGTGAAGCCTTCATAATGAATATTTGCTTCTACTTGGAGTATATGTGAGTCCTGTACTCGGATGGCCAGCACAGGGAGGGCTATGAACCCTGCCCTATTCTTTACATTCATCTTGCATAGTGTTGGAGTTGTCAGCAAAGCAAAGCAAACACATGACAAATACTGGTTGAATAAGTGCAGTGTGAAAACTAAGATGGAAACATTTCTTTTTATGGTTTGATGAGGACTTTTTGGGCCCCCATGCAAAGTAGTTGATCATGTTAATAATTGTATTGGTAGCTAAAGTGTTATGTTCCCTTTCTTTTTAATTTTACAAATTTAGATGCTGATTTATTATTTTGTCTTCAGATGTATGAGTCCATTTGTTTATTTTAATTTACAGGTGTGACATTTTTATTACCTACTTGGCACACTTAACAGATGGGAAAATACAAATGTTAGATAATTACAGTGTGTCTAAGTTATGAATTTTCCACACAAGCTAGAATTCCCCAAGCACATTAAAGTGATTTACTTGCAAGCTGTTTGATGATACAACTAATCAGTTTGTTTTGTCCCTAATAGTGGGATTGCCCAGACTCTTAAGAAAGGGGAAGTTTTTTTGTATGAAATCGGAGGAAATATTGGTAAGCACATTTTGTTTCTCTTTGTATCGCATATGCGGATTCGACATTGCCCATGCTTCTTATTTGTATCTTTGGGGGAAAAAAAGAAATTAGAAGTTAAATATAGTGCACCGTAGATAGCTGATGAATAGTGTGGATTTTTTCAGTGGTCTGACTCTTCTCTACAGGCTCTATTTGAGCTTCTCTGTGCAAATGCCCATCTAATGTTGAACCTCAGCAAGGACAAATTCCCTTAAAATAGTAGCAACTTCTAGAATGATAATGAAGTTTTTCAGCACTTTCCTTTTTATATGCTTACATCACATCTTAATAAAGGAAGTAGCTGTGCTTGTTTAAAGCCAGGATTACATTTTTGTTATGGCTCAGTCCTGGGTATTTTTAGTGAAAGCACAAGTTATTTTTGCCATTGTTGATTGCCTACTAAATAATACACGCACAAACGCACATACGCAGATATATACACATACGAATACAGACACGCTGGTAATTTAGGAAATCAAAATAGAATAAGTGGATTAATTTTGACTGTGCTTTATATTTTACATGCTCCTTTTCAGTTATCAGTGGGTTGTACTCCTCTCTATGAAGATGTAAAATATCCTTTTTTTTTCTCTTTATTTTAGCCCTTGAAAATGATACAGGTGACACTGTTAACAAATACTAAATGAAATGGTGTTTAATTCAAAATAATAATTGAAAATATTTTAAGATAAGTTTTGTGGAATTTTTTTCTGGGACGTAAAAATGTTGGTCAATATTGAAAATTTAATGTGGGAGTATGGAGACTCACTCTTAAAATTTAAATAAACAGCAACTCTGTCAGAAGCCTGGAACTGTTAACTCTATTAGCAAAGATTATTTAAATATTTATATATTTAATCTTGCTTTTTACTATTCGATATTGAGAATGAAGTGTTGTTTCTTCGGTAGATCGCAAACTATTGCCACTCTTAATAACGGTGAATAAGCTTTTGGTGAACCAAAGCCCCTCACACAAAGTATTTTCAACTTCCTAAATTAATTTGAAAAACTTTCCTTTAGAAAAAGACTACTATGTTGACTTTTTCAATATTTTGGCCAAGTCTTACAATATTATGGGAGATGGGAAAGGATGAGTGGTATTTTGAAGTCTAAGATTTTAGAGTTAAACCACGAGGAAGAAGTTTAAAATCGCACCCCAGCCTCTGTACCGTATTCAACTGATACAATAAAGTCTCTTTGCTAGGAGAACGCTGCCTCGATGAGGACACTTACATGAAGGACCTGTATCAGCTCAACCCCAACGCAGAGTGGGTTATAAAGTCAAAGCCATCATAGGAGACTGAAGCTGCAAATACCCACGAGGACTTCCTTGGTATACTTGCTGGGTCAAGAGTGGAAATAAAAGAAATGGCAGGACTCTTTGTTGAAATGTACCCGACTACTGAATAATGACACTCTGAAGCCTTAAAAAGTTAGAGATTTGTGCTGCCGCCGGAATTATGTTCATTATTAATAATATGATGGGCACCCAAGTATCTCTGGAGTGAGAGGAAGGGGAGTTAATTAGCTTGGAGACCATTCTGCTGTGTGAAAGGTGCCCAGATGTGACCACTTGTTTTATGTGAAACCGTCCTGTCCTCCCTCTCACTTGTTTTCTCCTAAAATCATACGCCTAGTAATCTGTGCTCTTTCTCCTTTTTTCTCCTCCTCTTGTCTGCCTTCCCTCAACTCCGGTTTGCTTTTTAACCAAAAAGATCACAAATACCAGATATCTGGCAAGTCGTGAAGACAATACATCTTAAAAGAGACGGACTTCAACAGGATTCCTGTCACTATCCCATGTTAATATTCCGCTCTCTGAATCATTTGTTCAAACAATAACATCCCACTTCTTCCTGCTGTATCACATGAAGTGATTTGCGTGGTTTTCAGTTCATCTGACGTATGTGCACAGAACCGTATCCACTATCAAGAAAATAAGCCTGTCAGAAACTGCCAATTATTACTGAACTATTCAATGTTTATATACTGAGAATGATTAAAATCTATCCATGTCGAATAACTGGATTATGGATAACAGTGAAAGCCAGATCACCTCATGTATGCTGTATTCTTCTAACTGAAATTTATGAAGTTCTAGCTGGGTTTACCTATTGTCATATTAGTATAAATATGCATGATAGTATAATCCAGTAATGGTTGAGAATATATTCTACTGAAAGAGGGATTTTTCTAACTCATAAATAAGGCTGCAGGAAGAATTATTTTTTCTGAGTATGACACAGTCATAAGAACAAGCTCTTGTTTGTGTACTCACTTTAGATAATCAGAGTAAATTTATTAAAAATGCTGTGGAAAGTACTATTCCCAGGGATTTTAGTGCACAAACCATATTGTGACAGTAGATGAGCCTCTGAACTGTAAATAAGAGGAACGAAGTGAGAGATGTTCAATATTTTATGAGTTTAGAGTGTAGTAAATAAAAGGTGATGTAAATGAGTGTTGCACAGACTGTGTTTATGATACTTTTAGTAGTATTTTAGGGACAATTACACATTCTCAGAAGCTCTTGATGTCACTCCAATTAGGAGGGAAAATGCTGTTAATGAGAACAGTCATAAATTTTTAGCATGTTGTTATAAGAACATAAGCCTGTGGATCTGATCACTTCAATAACACTGTGGTGATTTGTGCCATTGCTTTTTTATTTAAAAGATTTTTATAATTAAATGCATTTTTCTAAATTATCTTCTCTTGGCATTATTTTAATCCTGTATGTTTATGAATGTGCTGTATTGTTGTTTATATTTTTATTTTTGCTAAAAGCCATTTCTTTTACGCTCCTCTTTCTCCTGCGTCATTTTTTAAGTGGGAAGACGTGTGGAAGATCTAAAATGGTTTCCTGCCTTTTTTCCTTGAGCAAACTTGTGTTCTTTGGGATTTTTTAAAACCATGTTATATTTATTCTGTTTCTGATTTTGACAGTATATATTAATTTCTCAAAATGTCTTATTAATAGAGTTTAAGTTATTGAAAGAAATTGATGATATAAACTCAAATAAATGTTTAAGACATTTTAGGGAGTGCACAACTTCAAAAAAAAAAAAAAAGAGTGAATATAGTGATTAGGTAAATGGCTGCTTAAAGCCTATGTCATCTACCTTTTTACCACATTTACTATTCCCCTGGTAGTATGTGGGGGCGGGGAGGGAGACACAAGAGGCTTTTGGTAAGGAAAAGAATACCAGATCTTGGTAAGTATATACGAAGATGCCATTTCATTTCGAGTCCTTGGAACTCATGGTACATGTTCATTGATATTGAACAACATCCTTTAAGATATTGACCAAGAAAGATGTCTGTCTATACTTCTAAAGATGAGAAACTTAGTATAGAGCCTCAAATATAAATGCCCTGGAATTAACCCAGGTATTTTTTCTATAGTGTTTTTTTTCCCCCCTAGTGAACTTTAAGTCTTGTGGTACATTAGTTTTTGTTTGTATGTGAGGGACAATAAAAACAGCAAATATATTTTTTATGAATCTCAAACATCTTAATTCTTAGTTGCGGTGGAAAAGTTGAAGATCTGGTGTTTATAGACTTGTTGCCCTGTTAATATTTCAAAGAGGTTTCCTGTTTTCTGAAGTGGATCATTGTCATTTTTTTTTTTTTACAAGTACACAGTCTTTGCTCATTGCTCTATAGAATTCAATGTAGACTCCTTGCTATCGCTCTTTGGGAAAACCAGTTTATTTTACTGACTTCATGAAAGTTTTCATTATCATCTTTTCCTAATTTTTGTTAAACTGGATTTCATTTTCTGCCTCCTTGTACTGATTTCTCTCCTTCTTGATCAGTAGGTGGCAGTATTGGTCAGGGATTCCTTTGCATCTAAACAATGGGCAGTTTTAAAAGTGAACCTGAGTTATAGGTAAGTGGTTAAGACTCAGTGCCAGGCATTTACAAGGCAATTGGGTGAGAACACCATGGATCTTTCACTTTAATCACTGATTTTGGAAAATTGTAAATAATAATTAATTTCAGAGTTTCTGTGTTCCACTTACTAGTCTGTTTTATTCTTAACCTGTTGAGTAGGGAGGGAGAGAGGTGAGGGGAAGTGGGGTTTTCTGAACCAAGGTGAGACCTTTTGACAATGTCTGCTTCAAGCAGAAGGATCAGGACAAGAGGAAAGACCGTGAACCAGGAAAATAAAAAGGAAGTCTAAGGAGGCCTAATGATTTCTGTCTTTAGCATATATGTGGTTTGTTTTTTCATTCAATAAATATGTACTGGGCATCTACATATGTGCCTGGCATGTTCTACCCTTGAGATACATCAGTGGACAAAATAATAAATTAAATAAAAATAAGTATAATTTTCTAATATTTTGAAAGGATTTAAGTGCAGCGGACCCAGAAAAGAGATGAACAGGGTAAGTGGGATGAAGGGTGAAGTGATAGGTTCACTGTAGTAGTAAATAGGCTTTCATTGAACATCTAATAACTGAACAAAAGCTTGAAGGAAGTCAGAAACTTGCCATGTATGTATCTGGGAGAAGAGCATTTTGGACAGAGGGAATAATTAGAACAAAGTCCCCAGAGCAGTGGTGCACCTGGTTTACCAAAGGTTAGCAAGGGTACCAGCAGGGCTGGAGTGGAGTGAAACAGGTAAAACTAATAGATGGAATCCAACACTGGGACAGGGATGGGGAATGAGATCATGGCCTTGTACTAGGACAACTATAATTCATTGTTTAAGACATCTTTGAGAGAGAGAAACAGTGCACTGTTGGTGTGAGCGGTAACTGTGGAGTGACAAGACGTGGTCAGATTCTGGATATAGTTTTCAAGTTCAAGCCTATAGCGTTTCTGGTATGAGAGAAAGAGAATGCATTTTTTGTTAAGACTAATCACAGGGCGCCTGGGTGGCTCAGTCAGGTAAGTGTCTGACTTTGGCTCAGATCATGATCTCGCAGTCTGGGAGTTTGAGCCCCGCATCAGGCTCTGTGCTGACAGCTCAGAGCCTGGAGCCTGCTTCAAGTTCTGTATCTCCCTCTGTCTCTGTCCCTCCGCCTCTCATGCTTAATCTCAATCTCTAGCGCGCGCGCGCGCTCTCTCTCTCTCTCTCTCTCTCTCTCTCAATAAATAAACATTAAGAAAATAAGAAGACTTGACTTTTGACTTGACTAATTGGAAGTATGAATCTTCCAACACCAGAAATTGGAAAGGTGAAGGTAAATCAGGTATTCTGAGTAGTTAGGAATTCAGGAGCTCCACTGTGAGTGTGTTGATTTCAAGTGCCTATTGGACATCCGTGTGACAATATCAAATAGGCAGCTATCTGTGCAGATATTTGGGAGAGCGGTCTGGGCTGTGATCAGTGGCACATACGTGACTTTTAACTTTAACCATGAGCTGGCATGAGATCACCAAAGGAGTAAATGTGGATCTGGTACAGAAAATCACCAAGAGATGAGCTTTGGAGATGCCTGATGTTAGAGGTTAGGATGAAGAGAAGGAACCAGCAAAAGAGATTGAAGAGAAGTGACTTTTGGGATAATGACATTGTGAGGTGCCAGAAGTCAAGTGAAGAAAGGCAATCAAAGAGAAGAGAGTAACTGTCATGTCCGATCCTACTTATAGCTCACATGAGCTCAAGGCCAGGAATTGACCCCTGGGTTTACTATGTGGAGGTCATTGCTGACTTTTAGATAAAGTGAGCCGTTTAGGTAAAGTGACAGGGATGGAAGACAGATTATTGCCAGGTTAAGAGAGAGAGAGAGAAAAATCCAAGTGTGAGTATTCGGTGACTCCTACAAATTCTGCTATGCAAGGGAACAAATAAATGAGGTTTCAGCTAGCAGAAGGAGGAGGAGTACAGAGAGCCTTAGCCTTGAATACTGGGCTAAGTAGTTTTTGGAATTTATGCAATTATGTAATATATTAAGAGGTGAGATGGGTGCTGGAGCCCGACTACCCGGCTTACCTAATGTGACCTAAGACAAACCACTTAGGCCTCATTTTCTACTTTGTATAACGAGAATATCAGGGATGCTTCTTGGCAGCCTACTAGAATCAATTTATAAAAGGACTCAGCAGTGTATCTGCCTGATAATATTCAATAAACTTGACTGTTATTAGTATTCTGAGCACTATTATCAGATACAGTATTCTCTCTATCTCATTCAGGGTTGTTGGTTTCAATGCCATATTACTTTACTACCTGGAAATCACTGACTGTAACTCTTCCTTAGGGGATCTGTGGCACTGTAAAGGGCACAGAACTCCTTCCATTCCAAGTTTTCTCTACTTCAAAGTCAACTCCATTTTAAATACGATTTGTTTCATTTATAGTAAGTGATGGAATTCTCTTCTGCAACTCAGACCAGGAGGTCCAGGGAGAAAACAAACTCCGACCCAGTTCCTTTTCCTGCCTGAAGCATTGTTTGCTCAAAGGATAATCCTAAGCCTCTTCAGTTGGTGTTAGCTGCTCCGGCTGATGAAGGTCCCACTCCATTGTCTTGTTTTTTTTCGAGTTTTTTGATTTCTCAAATCTTACATTTAACAAGTACAGCAATAGTAATTTTCCTTCCGTTTCAGTTGGCCTCACATCTTAGAACTTGGACTTGGCATCCAGCTTCTTTTTCACTTCTAACCTAAGTACTACGTGGGGTAACTTGACTCTGGTAGAAAGGGTTTCATATGAAACATTAGAATCCCCGTCACTCCATATAGTTATTTCTTAAACTCCTGAAGATTTCTTTGAAGGGCTTCATGAGCTATTTTCACACATAGTTGCATACTGTGTAAGGGAAACAGATTGGTTGCCAGGAAAGCTGCTTCTATGGTATTTCCAACTAAAACCAATATGCACTGATTTTGTCAAAAGTAAGCTTTTTATCTTGAGATTTCCAGCCTTGATTTCTCAACCAAAGGAACTCAGGTAAGCTTCAGAGAAAACAGTCCACTCTTCACTGTCTTTGCTCCTTTTTTGATGTTCACCCTTCCTTGCACCTGAGCAGCTCAGTTCTTCTCTTGTTGTATCTCCTATGATCTTTACAAAATGGTGGCCTTCGTGTGCTCTCTGCCTTAAGTCACATTCCCCTCCAGCCAGGGCCAAAGTGAAGAAGGTAGTTACCTTGGACAGGAAGTCAAAGAGAGTGGCCCAGTTCTGAATAGTAGATCAGTTAAATTTTTCTTTCTTTCACCTGACCGTAGTCTTGTTACAAAAAGGAAGTGATTTGATCATTGTGTGTGTGTGCCTTTAAAACTCTTCATTTCAATGTGAGAACTCCTGAGGCATCTTAGCTTTGGTTGTTTATATCACCGAGTTGTATTAGGCAAGAGAAAATTCTGAGGACAAGAAGAATTAACTGTTGAGAGATTATATATCACATTTTGTCCACGAATCTGGAAACATTCTAGGACATGACTTGTTCATCCTTAAGCTTGTCTTCATGTTAAAAATGGGGAAGGGATAATTCTTTATTAAGAAATTATTGAGGCATTATTAAATAATGCCTTACAACATACTGTGAGTTCCTTAGAAAATGTTGTTATAAAGAATACTTTGAAGGTTCACAAAATGGGGCACCTGGGTGGCTCAGTCGGTTAAGTGTCTGACTTTGGCCTAGGTCATGATCTCGCCGTTCCTGAGTTCAAGGCCCGTGTTGGGCTCTGTGCTGACAGAACCTGGAGCCTGTTTCAGATTCTGTGTCTATGTCTCTCTCTCTCTCTCTCTCTCTCTCTCTTTCTCTCCTCTCTCTCTCCTTTCTCTCTTTCTCTCCCCCTCTCCCTCCCTCCCTGCCTCCCTCTCTCCCTCTCTCTTTGCCCTTCCCCCACTTGTGCTCTGTCTCTCTTAAAAATAAACATTAAAAAAAATTTTTTTAAAGGTTCAGGAAAAAAACATGGCTATCTGTTTGTTCCTTGTTTCCTCCTTTCCAAACATTTTAGTGCTTGCTGAGTGCTGCAAACCACAAACTGTGGTTTATATTTTGGTGATGTAAAAATCAATCATCTGATACATTTCCACAGAACACTAGATTTAGATTTGCGAATACCATTAATATGGGCTGGTGATGGGGAATGTATTCTCAGCAAATGGACTGTGATTGGAGGGAGACAGAAATGGGTGCAGCTAATGATAGATTAAAATTTAGCGGGAGTCTAGAGGAAGAGGCTGTTGATAGGGTAATTGTTAAAGGAGGCTGTGGTATTTAAGCTGGAAGCCCAGTTAGGATACCACAGACTAGACCAGGCCAGAAAGGATGAGACTCAGAATGAAAATAAGTGACCATGAGTTGTATTGCCGTTCCAGCATTGGGGTCCAGAGGACTTGATGATTCTATTGGATGGAGAGGACTGAGGGAGGTGTTAAAAGACTCCTGGGAGAAGATCATGATGTTTTCCATTGCACCCCAGAATGGGAAGTACTGGTTTAGGATGAAGAGATTGGGGGAAGTGAGAAGGGAGTGTTATGAGTCTGGTAGGGAGAGACAATGAGGATTTGTTGAACTTGAGATGTATGAAAAGCCTGAACAGTTAGAAATGAGATTTCTTTTGGGGCACCTGGGTGGCTCAGTCGGTTAAGCGTCCGACTTCAGCTCAGGTCATGATCCCACATTCCGTGGGTTCGAGCCCCACGTCGGGCTCTGTGCTATCAGTTCAGAGCCTGGAGCCTGCTTCGGATTCTGTGTCTCCCTCTCTCTCTGCCCCTCCGCTATTCACGCTCTGTCTCTGTCTCTCAAAAAATGAATAAATGGTAAAAAAAAAAAAAAAAAAAAAAATTTTTAAAGAAATGAGATCTCCTTTAAGAAAGATTTCTTTGAGGGGCGCCTGGGTGGCGCAGTCGGTTAAGCGTCCGACTTCAGCCAGGTCACGATCTCGCGGTCTGTGAGTTCGAGCCCCGCGTCGGGCTCTGGGCTGATGGCTCGGAGCCTGGAGCCTGTTTCCGATTCTGTGTCTCCCTCTCTCTCTGCCCATCCCCCGTTCATGCTCTGTCTCTCTCTGTCCCAAAAAAAATAAATAAACGTTGAAAAAAAAAAAAAAAAAAAGAAAGATTTCTTTGAAAGGTGGATATTTAGAAAATATTTGCTTGGAGGTGATGGTTAAAGCCACTGGAACAGAAAGAATCATCCCTGAGCATGTGCAGGCAAGAGAAGGCTCAGAACAACTTTGTGGTAGCCTGCTACTTAAGGGATGCATAAAAGAAGAGATGCTTTGGAAGGAGCAGTTCAGACCAGAAGAGTAAAAGTCATACGTGTCTGGGAAGACCACAGATTTGGCAAGTAAGAAATGGTCACCTCTGTCAAATAATTGAGAGAAGTGAACCAGACGAAGGCTGAGTAGTAACCATTGAAGCTGAAGTTTACACGTCCAGGGCTGACCTTCTAGAGAGCAAGTTGTTTTGGAGTGATGGGAACCGAGGCCCTACTGTGGCAGGCCAAGATGTACATAGGAACTAGAAGCTATGAATTTAGTTGGGAGTGTTGGGGAGAGGCAGAAGGAATGAGGTTTATCGCGGTTTTCCTTTTTTTTTTTTTTCCTCTTTGATATCTTACAAGGGGTGGGGGGGGGAACTTGATCATAAGATAGTTTTCACACATAATTCCTAATACCTGATATTATCTGTATTTCTTTAATTGGTTAATTCAAGAGCATCTTGGCTCCTGTTATCTACAATAGTACTCAAAATAATTGAGTAAACAGATTTTTTTAAATGTTTGTTTTTGAGACAGAGCATGAGTGGTGGGGGTGTGGGGTATGCACAGAAAGAGGGAGACAGAATCCAAGCAGGGTCCAGGCTCTAAGTTGTCAGCACAGAGCCCCACATGAGGCTAAAACTCATAAATCCTGAGATCATGACCTGAGCCAAAGTCAGAAACTCAACTGACTGAGGCACCCCAATAATTGAGTAGCTTTTGAAGAAAACTGACCATCATAAATTTGAAAAATATTCCTAAGAATGTTGTTTGTGCTTCAGAGGTATCATTAATTTTTTTGTGTGATTTTTAAATTTAAGACTCCTAACTGAAGGAAATGTTTTTGTTTAGTTTATTTCATTTTTTTTCAGTATAGTTGATACACAGCGTTACATTAGTTTCAGGTATACAACATAGTGATTCAACATCTCTATACCTTGTGCTATACTCACCGCACCTGTAGCTAACATCTGTCACCGTAGAATGCTGTTATAATATCATTGGCTATATTCCATATGCTGGACCTTTTATTCCCAAGAGTTATTTCCAAACCAGAAGCCTGTATCTCCCACTACCCTTTATCCTTTTTGTCCATCATCCACCTCCCCTCTGACAGCCATCAGTTTGTTCTCTGCATTTATAAGTCTGATTCTGTAAAGCAAATTATTTTAAAACAAGCTTGTTTGGAAGCTGGTGTTGAAGAGGCTGATAATTTCATACATTGAAGTTTGTCCCATACTAGCACCTCTTTGAGAATATCCTTGGTTGGGAGATACCGTTCTGTCTCTCACTGCTTGTCTGCATTGCCACATGTAATAAGAGCCATTGCTCTGCCCACTGTAATCTATACAGCAAAACCTGAGCAACATGTATTAGATAAATCGGAAAATACGATGCTATATAGAACAAGATTAGGATAGCTTCATTTAGAAAGCTTCATTTAGCTAGTAGCTTCATTTCCAAATCTTAATTTTCCAGAGGTAAGTAATGTGTTGAAACACTATATAACTCTGTTCTTCAAGTTTTTTACTCACCCTCTAAAATAATTTTCGTAACTATTGCATATTTTAAGTAGAAATCTAAAATTTTTATAAGTTTAACTGCAAAGGAATTCTAATACTTTCAGATGTTTCAAGTGAAATTTAACACCATAGTGATTTGATACTGTTATTTATTTATTTATTTTAATGCATAAAAGCTCTTCATTAGTAATAAGAAATTTTACATTTGTCCTTTTTTCCTATTTCCATTGTACTTCCTCTTTAGAAATTTATCCTAATAAAGTCAATGGCATAGATAAACTACATTTCTCTACAGCACAATAACTATGTATTGAAGTCATAGTTGATCAAACCACAAAAATATAAATTTTGATAAAATTAATAAGTATAAAATTTCAACTTTATTAAAAGTGGGGTCCTTAATGAAATGGGGTTTTTCATTCTTTCTCAATTATCAATGGGTAGAATTACTTATTCCTAATAAATTTAGCCTCAATTCTTCTTCTATTTTTCAATGTTACTTATGTATATATATATGACATATATAAATATATAGTCATTGAGAAATTTAGCATACAAATGTAAATCAGAATTTTAAAGCTTAGTTATAGCAGTTATTCAATTTTTAGAAACTCTCAAAGTTCATTACATGCCCAAAATCACTGTCATCTATTGTCAAAATTATTTGTGATCTATCAGCTAATAGGTCCTTCTTCATAATTGTTGAAAACAAACAATTTGAAACAATTTGACTCATATACAGATTTGTTACTCAGCTGTTACAGTAATTCATTTTGTCAGTTTCTGAGAAGTATGCCAGAAAATGATTACTTACTCAAAGAGTGTGACAATATCTGAAGTTCTTATTGTGTATATTGTCAAATAGCTTCTTAGGAAATACTTCTATCATTGGCAGTCAAGTGATAATGTCTTCTCACTATTACTATTTTCTCTTAACATTCATTAATTTGATGGGTGAAGAAATTACATTTCACTGCTTTAATTTGCATTTTGTGGGTAATTATGCCCCTAATTATATTTCATATGTTTATTAGTGAATTCATAAAACCAGAAAAGGAATCTCTATAGTCTTTGTTTCTCTATTACAGAAATAGTTATGTATATAATATATTTGATATTTAACATATTAGGATACTTAGCTTTATCATATTTGTGTATTGAATGAGTATAAATGTATAGCAAATATTTAATATAAATGTTATAAAAGAGCACCTGGCCCATAGTTAGTCACACAAATGTCATTCAACAATGGCATCATCATTATCATCAGTGGAAAATGTTTTTCTTAGTTTTTAAATAATCTGATTTTTTTAAATATGAAACTTGATTTTTTCCATATTTTTTATTTAGGTATTCCAGAGTTCTTTTGAACTGGGAGACCATTATTTAATAAAGAAGGCTTGTGCTTGGAATAATACTGATTCTCATCATCTCCTTTAATTTGTTGACTTAAGTGTAGGAGTTGCTAGAGAAAAGGGACTTCAGTCATTTTTCATTCAATTTGAGGTTTCCTGACTCTCGGTTGTTTTGTACAAAGTTAGACAGTATTTAAAATGGGGGCATCCTATATCAAAATATATATAAGTAAGCTCATTCATAGGAGTGAAACTCAAAGTGTAATCACTGGTGTGGCGCGGGCACTGACCCATCGGAATGGATGTGGTATTTCACTGTGGACCTGGTTTGCACTGGTCCAGTTTATAGCAAATGGAAATTATGGTAAATAAGGGTTAAGAGGCATTTGAGTATTGGGAAACTGGCATATATATTTGAGATGTAAAAGTGGTTTCTCAAACTTTTATACCAACATGTGTTTAAGTACAAGGTATATCTAAGTGCAATTTTTATGGAATTGTCAGTCATTGGGTTAGGGAACATATGGAGGCAATAATAAAGATTAAGGAAAATGAGCTTTTCTAGGTAGAGAAGTACAATGACTAAGATTCCAGAGGTACGTGGTTAGTGAATAAAAATATAACAAAACAAATAAACACCAAATGAACTTTCAGTCCCAGGACACAGATGATTGTTTAGGAATGAGGATTCTTTGGCATCTGATCTCACACTGTAAGAAGAACTTGCAAATCTCCGGGTGGATGCAAAGGTAGCAGATGACCTCCAAGGATGGTAAGTACAAAAACAAAGATTTGGAAGAAACGTTAATTCAAATTTAAAATGTAAAGTGTATTATTCTGGGTCTGAACCTAAAGTAGAAACTTGGCGGACACTGTGTAGATTGTTCCATGGAGACAAAGACCCAGTGACCTGTTGTGGCCAAAAAACACTGAGGAGCTAGGCTTATCAAAACAAAACAAAACAAAACAAAACAAAAAAACAAAAACAAAAAACATGGGGTACCTGGGTGGCTCAGTTGGTTAAGCTTCCGACTTTAGCTCTGGTCATGATCTCATGGTTCATGGGTTCGAGCTCCACATCGGACTCTGTGCTGATAGCTCAGAGCCTGGAGTCTGCTTCAGATTCTGTCTCCCTCTCTTTCTCTCTGTCCCTCCCCCACTCATGCTCTGTCTCTCCTTCTCTAAAGTGAATAAACATCAAAAAACTTTGAAAAAAATACAAAATACAAAAAAACCCAGCAGAGACCATATTCCACGGAACTGTGGTAAACGAACTCCTACGTGAAGTCTGGGTACAGCAGTCCCATTATTTGAATGTGCTTTGTAAATTGTACACATTGTGTAGTGAATATTAGCTATGATGATGGCAGTGGTGATGATGCCATTTTGATGTAACCAGAGCAGGTCTACACTAGGGCTTGCAGTGACAGCATCCTCCATGGAAAAGATCATGATTCTCCAGCTCCAGGATGTGAAGACCAAGGGGTGAAAGCATTACAAATCGTTAAGTTGTGTGAACTGTGGATTGGTGAACGGGAAGTGAGCATTAAGCTAAGTGTTAAAGTAGATAAGGCATCCCGGAATGAGATTGTCAGCACATTAGAGCAGAGGCGTTTTTCTCTCGTCTGGTGTCTGCAGTGTTTAATGCATTAATTGGCAAATGGTAGGTGCTCAGTGAATGTTTGTGTCTCATAAGCACCTAGAGCTTATGCATGTGTAATATAGGTAGGATTCTGAAAAGAATTCAAAGAAGACTGGCAGGTTTAGTCACAACAGGGGCTTAATTAGCCTAAGGAAGCTGGTATCTTTGTCTTATTTAAAGCTGTCATCAGGGAAGATGTCCCTGTCACCCTATTAGGCATTTGGCAGGACTCTGGGTCAGGTGATGGGAGGCGTTGTCCTCAAGTGGCCATTTTGCTATTAAATTCATTTATTGTTTTTGCCCTTAGGTATAGGCAATGTACTCAAATATCAATAAGATACAGACTGTTCCCGCAACAAATAATAATGCTGTTATTAGCATTTATTGGGTACTTACTTTGTACCAGGCAATGTGTCATGTGTTTTGTATACATTGCCGTTTAATTTTCACACTACATCTAAGAAGATGATATTTTTATCTCCTGTTTTGCCAGTGAGGAACCTTCTCCAACAAAGCTAAGTGGCCGCATCAGGATTCAACTGACGGCAAAGCACATACCATTCACAATGGGCCATGATGTCAACAACGTAATCCAGGAAGTAAAACCAAAGTGCTCAAGTAGTGGGTGACTTGAGAGGATAAAGAAGAGGCATCCTCTTGAGTTGGTGTATGGGAGGCCAAGAGTGTCACGCTCAGTACCTCCAAGGGCCTGGAGCTCTGCAGATGAGTGATTGCTCGTGGCTAGCTGTCATTCTGTATTATGAGTTGATATGTCAACTGGGACTGATTCGAGCATAGAGCACTGCTGATCTTTTTTAAGGTAATAATGCTATGATTTCAAAAGGCCTGGCCGGGTTTTAAAGAGACTCAAAATACCTCACACCACGGTGCCGTGGCAAATATGCCAATATCCTCATATGTTTCCTGGTAAGGAATCAGCACATACCAGGGAAGCCCCGCTCTGAACATCTCCAACTAGGTTCATCTTATCGCGTTTACTAAGATCTGTGTCTTTTAAGCTTACCATAGCACAATATCATTTAAAAATCTATGAATCTGAGCATGTATCCTGACCAGTTCCCCAAGTGAGGTCTTGAAGGCTGTGTCTGATTTGTTTCCCAACAGGTAGATCTTAGAAACAGGGCATTCCACCCTGAGGAAATCACGAGAAACCCCAGAGAAAGGAGGTGGAAGGAATGGCAAAACGTGATGCGTTTGTGTGCAGGGAAGAGGAGAGAAAGAGAGGGGAAAGGTAAGTGGGGCACACTTTAGGACCCCTACTGAATCTGCACTTTCCCTTCCCTGAGGCATGTTTGTGGTGTAAGACTTGCCATGTGTCATTGGACCAGGACAGTTTTTCCTGGGAATTTAGAATTTCGACCAAGCATCCTCTGGTTAGTCTCTGTACCTAGTTGGGATTGAATTTGGGACACTTAGGGTTTCCTTATCCCTTCATGGGGACTGAGCAGAGAAAGGGAAGGCTTTTCAAAATCCGGGTAGGCAGTGAGGAGCCAAAATCTTTTTCATATGAGGGTGACACGTAATCAATCATATCTAGTCTACCAAAGACATCCAATCATTCTCAGTTCTGAAAATTGTTAAATTCAGCTTACGACAGCCATTCCAAGTGCCTGCCGTAACGTGCTTTGCTGAGATGAAACCAAAGTACTTCTTTTCCATAGTATTAAATGCACTTGAGTCAGCCTGAGTTTATGGGGCATCAAAAGGGAAAAGTGTCAGCTAAGTGACTCTTCAATTTTCCTTTCTGAGGAGGCTTGGCCACGTAGACATCTTTCTTTTTCTTATCCTTGACTTACATTTACCCCTTGGCTTTTGGTGACTTAGATTATCTTTTATTTTTTGTTCTAATCCCATGCAGTTTATAAGCTGTGGCAGTCCCAATCTGTTGGGAAACTCAGAAACATGAGCTCTCTTAGTCTTAATAGTATCTAATGAGATTGTGTTCAGAATTTCATTTATTGACAATAGCAGTCTTGTTATTTTTAAGTGGTTCTTTTTCGTACTGCAACAATGCCCTCCAGAGAAGGCTGCAAACAGCTTCTTACCATGTTTCCTTTACGGAGGGTTCCTGTGCCTGTGTTTTCACAGAGAGGGCAGCTGCAGCCGTGAGAGGACTGCCAGTGTTCCCATTTATCCTTCTCCTCGTGTGCTGTCAGATTCCTGGGGGCAGTGAGCCACACACTCTAGGAGATGAGTTTCTCTGGGCCCTTCCATACTGTCATTCTCCCCTTGGCTCCTGCTTCCTTCTTCCCTTGCTTGCTCTTTGTCTGTTCTTTGCCGACGCACTTTGACTGGAACACAATGCCTCCATTCTTGCTTGAGTCACAGGCAACTATGTTCGGTCTCTGGTAAAGACAACTTGGTATTGACCCTAACATTCCCTGTGCTGCTTCCTTGCTGGCCTCTTTGCTGCCTCCCTAGCCTTTCAGGATGCTCTTTGCAATTCCTCTAAAGCTATTGAATTGATAAACATATAAGAAAGGAAAAGCGACAACAATTAAGAACCTTAATAATAACAGTAACCATGTGGGTACTTACTCTGTATCATCCACTGTGGTAGCACTTTGTAAGCATTTTCTCCTTAAATTCTGACAAAGAACCGTGGTGAGGTATTTCTGTAATTATCTCAATTTTCAGAAAGGGTAGCTGAGGCTCAGAGTTCGCATGACTTTCCCATTGGTAAACCTCTGAAGTGACAGAGATATGACCTAAGCCTACATGTCATGCCCACTCGATGCTTCTGCACACAATGCTTGAAGGACTCATTGCTTGATGACACTAAGAAAAACACTTCTGAGAACCTCCACGTTGTTCATTTTCATAATATTTGGTCTTTGGCAGCCGGAAGTCCCAGGGGCGATTTTGTTTCCCCTTGTTTCGCTGTTACTGAAATCCGGGACCCAACATTCTCTCTGAACTGGGAATCATCTCCTATCTCCTTTAGCAAGAGGTATGTACAGACATGTCTTCTGGACCTAATAAGATTGTGCAGAGGCTAGCTACTGTCCCACTGTGCTTATGTCACAAGGGTTTTTAAATAGCTTGTGTCACGTGTAATCGATACCTTATTTCCTTTCAAGCAGTATCTGTAATTTTGTGGTAAGAATGGATAGCTAGAGTCGGATTCAGTGTTGCAGCGCTGGTAGCCAGCACAGCCTATACGCCCAACTTACTGCTTTAGATGTGTTTTCGTTGGATCATCGCAACAGGCACATGAGGTTGATCAGAATATGATCTTTGTTTTCAGAGAAGGAATCTCAGATCAGTGTAACAGCCAGCCACTGGCCCCTAGATGACTGCACATTCTCCCAAGTGGTCTTTTCACATGTCCTCTTGCTCTGGCTTTCTTTTTCCACGTTATTGCAAGAGTGATAGGCTTTAAAATGTAAATCTCATCAGGCCACTGCCCTGTGTAAGTCCCCTCAGTGGTTTCCAATTTCCCTTGGAACCAGGTCCCGGAATCCTTAACGTGGCTCAGGAGAGTTGTCATCTCTCACCTCTGATCAAATTCTCAGCCTCCTGTCTTACGTCTTTACTCAAAACTTCTCTAACCCACTTCTGTTGGGTTTCTTTCCGAACTCCACTATATGCCTATTCAAGTAGAATTTGTATTGTTTCTCTTTCAAGTTATCTGGAAAAAAAGAAAGAGAGAGAGAGAGCGCGCGCGCCTGCCTATCCCTTATTGTGCCTGATACACCGATGCACTGGCAAATATACCAGTTTTATCACAGCTCTTCAGCTTTTGCCCAGTTATGCTGTGCTTCACAAATGAACCCAGAAAACCATTTTCCACGTGTGGTAGGCTGAGGTATGGCCTCCCAAAGATGTCCACATTGTAATCCTCAGGACTTGTGAATGTCACTTCATACAGCAAAAAAGCCTTTGCAGATGTGCTTAAATTGAGATGGGGAGATTATCTTGGATTATCTGGATTGGCCTGATGTATCACAGGGTCTTTTGTAAGAGGCAGGAAATGGAAGCAAGTGGTAGATGTGACAACAGAAGCAAGAGGTTGGAGCGAGGACGAAGGGGCTAAGAGCCAAAGAATACAGGCAACCTCTAGAAGCCAGAGAAGGCAAGGAAACTGCTTCTCCCTGAACCCTCCAGAAGGAACACAGCAGTGCTGGCACCTTGGTCTTAGACATTTGATCTCCAGTGCAGTTAGAGAATGAATTCGTGTTGTCTTGTGCTACTAAATTTTTTTTTTTAATTTTTTTTTCCATTTATTTATTTATTTATTTTTTTTTTTTTAAATTTTTTTTTTATTTTTTTTTTAACGTTTATTTATTTTTGAGACAGAGAGAGACAGAGCATGAACGGGGGAGGGGCAGAGAGAGAGGGAGACACAGAGTCGGAAACAGGCTCCAGGCTCTGAGCCATCAGCCCAGAGCCCGACGCGGGGCTCGAACTCCCGGACCGCGAGATCGTGACCTGGCTGAAGTCGGACGCTTAACCGACTGCGCCACCCAGGCGCCCCACCATTTATTTATTTTTGAGACAGAGAGAGACAGAGCATGAACGGGGGAGGGTCAGAGAGAGAGGGAGACACAGAATCTGAAACAGGCTCCAGGCTCTGAGCAGTCAGCACAGAGCCTGACGCGGGGCTCGAACTCACATACCGCGAGATCGTGACCTGAGCCGAAGTCAGATGCTTAACCGACTGAGCCACCCAGGTGCCCCTTGTGCTACTAAATTTATGGTAATTTGTTGGAGTAGCGGTAGGAAACTAACACACCACACACACACAACTTTCCAGGGTCTTCCTAACTGAGAAACTGAAGGCATTCATCCAACAAACATCTACTAAGTGCCAGACACTCTGCTTCGGACGTTGCCCTCGTGGTCTTTATATAATAATAGAGGGAGACAGAAAATAAACAATCCATACCATGTTGGAATCATAAGTGCTATGTATTTAGAGAAAGAAAAAGGAACAGGAGGAGAATTGTAATTGTAAATGAGGTGGTCAGTGTGGGACTCATTAAAGGAATGAGTTATGTGAAGAAGTTAGACATAGGGACATATGGAAGGGCATTCTCCAGGCAGATAGACAAAGGCCAGGACAAACACCAGGAAAAGGGATATGCCTGGCATGCTTGTGGAATGATAAAAAGCCAGCATGGCTGAGGCAAAGTGAGCCAGAGTGGAGTAGTAGGTTAATGAGGTCAGAGAGATAATAATAGTGCAGCCGGCTCATAGAAGGTATTTCTTTGGATAAAGTGGGTTAGTACTGAAGCATTTTGGATGGAGCCACAAGAGGCACTAAAACAGGTTTTTGAAAGAAACACTCTGTGGCTGTTTTGAAAGTAAGTCAGACAACAAGGATGAAAGCAGAGACACGAGGGAGAGGGCTATGGTAATAACCTGGGCAAGAGATACTGTTGGCTGTGTTACCTGTGTGATCACCGAGAAATGGTAAGGTTCTAGATGTGCTTTCAAAGGTGGGGCCAATAAGATTTCCTGGCAGAATGGATATGGAAATGTAATTCCAATATTTCTTGTCTAATCAAAGGGGGAATGGAATGCTACTCCGCTCTGGCTCACTTTGCCTCAGCCACACTGGCTTTTTATTATTCCACAAACATGCCAGGCATATCCCTTCCCCATTAGCAAGAATGGGGAAACTGAATGGGTGGGCCTGAAGGCAGAGATCAGGAGTTCAGTTTGAGGCAGGCTAAGTTTGAGTCCAGTTAGACATCCAAGTGGAGGTCAGGAGTGGCACTTGGATGTTAAATTCTGTCCTTCAAGAGAGGTGTGGACAGGGGATATTTATTTGGGAATTGAAAGCATGTAGATGGCATTTCAACGATGAAGCGAATGAGAGGCAAAGGTGATGGAGGCAGGCTAGGGGATGTGCAGAGGCTAGCCCATGCAGATTAGAGTACAAGAAATGAGGGCTGGGACACCTTGGCGGCTCAGTCAGTTGAGCGTCTGACTCCTGATTTTCGCTCAGGTCGTGATCCCAGAGCCATGGGATTGAGCCCCACATTGGGCTCTGCATTGAGTGTGGAGCCTGCTTAAGATTCTCTCTCTCCTCCTCAGCCCCTCTCCCTTGCTCGTGCTCTCTTCTCTCTCTAAAAAAATAAAAAAATAAATAAGAAATGAGAGGTGATTGGGGAGTCTAAATTAGAAATGATTGCAACTTGTGTAAGAAAAAAATAATATAGTTGACCTTAGAAAACTAGCTGTCTATTTTTACATACAGGGAGGTATTAATTTTCTATAAAAAACCCATATTTTTACATCAAATCTTCTGGTTCTTTTTCTAGTTAAGTCTAACCAAATGCAGCGAGTCCACTTAAGTATCAATACTTGCATTTATTTTTCTTATGCTTACAACAGTAATATCATTTTCCAGAGCCCCATAAATCTCCATACATTATCATGAAAGATATCTCTTCCTTAAGAAATGAAAAATCAGGGATGCCTGGCTGGCTCAGTCAATAGAGGATGGGACTCTTGATCTCGAGGTATTGAGTTCAAGCCCCATGTCGGTTGTAGAACATACTTTAAAAAAAAAAAAAGTGAAAAATCAGTATGATGTCTAGAAACAGGAATAACTTTGTGGTTTGGGAAATGGGATTCCCAAATGCATATGGTATAGTCTCCCCCCTCATCTGACAGGTTGGTCTACTCTGCTCTTTTGCTGGAGTTGGATGTTAGCACTTATCAGGTGTTTTCTACTTTATATTTTTTGAAATCCTTTCATATATGATCTCATTTATTCCTCACAATAATCTTAGGAAGCAGATAATGTTGTTCTCATTTATAGATAAAGAACCTTAGGCCCAAAGAGGCAAAACGATTTATCCAAGGTCACTAGCAAATTTTGGACTTGACTCAAACTTAGAACCACTAGTTCTTTTCCTACTTCATTAAGATGCAGGAGAATCTTTATTTTGTAAGGTGTTTTTTTGTTTTGCTTTGGAATGTCAGCTGAGGGTAAGAAGGAAGGTAAAGGCATCGTTTGGGTTTGTTAGAAATGGTCTACTAGCTATTAAAAAGCTGTGTAAGGTTGTATAAAGTCTAAAGATTAGCGTATTATAAGTTTCTTATAAGAAATTACTCTTCTTAATTCTTGTGTGCTTCTCTCTTTGCAAAGATTACTCGACCTATAGGACATAAACGTTGCTTGATTGTTCCAAAGCTGCCCTGAGATTGGTCATAATTGGGAAGCATCATGTAATGGCTATTGAAGACTAGCTGTGTGCCCTGCCTCACTAAAATGGGGCTTGCAAATCATCTCCATTATTCCATTTTGGCTGAAAGCTCCTATCACTCTTCTCTCCTATGTTTTCTAAAGTTTGTACTATGTAACTATGGATTCAAAAGCAGTATCTTAGGAATTCTTAGATAGATTTTGAGTACTGTGAGAAGGAGAGGTGATAGACCTACAAGTGGGTGATACCTTTATTGTTATAAACAAGTCGGCCTAGAGGTAGGCTTCTAACCTGATTATTTGCTGCACTGATGAAAGTTTGGCTTGATGAGAACAAAGAGAGGGACTGCCTTAGAGTACTGAAAGAAAGGGGAGGCTTTGGGTAACAAAAGGACAGGACAGACACAGAGAGGCCTGGTGACTGGGAATCTAATATGTGGAAAGCATCAAAGAATAACTCCAGAAGGAGGTGGGAATATGAAAATGATGCTTGCTAATAAGGTACACATGTCAGTGGAGATGAAATACACACCCCAAATGACAGCATCTAGATATATTTACTTAAATGCTTCCATATGAAAGAAATAAGATGTCAGAGTTTGGTGACAATGTGACTCAGGAATGACCATTAAAGAGAACAATTTGGTAGAAGTGAGGTGGAGGAGGGAGGAGCTCAGAGAGAGTTAAGATTGAGTGTTACCTGATAACCTGTTCCAACTCCTACTCCTCCCCCCCCCCACACACAATGTATATATGTTTTCAGAGAATACCATTGGTTTAGCATAATAAATATGCCAAATCTAAATAAAGTAGGATATTCCTGAAAGCATTAAATGGGTGCTTTATGGAGCCCATTTACAGTCACCAAGGAGCCCACACTGGTTTTATTGTTTTTCCTAGGTTTATCTATGACTGAAAATGATAGAAAACTGATATTTACTTAGGTTAAGTTGGAAGGTAGTGGAAGAAGATAATAGTAGGCAATTCACATTTGTATTAAAAGTCTATTCTCTCGTAAGGAACAGGAAACCAACATTTTAAGAAGCTTGAAATCTAATATTTTGGGAGAACACTAATTTAGGAATTAGAAGACAGCTTATTCCTGCTCATTAGTTTGATGATATTGAGCAAGTCATTGGATCTTATTTTGTTCATCTGTAAGATGGGGCTAATAACACTGTATCAATGAGTCCACCCATTCAACAGACATTTCCTGGGCAACCACACTGTATATCCAGGCCCTGTGCTAGCCTTTGAGGGTACAGAGTAGTCTCTGCCCACAAGGACTTCAGGGTTGACTGAATGATAGGATTGTTGTAAGGAGTAACTAGGATTATGAGATGCATATAACAACCGTGTGCACATGGTAAGGCACTATATAAATGTAAGATAGTATTATTTGTGTCAGTGAACATTCATTAGGCACTGACCATGATAGGCCTTGTACAGAACATAGTATTAAACCATTGTATGAGAGCTGTAGTCTTACTTTGCTTCTAGTTTTTCTTTCTGTTAAATGTTTGCGTTTCTATGCCTAACTTCCTTGAAAACAAAGACATTCTAAGAAGCAATTAGAATTTCACACCCACAACATGCCCTTTTATTTATTAGCTTTCTTTCTTTATCTATTGTTTTGAAAATAGTGAAGCACAAGGAGAGACTCTGCCAGAAGGAAGTGCCAGGCAAGTGTTACAGCTGCCACACACAGAATGGCAGAAATTCACAAGCAAAATGCAACTGTGGGTATATTTTGAAGGTAGAACAAATAGGATTTTTCTGGTGGGTTCAATACCAAGTGTGAGAGAAATAAAAGATTTAAGAATGGTTCCAAAGATTTTGGCTTGGGAATCTAGGAGGATATGTTTGCCATCATTTAACACAGGGAAGCCTTCAAGGAGAGAAGGTGGGGAATAGAGTGGTAGAGGTCATATGTTTCAGTGTGGAATAAGCTATATTTGAGATGTCTGTTATCTTCCAAGTGGAGATTAGTGAGGCAGTTAAGACATGTGAATCTGAAATTCAGGGGAGAGGTCTGGATTGAAGGTGTAAATTTGAGTCATCAGCATCTTTATAGCCATATGAGTATGGATTGAAAAGCGATTCCAGCCAGAAATAGACCCAGAGCATTCCAGCTTTTAAGTCAAGGGAAATGAAACCAAAAGATAGGAAGGAAATTCAGAGAATGACACCCTAAAACCATATGGAAAAGTGTAACAACTGTGTTACCCTATCAGATGTAACCTATCAAATATTGTTAACAAGGGGAGGACTGACAATTGACTCTGAATTTAGCAACATGAAGATCATTGATGATCTTGACAACAGGGGATTCCATAGAATGGCAGGGAGAAAAGCTGGATTGAAGAGGGTTTAAGAAAGATAAGGAGGAGGAGAATTAGAGGAGATATGTGAAAACACTTTCAGGGAGCTTTGCTTATAAAGAAGGTAAGAGATATGGGTGATAGCTGACAAGAGAAGTGGGGCCAAGGGAAAGTCTCTCTCTCTCTCTCTCTCTCTATCTCTCTCTCTCTCTCTCTTAAATGGGAGAAGTAACAGAAAAGAAATGGCCAAGTAAAGGGGAAGTTGATGTTGCAGGTGTGTGTGGGGGGATTATTGGAGACATATTCTCTAGCAATGAATTGAAAAGTGTTACAGTCATCAAATGAGGAGGGCCTAAGACCCAGACAACTCTACTATGTAAGCAAGCCAAAACCTAAGCCGGAGCCAGTTCCTGTAAATGCCTCAGGGTTAAGAACAACCACTCACAAACAGCTAACTTCGCTTTCCCAAATAATGCAGACACTTGTGCTATAGTCAGCCAAATAATTTCCTTGCTTCGCCTGTGTTCTCTATAATAAAATCCTTGCCTGTGGCTCTGCTTGGGAGTGCTCGTCCATTTCCAGTGTGCCACTGTTCAAGTGGAGTTGATGTTTGTTCAAATAAACTCCTAAAAATTTTAATATGCCTCAGCTCATCTTCTAACAGAAAGAATGGATTGTAGTTCACAAAATGGCTAGATGGGAAGGAATGGGATGTAGTTCACAAAATGAGGGAGTGGCTTTGGAGAGGTCCATGGATATATGTACATGGATAGAGAAGCAAGTGTTCCTTGGTAGTAGTAGGAGGGAATTCAATGGATGTGAGTGCAGATGCTGGCAAGTAGGTAGGTGGTGGTGGTAGTTCTTTGTCATGAACTGAGAGAAGTTGGTAGGGTTATTTTTCTGCAGCCATGAATAGCTGCATGAGTACAGGGTTAAATTAGGAAGTGAAGGAAGACTGAGATTTCATTATAATCATAGTTTTGCCAAAGAATACGACAAACACTATAAACCCCCAATTCCACTTCTATGTATATACCCCAAAGAATCAAAACTGAGTCTTGAAGAGATATTTGTACACCCGTGTTCACAGTGGCATTATTCACAAGAGTCGAAAGGTGGAAGCAACCCAAGTGTCCATGGATAGATGAATGGATGAACCAAATGTGGTACATACATGAAATGGAATATTACTCAGCCTTAAAAATGGAGACTCTGACACATACTACAACCTGGATGAGCCTGAAGACACTGAGCCACAAGAATATGAGCACTAACTGATTCCACCTGTATGAGGTGGCTCTAAAATAAACAGCCCTAGAATAGTCACATGTATAGAGACAAAGTAGAATGGTAGTTGTCAGGGGCTGGAGAGAGAAGGAAATGAGAAGTTATTATTTAAGAGGTACCAATACTAGGTCAGTTGGAACAGAGAACTGGCAAGCTGTGCTATGAAGAACAGGGGACTTTTGAGAAAGCAGGGAGAAGAAACCACCACAGGAAGAAGTGCCCCTTTGATGAGGGGCTGGAATCTTTGTGAGCTTCTGCACCTGTTCACACAGCCTTCTCTTCTCCATTCTGGTGGAAATGGTTTCTGCCGGGAGGACAACAGAATGGCTGCTTTCTCTAACTCTCCCTGGCGGGGTGAGAGGATTAGATTAGCTAACTGAACAACCCTGTTCAAAGGGACTTGTAGAAATGAAATCTTGGGTATAGGGAACTGGATGGTTAATAGAAGGAGGAACCTATCCCCATCCATGGAAATATGAGTCTGAATGGGATTATTCAGAGGGCCCCAAATGGGGGAATAACCCATCTGAAGTTGATGAAGTGAAGTCACATGAGGAACCAGGGCAGAACCTCATCTCCTGTTGTCCTTTTTCAGAAAGAGCAGGTTTTTCTTATTATTTCCCTCATAGCAGGCAACAGCAGCTCTTCTCTCCCAGGTCCCTAGTCTAAAATTGGAGTAATTTCCATATTGTTATTCTTCGCTTTCAGTTACCATCATCCCCTCTGTGAGACTATTTTAGTCCCTCTTCTGTTCCAGGGGCACTCACGTGTGTCTTATATAAGTGGTGCCTTTGGCATTGGATCAGGTGAGATGCTTCCCTGTGGGTTCATGGACAGACAGAGAAACATAAAGAGCCTGATGTGCCTGAGGTGAATTTAACTGGAGGTCAACAAGAATATAGTGGACAAAAAATAAAATTTGATTTCTAAGCACTGTTAAGGCCAAGCCTCAGTACAATATTTGTGTTGCATTCAGGAACCAGATTTTGTGCCATCCTCTTGAATGAATTTCAAATTTAAAAACACAGCTCTGCTCTGCACTTTTTGTGGCATGCTTGTGAAACAGAATCCAGCAGTGCCTTTCTAGTATTGGACAGCAGTCCATTGTTTACTTCGTATTTAATGCTTAGATTTTAATTTTTCAGATGAATCACTCTTTTTTAGCCAAGATCAAAGTTACCCGACACAAATAAAAAGAGATATATGCACCCCCATGTTTATTGCAGCATTATTTACAGTGGCCAAGATATGGGAGTAACCTAAGTATACATCAGAGGATGAATGGAGAAAGATGTGGTATATTATATACAATGGAATACTACTTGGCCACAAAAAAAGTGAAATCTTGCCATTTGTGACAACATAAATGGGCCTAAAGGGTATTATACTAAGTGAAATAACTGAGACAGAGAAAGGCAAATACTGTATTATTTGACTTAAATATGAAATCTCAAAAAGTAAAAAGATAAAACAGAAACAGACTCATAGATATAGATAAATTGTTGGTTGCCCAAGTGGGGGGGGGGGGGGGGGTTGGAAGGCAGGCAAAATAGATGAAGGAGATTAAAAGGTACAAACTTCCAGTTATAAAATAAGTCATGAGGATGTAGTATATAGCATTGGGGATCTAGTCAATAATATTGTAGTAACTTTGTATGGTGACAGATGGTAACAAGACTTATTGTGGGAATCACTTTGTAATGTATAAAAATACCAAATCACTGTGATGTACGCCTGAAGCTGAACAAAAAAAAAATAAATAAAAAGTTACCTACAACTAGGGGAATAATTAGAGCATATTTTTTATTTGGGCCAAGAAGATAAAGGCCACTAGGGAAATCAGATCAAAGATCTAATTGTAGTATTAATTTCCCAACCTCTAAGTTTAATGCCTTACTTATCTGTAGTCTATTAGACTAGAGTCTTAGAGTGCATTGCTGTTATTTATAGATATCACGGGAAGTCAATTTGTCACTACTCTGGTCATGCAGTGGAAAATTACATAATGAGCACAGACTTTCTGTGTGCAAGGGTGGAGATGGTTTATAGTGTCAAAGTCAGGCTACTGTGGTTGTGATACTGTCCAATGCAATTCAGAAATTCCTGACTGACCTTCACATTATGAACAAATTTCTGCTGTTTCTCAGCATGATTTGCCAGGACTTTCACTAACATGGCAATTTGCAATATTGATCAAGTCAGAGTTCTTTTCAAGAATCTGCTACAAAATATCGAGTTGTGAATTTTTTTTAAAGGTCAATGTACAGGTTTTACTTTAGTACATTTCATATCAAAATTAAAGTGATTCTTCTTACTCACCAGCTTTAGATGTGTCTGAGATGGACAGAGATGTGGGGAAATTTGGGAGTGAGGGAGATAGGCACCTTTAGGGGTTAAGCCAGTTAACACGATTTGCTGAGAGTAGCCAAATGGGGGCAAGGGTGTTGTTAGGAAAAAGGGAAACATGGGGCAGAAATGTCAGAGGTGAAGCAGCTCTTCCTTCTGTGAAGCACTGAGAACCCCTTTCTTCCCTCCTACTCAGGGATTGTATAAATCAGTGTCCAACAGGAAACAGAAAACACAAAAAATAGAACAGAGAAAGTTCAACATAAAAAATTAACAGGGGATTTCAGTAATTGGGGGATTGGCAAATCTGAGCCAAGAGAATGCTAGCAAATACGAGAATAGCAGATATAGGAGTAGCCATCAGCCCTGGCATTGATGTGGAGCACCCCAGGAGGCTGCCATCTTTCCCAGGATGGAGACACATAACTTCCTTGGAGAGGGCACAGTTGTGGATCCCTGGGAATGTCACGTTCACTGGCAATATTCCCTCTGGAGTGCTTGGAGAAACAGTCCTCATGGAGGACTGCCTCAGAGGTGCAGTGCCTCAGAACTCTGCATGTTGCAGTGGTCTGGGGAAGCTGTTTAAAGGGAGAAGCATTATCTACCAGCACCCTGCTGTGAAGTCAACTGGGGGCTGTGGAAGGAAACTGTTCATGGAGAGGTGCTGAACAGTGGCTCTCCTTGAGGAAATTGCCCCGAGGGAGGCAGTTGCTGAGAATCCAGCCCCAGTAAGACCACTATCATGGACACTCCACTGTGATATCTCCTGAAGGGAGTGTGCCCAGAAGAGGTCACTGGCTGCTGGCCAACAGGCATTGCTGAGAAGTTTACAGCAAGAACCCAACAAGCTGAGTACTGCAGATCAGGCAGAGAAACCTCCCCCTTGTCCAGCATCCATCCCCTGACAGTCAAACGCTGGGCCAGCTGACAATGGAGAGAGATTTACAGAATTCAGCTCCGTGATTGCAGAGCATTGAAGGAAAGGTGGATTTGGAGCTGAGAGGTAATAAATAGATAACTCACAACGTGCTCTAGATGTCTCTCCATCACCTCTCACTCTCTGAATGAGGGTGACCCTGTGCTCCTTGCTTTCTGGAGAAAATTCTATTTAAACTAAGACATTTGCTTCAAGGTGCCCTCTTTTGTGCTTAGAGCCTACTATGAGATTCAAACTCTCTTAATGAAGAAAAAGACTTTGTGCACAGCATAACATGCCCTGCACATAAAACAATTACAGCTCGGTGCCAGGTGTCATTACTTTGGACAAGCCCTCACAACAATACCTAGAGATTGATCTGAGGCTCTGCTGGAGAACAGCAAGAAAGCAATTTAGAAAAGCAATAATAAAATGGATGGTGGCGGCCAAAGTCTATTCACAGGGAATTACCTTAAATATATTTGCCATTTTAGCTTTCTGGAGTGTTTCCTTTGTAATTACACAGAGGCCTCTAAGCATCCGAGTTTCTTTATCAGCTCCTTCAAATTACATCTGTAGAAGACGAGGCAAGTAGTTATTTAGGTCAGCACAGTTTTTGTATTTATTTGTTTTCTCTGTATATTTCTTAACAAACAACCCAAAAGAAAAAGGTACTTAGTCTTAACACACACACAAAACCCCTGAAATACAGTATTTTTCATAGCACTCTAGTTGATTGAAATCAAACCCAGACCTTCTTCATCGACTTGGGGAGAGGGCAGCTCTTTGACAGATGTGATAGATTTGCTGATTTGTCATTTTCTGGCCCCCTCCTCTCTGCACCCTGCTCCAACATATTCGCATGCCCACGAAACTGTGCAGCTGTACTAGTTACTACTCTGATGAGAAACCTCTACGTGCAGATGTTTGCTATAGAAGGAGGCCCCATCGCCTCCAGAAGGATAACAAGGACACTGTCAGAAATGGAGCTGCTAGTTCCTTATGAATTGGGATCCTCTGGTCTGCACACAAATGATGGACTTGTTCAGCCTCTTTGCTTTCACTGCTCCTGAACAGGATGAAGAAGATAATCCAGAATGAAGGCAGAAGAAGTAATTTCCTTTTTCCTTAGAAGATAATTTGACTAGTATCTTTCAAGCATGAACTAGGACCTGTAAAGGAGTTGTTCAAAATAATCAACACACAACAATGGACAAGTGGTGGTGGTCTTTAGCATCTAAAAGCGTGGCAACTTTTGGTATATATAGATTTGATGGAAAAAAGGCAATCAAATGAAGAAAACTAAAAAAAAAAAAGTGACCTTGTTGCCAGTTAATAATAATGTTATTTGCTGAGGTTTGTGGTTTTATGAGCCTTTTTAAAACCTGTAATGATTTCTTATTCTGAATGTTCACTTTATTAAGAGAAAGTATGGAATAAACATCACGAGAAAACCAACAAACAGATTTTCCTTATATGAATAAATGAATACGAAATGGAAATAAAAAAGAAAGGAAAGTTTGGAATGGGGGAGGTTTTGTACACTTGGAAGGAACATCCATAGAAGTGAAGACAACAAAAGAGAAAGAACTCTAGTAGGTTTTATAGCTATGTTTTTAATGTAGGGCAATTATATAAAGAGAAATACAACTAATTCTAGAGTTTAAATACACAGGAGTCCTTAAAGTTTAGAGAAAAAGTCATTGAATAAAAAAAATGAAGTCTTTAGCACCTGTTAAACTCATCTCTAGGGAGATAATTCATTTAACAGAAACTCTAGTCTCAGATATCCAACGGGATAACACTAATCCCTCAAGAGCTTTTGAATGATCAGTAATCTGATACTGTATTCCTTATCACATTTTATTTGGCTAGGAATTAGAGTGTGCTGGTTTTTTAAAAGCTCACTGTATGCAAGACTTGAAATTATTATTACTATTATTATTTAGCATAGAATGACAGGATGGCTCTAGGGACTAATAATCAGCTGAATTGCTTTTAAGATTGCCTGGTACACATATTCCCAGGCTGGTAGTGACCAAAGTCCATTACTATTGGACAGTTGTACAATAGACCATTGTATTTATGTTTCCCTGGACTCAAGCCTGAAACAGGAAGAATTTTCTGCCTTAGGAGCTGCCTCTCTCTGATCCTTAACTTTTCCGTAATTGTTTGCTTTCCCTAGCTACCTCTAATTTTTGTTGTTTGCTGAAGTCCTGCTGTGATATCATTACATGTTCCATGAAACTTGATC
Organism: Lynx canadensis; assembly: GCF_007474595.2. Lineage (NCBI taxonomy): Eukaryota > Metazoa > Chordata > Mammalia > Carnivora > Felidae > Lynx > Lynx canadensis. The sequence continues at coordinate 117,589,999 of NC_044307.1, read as the reverse complement.
CCTTAGCAGAGTTGGTTATAGCACACCCAGTACCAGAAGAGGATGCAGAATCAGAAATGCATTGAATCAGCTTCTCCTACTGCATATAAGCTGCTCCCCCAAAGGGAGGTAGGCTCACTGGGAGCCTGTAATAATCCAGGCCACCAGGGTACCACTTCATAAATTGCTATTTCTTCCTGCTAAGCTCTTCTCTTCAGTTGCAATTTCCTTGGCTACTAGTGGTGACTACTTTTAATATCCAAAAAAGAGAGAAAGTGGGGCAATGATAGGGAAATAATAGAAGCGGGATCCAGAGCTTGAAATAATTTTAGGACAGCATTGCTGACTGTAAAATATGGTCTACTGAGTGGAGTAATGTTAGATGTTTTATCCATCCATCCATCTGTTCACCCAGATGGCAGAATGAATATTCTAAAAAAAAAAAAAAAAACCTTTGGATATTATGTAGGGAAAGTTGTAAGATTAAATGTAAAAAGAATACATATAAACCTGAAATTTAGTTATAAAAAATTAATCATACAAGCACAGCATGGAGGAAGCCTACCTTGAACACACGTGCATGTGTAGAAACACAATAGGTGATTAAAACGTCAACACCAGCCAGCCAAATATAGCTGCTTAAAATATTTGCAGTCATGTAAACAGAATTAGAATGTCTATCTCAGTGGTTTAAGAGTTGTGTTTTCCTTGATTATGTTTGCCTTGCATCAGGCCATTTGGTTCTACACACCACATGTAAGAGGAGCATTGTACTTTGGAATTCTCAGGCCGAAATTGGTCAGAATGCTGCTGGAATGTGATACTGGGAACTACTAATGGCCATCTTTCCAGGTAATTTTCTGCAATATGAAGACTAAAGCCAACAGACAGACAGATATGGTTCGTCAGTATATGAAGTAACTTCACCAAGAATCCACACTGTTATAGGTGGGTGCTTAGCATTTCAAATATTATCAAAATCTTCACCAGAAGGGTTATTAGTTTAACAGATGTTAGAAACAATTTCTTTCTTTCTTTTTAAGTTTACTTATTTTAAGAGAAAGCAAGAAGAGGGGAGGGGCAGAGAGAGGAAGAGAGAGGACCCAAGCAGGCTCCAGACCGTTAGCACTGAGCCCACCATGGGGTCCGAACCCATGAACCTCGAGATCGTGACCTGAGCCAAGGTCAAAAGTCAGACACTCAACTGACTGAGATGCCCAGGTGCCCCTAGAAACAATTTTTTTAATTGGCAAAATGAGTCATGTTCAAGACAGACGTGTTTGGTTAGGAACATCGTGCAGGTATGAAGTATAAAAATCCAGAAAGCTTAGATTTCTACAATTATAATGTTTGAGGTCTGCCGCCCATCAGTCCTAAGTGCTTCCAGTTGATGGGGATTCAGTCATCTCACCTGACTTAAGTCTAGGTAGTTCTCCCATGAAAGTATTGTTTCTGTATTGAAGTAAGCTTTTCATGCAAGGTGCTGTAAGGTAAAGACCACAAGCATGGAACTATTTTTGTACTTGCTTGCTAATAAATGTTTGCCTTCTTTGTGTGTGTGGGGGGGGGGGAGGGGAGCTCATGAGCAGACTTTGGTTCAAGAATTGCTTTCTTTGTGCTATACCATCGTTATTGAGGTTATATACATGTGGTCTATGTGTATTTGTGTTTATGTGGGGTATCAGCTGCTACCCACCTCAATCCAGAGGAAGATAACATTTATCCCCCAAATCTGCTATTTGCTGAAATGATCATATTGTGCCACATCCATTTGCAACAAGGGGATGGGGTTTTAATACCAGCACACAGATGGTGTTGAGGTTTCAGGCCCCATATGTGATTGAGTGCTAGTCCTGAGTTCTATTCACAAAGGGAAACACAACTGCCTCGTGGTAATACCTCCATAAGCCAGGGCACAGAAGACTCTTGTGATAGGCACACAGTCAAACTCTACAAAACACACAAGGCCCTCTACCATCCTGAGATTGTTAGGTGGCATAAAAATTGGGAGCATTCCCAGCCGAGGAATTATAGATAAGAGAACAACGTAAAATAGATTAAAATAAAAATATCTTTAAATGCCTAGAGATACAGAATGGATAAGACAAGAAGAGGATATTTTTAAAAATTAGGTGAAGGTGTAAGAACAAAATGGACGTTTTAGAAATGAAAAAAATATTGAAACAAAAAAGTGAAGAGAGAGGATAAATGATACCCTAACTTGAATGAAAAGAAAACTGATGAAATGCAAAATAGAAGAGAAGAAATCAGAATACAGTGGGGAGGAGATAAAGAAACAGGAAATATGTAGACTCAAATTTACCAGGTTTATTCAGGTTTATAATGAAATAGTGATGCTCTAGGTCCTTTCCTCGTACGGGAGCAATATGTCTCTCCTTAGGAATGTATTTTTATTGTTATATATTTCTATAGAATTTGCAAAAAATGGGATTTTAAACCACAGTTGGTTCAGACTACTCAATTTTTCCATTCTACTTGGCCTTCATCGTATATTCCTCACATTGGATAGCACTGGAATGGCTACGTATATCCTTGGGAAAGTTGGATTGCAGATATTTTGGTTTACGTTTGCTGGGGTGTATTTGTGTAGTTTGCAATAACTTCTCTGTGTAGCTAAGTTACTGTAGAGATCCAGTGTAGGAATAGCTTCCAGGAATACTTTCCCACCACTGTGACGAAATAGCTGGCACCATGTCCCAGAAAGGCAAGGCCAGAGACTGTTTCATGAAAGGAAAATGTCCTATAGCTCCTGCCACTGAGGCAGTAAGACAGGGTTTTGTTTGTTTGTTTGTTGTTTGTTTGTATATTCTTATTCAAGCATAATTACAGTGTTTTATTACTTTCAAGTGTACAGTATGATTCAATGATTCTATACATTACCTAGTGCTCATTGTGATAAGTGTACTCTTAACTCCCTTCACCTACTTCATCATCCCCCCACCCACCTCCCCTCTGACACCCATTTCTCTGTATTTGAGAGTCTGGGGTTTTTTGGGGGGAGTTCTCTTTTTTCTTTGATAGTTTTTTAAATTCCACACATGAGTAAAATCATATGATATTCGTCTTTCTCTGACTTATTTTACTTAGTATTAGATCCTCTAGATCTATCCATGCTGTTGCAAATGGCAAAATTTCATTCTTTTGTTTCTGAGTAATATTCAATTGTATATGTGTGTGTATTCTGCATATATATATGTGTGTGTGTATACATATGTATATGTATACACACACATATGTATATGTATCCATTGTATACACACACACACACCACACCTTCTTCATCCATTCATCTTTGGATGCACACTTGGGTTGCTTCCATATCTTAAGTATTGTAAATAATGCTACAAAAAACATGGGGGTCCATATACCTTTCTGAATTAGTGTTTTTGTTTTCTTTGCATGAATACCCAGTAGTAGAATTGGATCATATGGTAATTTTTAACTTTTTGAAGAACCTCCATACTATTTTCTACAATGGCTCCTCCAATTTACATTTCTACCAACGGTACACAGGGTTCCTTTTTCTCCACATCATTGCCATTCTGTCAGGCATTGTGGTTTTGATTTGCATTTCCCTGATGATTAGTATGTAAAGAAACTTTCCATGTGTTGGTCATCTGTATGTCTTCTTTAGAAGACTGTCTATTCATATCCTCTGCCCACGTTTTAATTGGATTATATGGTTTTTTTGGTGTTCAATTGTATAAGTTATTCATATATTTTGAATATGAACCCATTATTAGATATGTCATTTACAAAATATTTTCTCCCATTCAGTAAGTTGTCTTTTTGTTTTCTTGAGGTTTCATTTGCTATGCAAAAGCTTTTTTAAAAAAAAGCTTATTTATTTTGAGAGAGAGAGCTTATGTGACAGAGCAAGTGGGGGAGGGGCAGAAGGAGGGGGAAAGAATCTTCAGCAGGCTCCACACTCAGGGCAGAACCCAACATGGGCGTGATCTCAGGAACCATGAGATCATGACCTGAGCCGAAACCAAGAGTCAGATATTCGACTGACTGAGCCACCTAGGCACCTCTATGCAAAAACTTCTCACTTTGATGTGATCCCAGTAGTTTATTTTTGCTCTTTCCCTGGCCAAAGGAGACACATCTAGAAAAATGTGGCTGATGTCAGAGATTATTGCTTATGATTTCCCAATCCATGAGCAAGGAATATCTTTCCATTTCTTTGTGTCATCTTTAATTTCTTTCATCAGTGTTTATAGTTTTTGAAGCACAGGTCTTTCATCTCCATGGGTTAAATTTATTCCTAGGTATTTGATTATTTTTGGTGCAATTGTAAATACATTATTTTCTTTATTTCCCTTTTGGCTGCTTAATTATTAGTGTATAGAAATACAATGGATTTCTGTACATTGATTTTGTATCCTGTGATATTACTGGATTCCTTGTCAGTTCTAGCAGTCTTTTGGTTGTCTTTAGGATTGTCTTTTTTTTTAATGTTTATTTATATTAGAGAGAGAAAGAACAAATGTGCAGGTGTGCACATAGGGGATGAGCAGAGAGAGAGGATCCAAAGTGGGCTCTGCACTGACAGCAGAGAGCCTGATGCAGGGCTTGAACTCATGAACTGTGAGATCATGACCTAAGTCAAAGTTAGCTGCTTAACTGACTAAGCCACCCAGGTGCCCCAGGACTTTCTCTGTAAAGTATCATGTCATCTACATATAGTGTAAGTTTTACTTCTTCTTTATCAATTTGGATGTATTTTATTCATTTTTCTTGACTTATTGCTGTGGCTAGGACTTCCAGTAGTATGCTGAATAAAAGTGGTGAGAATGGACACCCTTATCTTCTTCCTGAATTTAGTGGAAAAGCTCTTAGTTTTTCCCCATTGAGTATGATGTTAGGTGTGGGTTTTCATATATTGCCTTTATTATGTTGAGATATATTCCCTCTAAACCTATTTTGTTAAGGCTTTTTATCATGAATGGATGTTGTACTTTGTCAAATGGTTTTTCTGCATCTGTGGCTTTTATTCTTTTGCTTTGATGTTTTGTATCACATTGATTGATTTGTGAATATTGAACAACCCTACATCCCAGGAATAAAATCCCTCTTGATTGTGGTGAATTACTTTTTTAATGTATTGTTGGCTTTTGTTTGTTAATATTTTGTTGAGGATTTTTGTATCTATGTTCATACACAGAGATATTGGCCTGTAGTTTCCCTTTTTTTGTGGTGTTTTTATCCAGTTTTGGGATCAGGCTAAAGCTGAACTCATAGAATGAAGTTGGAAGTTTTCCTTCCTCTTCTATTTTTGGAATAATTTGGGAAATATAGGTATTAACTCTTTTTTAAATGTTTGGTAGAATTCACATGTGAAGCCATCTAGTCCTGGACTTTTGTTTTGTTGGGAGGTTTTTGATTACTGATTCAATTTCGTTGCTGGTAATCAGTCTGTTTAAATTTTCTGTTTCTTCCTGCTTCAGTTTTGGTAGACTATATGTTTCTAGGAATTTATCCATTTCTTTTAGGTTGTCTAATTTATTGGCATATAATTTTTCATAATATCCTCTTACATAATAAAATCCTGTTTATTTCTTTGGTGTTGGTTGTTATTTATCTTCTTTCATTTAGATTTTATTCAAGTCATCTCTCTCTCTTTTTTATGAGTATGACTATAAGTTGATCAATTTTGTTGATTTCAAAGAATCAGTTTCTCATTTTGTTGATCTGTTATATTGTTGTTTTTGTTTCCATATCATTTATTTCTGCTCTAATCTTTATTATTTCCTTTCTTCTACTGTTTGGGGGTTTTGTTTATTCTTTTTCTAGCTCCTTTAGGTCTAAGTTTAGGTTGTTTTTTTGAGATTTTTCTCATTTCTTGAAGTAGGCCTGTATTGCTATAAACATTTCTTTTAGAACTTCTTTGTTGCATCTAAAGATTTTGAACTGTTGTGTGCTAATTTTCATTTCTCTCCATGTAATTTTTTTTCTTTCCATGTAATTTTTTATTTCTTCTTTGATATCTTATTTGACCTATTCATGGTTTAGTAGCATGGCATTTAACCTGCATATATTTGTGCTCTTTCCAGATTTTTTCTTGTGATTGATCTCTAGTTTTATACCATTGTGGATGGAAAAGGTGCATGCCATAATTTCAATCTGTTTGAATTTGTTGAGACTTGTTTTGTGGCCTAACGGAATCTGTTTTGGAGAATGTTCCATGTGCACTTGAATGTGTATTCTTCTGTTTGGGGATGGAATGTTCTGAATATATTTGTTAGATCCATCTGGTCCAATGTGTCATTCAAAGTCACTGTTTCCTTGTTGATTTTCTATGTAGATGACCTATCCATTGATGTAAGTGGGTTGTTAAAGTCCCCTAGTATTTTTGTGTCAGTACTGATTTCTTCCTTTGTGTCTGTTAATAGTTGCTTTATGTATTTGGGTGTTTATATGCTGGGTGCATAAATATTTATAATTATTATATTTTTTGTTGGATTGTTCCCTTTTGATAGTGTAGTTTACTTCTTTGTCTCTCGTTAATAATCTTTGTTTTAGAACCTATTTTTTCCAATGTAAGTATTGCTATCCCAGCTTTCTTTTCATTTCCATCTGCATGATAAATGTTTCTCCAACCCTTTACTTTCAATCTGCCATTGTCTTTGGGTATGAAATGAGTCTCTTGTAGGCAGCATATAAGTGGGTCTTGCTTTTTAGCCATTCAGTCACCCTGTGTCTTTTGATTGGAGGATTTAGTCCACTTACATTCAAAGGTATGTAGTTGTGACCATTTTGTTGCTTATTTATTGTTTTATTTTTTGTGGGTTTTTTTTGGATAGTTCTTTTCTGTTAATTTCTTCTCTTGCTCTCTTCTTTTGTGGTTTGATGTCTTTCTTTAGCTACGTGCTTGGATTCCTTTCTCTTTATTGTTTGCATATCTATTATAGGTTTTTGATTTGTAGTTAACATTAGGTTTATATGTAACACCCTATGCATATAGCAGTCTATATTAGGGATGGTGGCTCTTCAATTTGAACCCATTCCAAAAGCACTAAATATTTACTCCCCCCACCATACTGTATGTATATAGTGTCATACTTTATATTCATTTATTTTGTGAATGCCTTGAATGACTTTTATGGATGTAATTGATTTTACTGCTTTTGTACTTTAACCTCCATAATGGTTTCATAAGTGATTAATCTACCACTTTATTATGTTTGTATGTACTTGTGAAATTTTTTCCTTTCCTAATTTTTTAAAATATTTTTTTTATAACATTTCTTTTTTTTTTTTTTTACATTTATTTATTTTTGAGAGAGAGAGACAGAGCACAAGCAGGGGAGGGGCAGAGAGAGAGGGAGACACAGAATCCAAAGCAGGCTCCAGGCTCTGAGCTGTCAGCACAGAGCCCGACGCGGGGCTCGAACCCACAGACCGCGAGATCATGACCTGAGCTGAAGTCGGATGCTTAACCGACTGAGCCACCCAGGCGCCCCTAAAATATTTTTTTATTAAAAATTTTTTTAACATTTATTTTTGAGAGACACTGAGAGAGTGTTGAGCAGGTGAGGAGAAGAGAGAGAGGGAGACACAGAATCTGAAGCAGGCTCCAGGCTCTGAGCTGTCAGCACAGAGCCCAACACAGGGCCTGAACCCACGAACCATGAGATCATGACCTGAGCTGAAGTTGGATGCTTAACCAACTGAGCCACCCGGGCGCCCCTTTTTAAAATATTTTTCAATGTTTTTATATTTACTTTTGAGAGATAGAAAGAGAGAGTGTGTGAGAGAGAGAGAGTGTGTGTGTGAGAGAGGGAGACTGAGAATCCCAAGCAGGCTCCTGGCTGTCAGTGCAGAGCCTGACAAGGGGCTCAAGCTCACCAACCATGAGATCGCCACCTGAGCTGAAATCAAGAGTTTGGACACTTAATCAACTGAGCCACCAAGGTGCCCCTGCTTTCCTTCTTCTTTTTTTTTTTTTTTAACTTTGGATTATGGCCTTTTATTTCCACTCAAAGAATTTCCTTTAATGTTTCTTGTAAGGCTGCCTTAGTAGGATAAATTCCTTTAACTTTTGTTTGTCTGGAAAACTATTTCTTCTATTCTGAATGAGAACCTTGCTGGATACAGCATTTTTGGTTGCAGGTTTTCTCCTTTCAGCACTTTGAATATACCATGCTGGTCCCTTCTGGCCTGCAAAGTTTCTGCTGAAAGTCAGCTGATAGCCTATGGGGTTTCTGTTGTATGTAACTGTTTTCTCCTACTACTTTTAAGATTCTCTCTTTGTCACTACATTTTGTCATTTAAATTACTATGTGTCTTGGTGTGGATCTCCTTGGGTTTATTTTGTTTGGGGGCTTTCTGTCATTCCTGGACTTGAGTGTTTGCTTCCTTCTCCCAAGTTAAGGATGTTTTCAGCTATTACTTCTTCAAATATTTTTTTTTTTTTTGGTCCGTGTTTCTCTCTCTTCTTCTGTGATCCCTGTAATGCAAATGTCATTATGTTTGATGATGTCTCTGAGTTCCCTTAACCTATTCTTATTTTTTATTATTCTTTTTTTCTTTTTGCTGTTCATTTTGGTTGCCTTCCATTCTCTGTCTTCCAGGTCATTCATCTACTCTTCTGCTTCCTCTAGTCTATTTATGTTCTCTGGTATATTTTTAATTTCGTTTATTGAATTCTTCATCTCTCGTTTTTTTAAAAAAATATTTTCTCTTTATTGAAGGTTACACTGGAAATCCCCCAGTCTTTCCTCCAGTCCAGTAAGTGTCTTTATGACCATGACTTCGAATTCTCTATCAGGCATATTGCTTATCTCCACTTCATTTAGCTCTATTGTTGGGACTTTGTCTTGTGTTTTCCATCAGGACTAACTCCTCTGTTTTCTTATTTTGTCTAATTCACTGTTTGTTTCCATGTATTAGGAAATTCAGCTTTCAGCTCTGTGTCCTGATCCAGGACCTGGAGCTCTCAGGGCGTCTCCTACGTGTGTCACACGTGCCCTATTGAGCTGCAATTTGCCTTTAGTCCAGTCAGCTGCAATGGTTCTCTTTGTCTCTTGTGGGCAGGGTTTGTCTCTGTGCTGTTAAAGGGCCAGTCTGGGGCCACGTGGGGCTTGTAGTTGGGTCATACCAGATGCCTGCCCTCAGTCCACTTGCTGGAAATGCAGTTGCACTGAACTGCAGGACACTCTTCCTGTGTTGTGCCCTGAGAAGCTTTCATTTGTGGGCCAGGCCTGTAGTTAGACCAGATTCTATCCCCAGTCTGTTGGAGTTGCAGTGACTCCAAACTATAGGGCTCTTTATTCTGCCCCCCCCCCCCCCCGTGAGGTTTTTGTTGAGGGGTGGGGCTGGCAATCAAGTCAAAAGTCTGCATCCAGCCCATTACTAGGGCTGTAGTTGAGCCAGTGTGTGGTTGTCTTCCCCTCTCCCCAAGGCAGAAGTCACTTTGGAGTGGTGCTGGCCATGTTGGGACTGCTTACAGAATGAGGCACATCAGGTACCACTTTGGAGGTACTCCTGTGGGGTGAGGTGGGTTGGATGGAGTGAGTCCACGGGAGAATGTTTGAACAGGGATGTAATAAGCTAGGTGGCTAGTGTTTGTGCTAGTTTCTGCAGGTGGTATCTAGGGTGGGGGTGGGAGTGGGGGGGATGGTGCCTATCAGCTCTGTTGTTCTTGGAGAAGTCTGCTAAAAATCATCATTCCTTCAGTGTACATGCTGAGATGAGTAAATAAATCTCCATCCAGCATACACCAGGCACTTTTCAAACTGCTGCTTCTATGTTGTATCTCAGTGAGGTTGTTTGTTATGCTATCCCTTTAATAGCAAGGACTCAGTTTTTTATTGCCCTCTGGCTCTCCTAGAGCCCATCCTGATGATTTTTAAAGTACCCAGAATTAAGTCCCACTGACTGTAAACACAGATGAAGTCAAGCCCCATTGGTTTTCAAAGCCAACGTTATGGGTACTTGTCTTCTCAGTGCAGGTTTCCGGTGTCTAGGGGTCTGGGATGGGGTCTGCTCCTCTTCCTTCTTCATGTTGTGGTATTCCTCCCATTAGCCTTTTCTCATTTTTTTTTTAATGTTTATCTATTTTTAAGGAGAGTGAGACAGAGCATGAGCAGGGGAGGGGGAAAGAGAGAGAGGAAGACACAGAATCCAAAGCAAGTTCCAGGCTTCAGGCTCCGAGCTGTCAATACAGAGCCCCACATGGGGCTCGAACCCATGAACTACAAGATCACAACCTAAGCCGAAGTGAGATGCTTAACTCACTAAGCCACCTAGTCTTACCGGGAGGTTGGTTCCTGATTGAGTCTCTGCCTCTCCTACCATTTTCCGTGTGGCCTCCTCTCTAGGGTTAACTGTAGAGAGTCTCTTCTGCCAGTTTTTGGTGGTTTTCTGGGTCAGTTGCACTGCTGTGGCTGTTATTAAGGTGTGTATCCATGAGATGATTTGCACTTAGGATCCTCCTATTCCAGCATCTTCCCAGGCCCCAAGCTAAGAAACAAGGTTTTTATACAGCTGGAGTCAGAAGGTGGTCTTACAATTTATATATGAAAGTAACTTCCTAAAGGTTTTTCCCATATTTTACAATAATCTTAAACACAGATATTACTAATGATGAGTTGTGAAACTAAAAGACACCATTTTAAAGACAAGTTATCAGTAATAAGAACCAAACTAGAGAACAAACTGTAGGAACAAAATCTTCCCTTCTTTTCTTCTAGGTTCTTTGGCTGGTCTAATAATTAAATCGACATAAAGACAGAGTCAACAGGAGGAAAACAACATTTAATTTCATACATATGGGAGCCCCTAAAAATAGGAGACTCCCCAAAATGACCAAAGCAGGTAGCCTTCATACGTTTTAGACAAGGAAACAATACATTTGTGCAAAATTGCTTTAAAAAATGGTGTTTGAGTTTGGTGTAGCAAATTAGTGAAGCAGTAACAGGTTTGTTTTATACAGCTTTCTCACCCTGGATTCCCCATCTCTGGTGATAAGAATGCCTTCTACCCTTCTGGTATAGGGGGCTTTATTTTCTCCTTTCAGGGAGATAAAGGCGAGTCAGGATGTCTTTACACTGGCTGTTTCTTAAATGACTTTAATTCAAAATAATGGATATGCCAAAGTGGCATATTTTGGGGCAACATCCCATCCATGGTTCTCCTTCAAGACAAAAGTATCTATTTTCTCAACTGAAAAAGATACTTGTCATAGAAGAATATGCACCCAAAAATTAAGGAGAAGAAAGATATTCTGGAAGTACTCCAGCAGTTAAGTTACAAATTATATTCTTTTTAGAGTTTATTAAGTGTATAGCATTTGTTGCAACAAATTTGTTTCAATTTATAATTTGTGACTTATCTCTCTCATCTTAAAGAAATATGCACTTCATGTCTAGTTTTCTATTCATATTTTTTATTCTTCATTTAAGAAAACCTCCCAGATTGTGTAAGTTGTAGGTTCTCAAAAGCCTGGATATGTCCATAGAAGTATGAAAGACAGGTTGAGCTATGGAAAATAAAATGAGAAATTCCAGTTTAACAAGTAAAATTAAAATGGAAAGAATAGAATTTGGAAGAGGCAATATTTAAAGATATATGTTAGAGAATTTTCCCCACCTGCAAGAAAACTTGTCCCGTATTTTAAAAGTACTTTGAGTTCTGAACAGCACAAAACAAACCAAACCTTTACGAAACACATAGTAGTGAAACTACAGATTATCAGAGACAAAGGAACAATCTTAAAACCTACCAAAGAAAAAAGAAAGAAAACTTACAAAGATGTCAATCAGAATAAAAGTAGACTTGGGGACTGTGACAGTTGATACAGGAGTAGTGAAATTGTATCTCCAAAGTGTTGAGGAAAAATGTTAACCTAGACTTCTAGCATTCAGTATTAAGAGGAAAACAAACACATTCCCAGATGTTTAAAAACAAAAAGGTTGAGAGGCGTCTGAGTAGCTCAATTGGTTACACATTTGACTCTTGGTTTTAGCTCAGGTCATGGTCTCACAATTCACGATTCATGAGTTTGAGCCCCATGTCAGGCTCTGTGCCACTGATGTGGAGCCTGCTTGGGATTCCTCTTTCGTTATCTTCTCTCTATCTCTCTCCCCCCTGACGAAAGAAAGAAAGAGAGGAAGAGAAAAAGAGGGAAAAAAGGAGAAAAAGACCCCACCTCTCTTCCCCATCTTCCCCTTTCTCTCCACCCCGGCTTACCCCCCATCTCCTACCTTTCTCTTTCCATGTTGCAACTGCTCAACACACATGTGCACTCTCTCTTTCACAATAAATAAGTAAACTTGAAAAAAAAGGATGACTCTCACTAAATGAGCTACTAAAATAATATTCTTCAGCAAGAAAAACAAAAGAAATCAAAAGGAAGAGGTAGAATGCATGAAGAAATGGCAAGCAAAGAAAAGTTTTTAACCAAAAGAAACTATTTTTGAAAAAAACAAACAAACCCAAAACAACCACAAACAACAACAACAACAACAACAACAACAACAACAACACAATTTTGGTGAGTCTGGAAGCAAAGTAGAACTAAAACACTATATAACAATAACATATAAGGTGGAAAGTGTAAAAATACAGCATTCTAATTTCATTCAGAGTTTTTTTTTTAATCAAATCAAATTTAGACTTTAAGCTGAAAATATTTAAGGTTAAAGAATTAATCTTACATTAAAAAATAAGAGAATAAAAATAAGAAATATAGCTGCAGAACCAGTAGGGAAAAAAGGGAGAATTATTTGTTCAATATTATATAGGAGAAAAAAAAAAGAGGCAAACGAAAAAAAGCCTTTGTGTCAGGAACAGCAGAGGGGTATCATTATTATTTACAAATGAAGCAAATGAGGTTCGAAGAGTTTAAATGATTTACTTAAAATCAGGCATCTAAGTGGTGGAAAGCAAACTCTGGTCTTTCTATTCACTTCTAAAAGGAACACTTTGAAATCTCTTTGACACATGGTTATATTTGAATACTTCCAAAAGATCCCACATAGCAATTTTTGCAATATTTGGATGCAAATATTTGCAATATTTGCATCCAAATATTTTATTTCTATCCAGTCATCTAATCCCAGACTCCTTGGTTCTAGTTGATGCAAACTTCGGTGCTGCCCATGAAGCAGGAACTTTGTCAATTTCTTTGTATCCTAACCACCACTTTGTATCCTAACATCCACTCTCCTAGACTGACCTTGGTACGACAACTTGCCATTGATGTAAAACAAGAAGGAATTGAATTGATGTCAAGAAATGCCCCTGCTTATAGCATCTATTTTATTTGTGCTTTTTGAAGTTCACCAAAAAGATTTTTGTTAGATTTTGTGGTCACATTGGAGTTTCCTAAGAACAGAGCCCCTCCCAAACCTTAACCGTCAGATGATTTTTCCAGTAGAAGCTCAGCTTGCAAAACAGTAAGTAGTTGCTCACTTTGTGCAACCACCTTGCCTTAAAGGGCTTTGCTCACGGTGTGTGTGGTAAGGAGGGGGGAGAGGGAAGACAGGGGTTGCTGTGGTTAGCAGTGCTGGTGCGTGCACTTCATTCAACTTCTTTTTGTCTGCTATATTCTATAAGATTCTCTCTATTTTTATGTCTTATTGTGATGTTTTATCTTGCTTGTTTCCTTTATTAAGTGTATAAGTTTCTATTGTTTATTGATGGGCAGAGAGTGATTTATTTTAACTGAATTATTTAAGTTCTAGAAATCTGGAAGCATTCTTCCTTCCTTAAAATCCTAAGTAGGAATTGGCTAAGAGTACCTGGGTAAGAAGGCTTAGTGATCTGATTTGTTAGTGACCTCAGTTACTGGGGCTGTACCTCTCTAAGAACCAATACCTTTTTATGGAGAGGATAAATTTATTCAGTGCATCAGAATCTTTCATAAGAACTGGGTTGGCATACATATATTCACATTATTTAATGTTCTTATTTCACTTTGCTCCTTTGATGAGTGGGGCAAATTTATATGAAAGACACTGGGCTGCCACAAAATAATCCCTTGACAGAAAAATAGGAAAAATTTAATTCTATAATTCTGTCTTTAATTTCTTGTTTTCCATTCACTGTTCAAACTTATTCTTTCTTCACCAATCTACAGAAACACCTCTTGTCAAGGTCACCATGTCATCTACTCAGTTTATCTTTTGAAAAACACATCAATGATACCTGTATCTTGAAACACTCTCCACTCTTGTCTTTTGTAACATCACATTTTCCTGAAGTCGCATTTTCTGCTTCTTCTCATTCTCCTTTGTTGACATCACCTCCTTTACATCCAACCTCTAAATGTGGTGGTTCTTCAAACCTGGTCCTGGGATCCCCTTCTCTCTCTCTCTGTCACTACTCTCTCTTCCTAGATCTTACTAATCTCCATGGATTCTTGAGTCCTTGCCTCCCAGGTTCATAGATCTCTCCCAGATCTCTCCTTTGTCAGATTCACACATTCAACTGTCTACTTAACATATCCACATGATGCTTCACATAGCAAATTCCATATACTTGAAAAGGAACATGAATTCTTTCCCTCATCCATTGTAGACACTATTAGCCACCTGTGCAACTCTGCTTATCTTACATTTGTTGCTGGCAAAACCCTGACTTTAGTTTAATAGACAATTTTTCAAGTAATTTTAGGTTTACAGAAAGATTAGGTGGAAAGTACAGGGAGTTCCCATATAGTCCCTCTCTAGCCCCCAACTTACACACCGTTTTCCCTAGTATTAATATCTTTAGTGTGGTACATTTATAACATTTATAATTGGACCAACATTGATAAGTTATTAACTAAAGTCTATAGTTTGCATTAATGTTTACGTTTGTACAGTGTTGGCTTTGACCAATGGATAATGTCATGTATCCACCATTATAGTATCAGGCAAAACAGTTTTACTGCCCTAAAAATCCCCGGCATTCTACCTATTCATCTTTCCCTTCCTGACACTCTGGAAGCCACTGATTTTTTTTAGTTTTTATTTAAATTCCAGCGAGTTAACAAACAGTGTAATATTAGTTTCAGGTGAATTATATAGTGATTCAACACTTCAATATGACACTCAATGCTCATCACAAGTGTACTCCTTAATCTCCATCACCTATTTAACTTCCCTCCCCCACACCTACCTCCCCTCTGGTTACCATCAGTTTGTTCTCTGTAGTTAGGAGTCTATTTCTTGGTTTGCCTCTCTCTTTTTTTCCCCCTTTGTTAATTTGTTTCTTAAATTTTACATATGAGTGAAATCGTACGGTATTTGTCTCTGACTTATTTCAATTAGCATAATACTTTCTAGCTTCATCCATGTCTTTGCAAATGGCAAGATTTCATTCTTTTTTATGGCTGAGTAGTATTCCATTGTTTATATATATCTCACATCTCACATTCATCAGTCAATGGACATTTGGGCTATTACCATAATTTGGCTATTATAGATAATGCTGCTATAAACATCAGGGTGTATGTATGCCTTTGAATTAACATTTTTGTATTCATTGGGTGAATACCTAGAAGTGTAATTGCTGGATCCTGAAATTTGCATGGAACCAGAGAAGACTCCAAATAGCCAAAGCAGACTTGAAAAAGAAAAAATCTGGAGGCGATATAATTCCAGATTTCAAGTTATATTACAAAGCTTTAGTGATCAAAGCAATATGGTACTGACACAAAAACAGATGCATAGATCATTGGAACAGAATAGGAAACCCAGAAATGAATCTACAACTATATGGCCAACTAATCTTTGACAAAGCAAGACAGAATATCCAATGGGAAAAAGGCCATCTCTTCCACCAATGATGCTTGGAAAACTGGACAGCAACATGTAAAAGAATGAAACTGGCCCACTTTCTTACATCATACACAAAAATAAGTTCAAAATAGATTAAAGACCTAAATGTGAAACCTGAAACCATAAAAAAAAAAAAACCTAGAAAAGAACAAAGGCAGTAACTTTTTGGACATCAAACATAGCAATTTCTTTCTGGATATATCTCCTGAGGCAAGGGAAACAAAAGTAAAAATAAACTATTGGTCTTTCTCTGACTGACTTATTTCACTTAACATAATACACTCTAGTACCATTCATGCTGTTGCAAATGGAAAGATTTCATTCTTTTTGATTGCTGAAGGATATTCCGTTGTATATATATATATACCACATCTTCTTTATCCATTCATATGGTCTCACTCATATGGAATTTAAGAGACAAAAGAGATGAACATAGGGGAAGGGAAGGAAAACATAAGATAAAAAATAGGATAATGGAGGCACATCATAAGAGACAAATACAGAGAGCAAACTGAGGATTGCTGGAGAGGAGGTGGGTGGGGGGATGGGCTAAATGGGTGATGGGCATTGAGGAGCGCACTTGTTGGGATGAGCACTGGGTGTCGTATGTAAGCAATGAATCACTGGGTTCTACTCCTGAAACCAATACTACACGTTATGTTAACTAACTTGAATTTGAATAAATAAATTAAAACAAACTCACTCTTGGGACTTCAAAATAAAAATCTTCTGCACAGTAAAGGAGACAACCAACACAACTAAAAGGCAGCGTATGGAGCTGGAGAAGACATTTGCAAATGACATGTCTGATAAAGGGTTAGTCTCCAAAATATACAAAGAACTTATAAAACTCAACACTCAAACAACGAATAATCCTATTAAAGGGCAGAAGACATAAATAGACATTTTGCCAAAGAAGACATACAGATGGCCAATAGATGCAGGAAAAGATGGTCAACATCACTGATCATCAGGGAAATACAAATCATAACTACAGTGAGACATCACCTCCCACCTGTCAGAATGGCTAAAATCAACAATACAAGAAACAACAGTTGTTGGTAAGCATTTGACACTGTTGGTGGGAATGCAAACTGGTGCAGCCACTGTGGAAGACAGTATGAGGGTTTCTTAAAAATTTAAAAATAGAACCACTAATCTTTTTAATGTCTATACAATTTTACCTTTCCCAGAATGTACATAGTTAGAATCATACACTTTGTAATCTTTTCAGATTGGCTTCTTTCACTAAGAAATATTAAGCATTTAAGGTTCCTTCATGTATCTTCATAGCTTGAGAGCTCATTTCTTTTATTGATGAATAATATTTCATTATGGCTATGCCACAGTTTGTTGATCCATGTATCTATCAGAAGATATCTTGAGTGCTTTCTGATTTTTTCACTTATGAAGAAAGCTGCTATAAACATTCTTATGTAGATTTCTGGGTGAACATACATTTTCAACACACTTGGGTAAATTACTAGGTTTCTCATTTTCTCATTTGCTGTTTCCTCACCTAATTTGGAGACAGGATTCTGTGTTCAGTCTCAAGAAGATATCCTGATTGATACAGAACAATATGGAGGTCACTTGCTCCTTACACGCATCTGATTTAGGGTGGTCATATTCTGCTGATAAGACCTGAGTAGGGCTTCTGAAAGACTTCTAGAAAATCTTTCTTGGCTCCAAGGAAGGAGACAGTGGTTGGGATGACCACTCCCTTCTCTAGAAGTGCTGATGCCTGAAACTGCTGCAGCTATTGTGTCTGAGGCTAGACCCTCTGTAAGGAACAGGCCAGAGCTAAGAGGATGACAAGAGAAGTAAACAGAGCCCTAAAGGACAGCACCTAGATCCTGTCCTGCTTACTTCCTGGTTATGTCAGACAACACATTTTCATAAGATTTAAAGCAAATAAACTGGCTTTTCTGTTAGCCAACAGCAATCCAATTATTTCCCTCCACTCACCTGCCTAGTCTTCTTTATTCCCGTAAATGACATCATTATCATCTACATGGTCATTCAAATCAGAAATCTAAAAGCTGCCTTTAGATTCTCCCTCCCTTTCTATTCCCTCAGGCACCTTCCATGGACCCAACCCATCTGTTAAGTCCAACTGCTTCTTCAAAATTTTCTGTAATTTATCCTCTTTTCTCTTTTTCTACAAACACATCTTCTTCCAAGCCACCATTGTCTTTTTTGTGTGTGTGTGTGCCAGAATTACTGCAGGATCGTCTCCAATCCTGTCTCCAGAGAGCAGCAACAGAAATAGTATCACACCCTAAAGTCCTTCAGTGGTTTCTCATTGTTCCTAAGGCAATATCCAAATTCACCCCCATGGCCTGTAACACCCCACGTGATGTGGCTCTGTCACTCTGTCCAAACTTAGTTCATACTACCCTTCTACTGACTTGCTATCCTCTGGCTACACTGATATGTTTCCCATCCCATCTAACCTGACTCAGAGTCTTTGTACTTTCTGTTCCTGCTTGGATTGTCTTCCAACACGATGCCCTACCTCTTTTACACACATGCACATATGCTTCACAGAACCATCTCTTCTCATTTTTAGGTGTCATTTTAAGGATCACCTTAGATCCTAAGAACCTTCCCTGAATACCTATTCTAAAGGTGGTTTCCATTGTTTCTCTCTGGTTTTGTTCCTTTGATTCTTTTTAAGCACTTATTGCGAGGTCTATTTGTTTATTTTACTGCTCTACTTCTCTGTCTCTCCCCCAAGAATGGAAAAGACAAAGGATTCCCCTTGTCTTTTTCAACATAGTGTCTCCAGCACCTAGCCAATGCATTACATATAAGAGGCATTCAGTATTAGGTGCTGGATTAAAGAGGAGTAACAAACTTTTATTTAATTCCAGAATAATTAACATACAATGTCATATTAGTTGCAAGTGTACAACATAGTGATTCAACAATTCTGTACATTACTCAGTGCTCATCACTATATTTGTAATACCCTTCATCTGTTTTACCCATTTCCCCTACTTCCCATCTGGTAACCATCAGTTTGTCCTTTATGAGTCTGGTTTTTTGGTCTCTTTTGTTGTTCATTTGTTTTCCTTATTTTTAATAGCCATATTTATTGATCTTAATCTGGCATTCATCAAGATATTATTTTTTTAACATTTATTTTGAGAGAAAGAGTGCGTGTGTGGAAGGGGCAAAGAGAGAGGGAGACAGAATCCCAAGCAGACTCTGCACTGTCAGCGCAGAGCCCAACATGGGGCTTGAACCCATGAACCACAAGATCATGACCTGATCTTGATGTTGAATAAGAATTGGATGCTTAACCAACTGAGTCACCCAGGCACTCCAAGATTTTTTTTTTTTAAACAAGAAAGTGACACAGGGCTCCTGGGTGGCTCAGTAGGTTAATCCTCTGACTTCAGCTCTGGTCATGATCTCACAGTTTGTGGATTCCAGCCCCACATCTGGCTTTGAGCTGTCAGTACAGAGCCGGGAGCCTGCTTTGGATTCTGTGTCTCCCTCCCTCTCTGCCCCTCCCCTGCTCACACTCTGTCTCTCTCTCAAAAATAAATAAACATTAAAAAAACTAAAAAAAAAAGTGACATAGTGGAAAGGCAAAAGAAAGGGGAGAAGACAGAGTTAAAAAAAAAAGTAGAAGCATTTTATAATTTATCATGCTATGAATATTAGTATCTAATTTTATAATTTGGAAATTCTTCTGAGATGTTTGATTTAGAGAGCATAAATAAAGGTCATTATGTAAGTTTTACAATTTTTATTCCATTTCAGTGGGAAAACAGTCTAGTTCAGTAGATATGACTGTGAATCCAGTGACCATATTCCACTTGTGGGAGTTTATAAAGGGTTTGCCAATAATAAGAGGTCACTGGGATTGCTATTCACTCTTGAGAGACATTTTTATTTAATGTCTGTCTTATTGCCATGAAGAAAGGTAGCTTTATTAATCTTTCAGAAATACATTAGATTGAGTCAATTATAGTCCTTTCATTAAGAAAATTAGATTTCTTTTCATATTTGCACTATGTGGACTGCAATAAACACACAAACCAAACATTTTGAGTAGACACTAGACCTTTAAATTAGGGAACAATTTAGATTGATTTATCAGGCAGATGAGGTTGTTTAGTGGCAGGAACAGAAAGGAGAAGGATTTAAAAAACTCATTATCATTTAATCAATGACAAAATATTTTTAAGTTGGGTGATAAAACTTTCATTTCAAAACCAGTCCCTACTTTAGAAATTCATTTATCGGCTGTCTTTTTGGAAGGGTTCTAAGACACCACATAATTCTCAAAATCTCTTTGGGAGTATCAAAAAAGCTCTAGTTTCAACATGTCAGTTCATTTGTTTTCAATGTATGCTTCTGTTGATAAATATTTTATTAAAATATGATACAGACTTCAGGTTTTCCTATTAGTGTTATCTTTCCTCCTCCTTCCCAAATCCCTATAGCCAAGTTCAAATCTGTAATATTGTGATTTGTAATAAAAAATATATATATATTTGGTCTTCTCCAATTTCTGGCACAGAACTAAAACCACTGGAGTTTCCTAAGTGATAAGAACAGTAAATGTGTCTTTTATTATGTTAGTGAGGTGAGTTTTGGAAAACTTCTAGGCAACCTGAGGATGAGGGTTGTTTGCCAGGAGACCCAACCATGTGATTAGAAGATTAGAATTTTCAGTCCCCCACCATCGTCATCCCTGGACTTCCTGGAAGGAGTAAGGGGCTGGAGGTTGGATCACTCAACCAAAGACTGATGTTTCAATCAATCATGTGTATATAATGACATGTTCAGAGAACTTCCAGGTTGGTGATGACTTGAAGATTGAGGGAGAGTGGCCTGCTTAGAACACACATAGAAGCTCCACAACCTTTCACCGTACTTTGCCTTAGGCATCTCTTCCATCTAGATATTCCTGAATTACAGCTTTTTATAATAAACCAGTAATCTAGTAAGCAAAAATGTCTCTCTGAATTCTCTGAGTAACTCTAGCAAATTAACCAAACCCAAGGAGAGGGTCGTTGGAATCTTTGATCTATAGCCAGTTGGTTGGAAGCACAGGTGACACTCTGGACTTGTGATTGGCATCTGAAGTTGGAGGAACAGGTAGCTATTTAAGGACTGAGCTCTTAACCTGTGGGATCTGATGCCATCTCCAGGTTGACAATGACAAAATTGCACAAAATTGTAGTACAGCCCCCTTGTGACTGAGAATTGCTTGCTGGTGTTGGGGGGAAAAATCCCACACAGATAGGATGCAAAATAGTAGTTGGTGACCAGAAATGGGATGAGAGTCAGTATCTTAAAGTCCCACCAAAGACTCAAAGCCTCTTCTGATGGCCCCACGGAGCCTATTCTCTCCTGAACTTTTATGCCCCCAAAATTTAGTACTTTTTCTCATTTCATCTTACTTCTGTGTTATAGTAGGGCAGACTTTTTTGGTTTCTGTGTAATCCTACTCTTCAGGACTGCTCCCACCTCTGGGCCACTAGGGAGTGTTACTATTCAGGTATGTTTGTACTACCTGATTCTTCCCATGGCCGTATTGATTTTATCACAAGAGGTCCACATTCAATTCATGCCCAGCCAATCATTCTTTCTTTTTAGGCATTTTAAATTTGGATAGAGAACAGCTAGTCCTTCTCTGTAGGTTCCTTGAAAATAACTATGTAATTTACATACAGTCATAGCAGGGGATCCCGTCTGGAGAGAGAAGACTGGAGAAGCAACATGGTGGAAAACAGAGGTGACTGTGGAATAGCTGTGGGAGAACCTGATGGTTGTCAGTTCTTGACCACATGTCCTTATGAGGCCAGTCTTCTGTTCTTCCCTTGGGTTCCATGAAAAACCCTGATATGATAATAAATACTCTTACGTTGCTTTGATGGTCTTAATACACTAAAGAAAGCTGGATAAGATACATGTTTCTCATCTCAACAGTGACTGTATATTCTAGGACTTAAAAATAGTTGCGGAAAGAAAGGTCAAGAATGGTAGCTTTACCTTTCACTCCATGAGAATGGCACTGGGTTCACAAGAACTACTTCTTAAACTTAATCTGCAAATTCCATTTATTAAAAATAATATGTGTAACTTAGCAAACTCAACATCCAAAAAACGATCCAGTGAAGAAATGGGAAGAAGACATGGATAGACACTAGTCCAAAGAAGACATCCAGATGGTCACCAGACACGTGAAATGATGCTCAATGTCACTCATTATCAGGGACATACAAATCAAAACCACATTGAGATATCACCTCACACCGGTCAGAGTGGCTCAAATTAACATCTCATGAAACAACAGATGTTGGTGAGGATGTGGAGTAACGGGAACCCTCTTGCACTGTTGGTGGGAATGCAAACTGGTGCAGCTGTTTGGAAAACAGTGTGGAGGTTCCTCAAAATAATAGAACTGCCCTATGACTCAGAAATAGCACTACTATGAATTTATCCAAAGGATAGAGGAGTGCTGATTCATAGGGGCACATGTACCCCAATGTTTATAGCAGCACTATCAACAATAGCCAAATTATGGAAAGAGCCCAAATGTCCATCAACTGATGAATGGATAAAGAAGATGTGGTTTTTATATACAATGGAATACTACTTGGCAATGAGAAAGAATGAAATCTTTGCAGCAATGTGGATGGAACTGGAGGGTATTATGCTAAGTGAAATAAATCAGGCAGAGAAAGATAACATATGTTTTCACTCATATGTGGAATTTGAAAAACTTAACAGAAGACCATGGGGGAAGGGAAGGGTGAAAAAATAGTTTCAAACAGAAAGTGAGGCAAGCCACAAGAGACTCAAATACAGAGAACAAACTGAGGATTGATGGGGGGGTGAGGGTGGGGAGAGGGGAAAGTGGGTGATGGGCATTGAGGCAGGCACTTGTTGGGATGAGCACTGGGTGTTGTATGTAAGTGATGAGTCATGGGAATCTACTCCCAAAGCCAAGAGCACACTGCATCCACTGTATGTTAGCTAACTTGACAATAAATTATATTAAAAAAATAATATAAGTGTAAGAAAAATAGTAATACAGGACTTTTCTTGCAGAAGGTATTGACCCTAATGTAAATGTTTTCAATTTTAAATTCATGGTCCCACGACTTCCTGGCTGGGTGACTTTGGGGAACTCACTTAATTATTTAAAGCCTTTGTTTTTTTCATATCTAAAACGGGAATGATAACAGTGCTCCCAGGAGGGCTGTTGAGAGGATTAACTTGGAGAGTGTATATAGGATAACATGTATTTAGCATGTTTGTCAGTAAGAATTGAATGTTCCAAGCAGGAGAAAACTCTAATATTGGCTTTAATGATAAAAAAAAAAAAGAAAAAAAATTTTCCTCGTGCACGTAACTGAATAGGCCAGAATTATGACAGCATTCAGCTGCAGTTAACTCACTGAAGATACGACTTCTCCACCCTGCCTTTTGCAATATCAGCTTTATCCTTGGGTCCCATCCTGAGGTCTCTTGGCAGACCTGGGCTCTGCCCACTTAGAAGCAAACTGGACTCAACCATCCCAGCTGTCATATCTTTATGTACACTATGCATTAGCTTAGAAGAGGGGTGTATCTTTTTGAACAGGCCTCACAGAAAACTCATTGGTTCTAATTGGATCCCTTATTATGCCAGTCACTGTAGGTCAGAGGATGGGATGGGGTTTACTGATTGAATTGTCAGCACCCATTTCTGATGTAAGAATAGTGGAAGGGATAGGTCCCCAAAGGAAATGCAGCTTTTACAGCTCAATAAATGTCTTTTACAGCTCAATAAATTCATTAAGTGTACTTTTCTTTTATGCTCAAAAGGATTTTAAAAACCTACGCAAAATAGTGTATATGATTTTTCCTACTATTTTATTATGTATGAGCTTTTAAAATTGTTGCATAAACTTTCATTAGTTTGTCTCAATGTGGTTTTTAGAAATGGATGCGAAGAAATAACTTATTCTTTAACTTTTCTTTTTTAGAAAAGTAGAGCTGATACATGTTACATTAGCGTCAGGTATACAACACGATTCGACAACTCTCTGTGTTCTCCGCAGATGTAGCTACCGTCTGTCACCATACAATGCTATTATAATACCATTGGCTACATTCTCTATGCTGTGCCTTTTATCCCTATGACTTAGTCATTCCATAAGTAGAAGCTTGTATCTCCCACTCCCCTTCACCTATTTTGCCCATCCCACCACCCTCCTCCTCTCTGACAACCATCAGTTTGTTCTCTATATTTATGGATCTGTTTCTGCTTTTTGTTTGTTTATTCATTTGTTTTTTAGATTCTACACACAATGAAATCACATAGTATTTGTCTTTCTCTGACTTATTTCACTTAACATAATACCCTCTAGGTCCATCCATGATGTCACCTATGGGAAGATCTCATTCTATTTTATGGATGAGTTAATATTCTGCCATATCTATCTATCTATCTATCTATCTATCTATCTATCCATCCATCCATCTATCGCACATCTTCTTTATCCATTCCTCCCTCTATCGATGGACACTCAGGCTTCTTCAATATCTTGACTATTGTAAATACTGCAGTAAATATAGAAGTGCGTATATCTTTTCTAATTAGTGTTTGCCGAAAAAAAAAAAAAAAACTTTGGGTAAGTACTCAGTAGTGGAATTACTGGATGGTAGTTCTATTTTAATTTTTCGAGGAACCTCCATACTATTTTCCACAGTGGCTGCACCAATTTACATTCTCGCCAACAACAGTGCACAAGAATTCCTTTTTCTCCACATCCTTGCCAACACTTGTTATTTCTGCCTTTTTGATTATAGCCATTCTGATAAATGTAAAGTAATATTGTGATTTTGATTTTGATTTCCCTGACGATTAGTAATGTTGAGCATCTTCTCGAGTGTCTGTTTGCCATCTGTATGTCTTTTTTGGAAGAGTGTCTATTTGGGTTCCTTGCCCATTTTTAAATTGGGTTATTTGTGTTTGTATTTGGGGGTTGAGTTGTAGAAGTTCTTCATATATTTTGGATAGTAACCCCTTATTGGACATATCATCTGCAAATATCTTCTCCCATTCAGTAGGTTGACTTTTTGTTTTCTTGATGGTTTCCTCCAGTGTACAAAAGCTTTTTATTTTGGTGTAGTCCCAGTAGTTTTTGGCTTTTGTTTCCCTTACCTGGGGAAACATATCTAGAAAAATGTTGCCGATGGCAAAGAAATTACTGCTTATGTTTTCTTCTAGGGGTTTTATGGTTTCAGGTCCTATCTTTAGATCTTTAATAAATTTTGAGTTTTATTTTTATGTATGGTGTAAAAAAATGGTCATGTTTGATTCTTTTGCATGTAGCTGTCCAGTTTTCCCAGCACCATTAATAAGAGATTATCTTTTCCCCATGTATGTTCTTGCCTCCTTTGTCATAGATTAATTGACCATAAAAGGGTGAATTTATTTCTGGGTTTTCTATTCTCTACTGATCTATGTCTATTTTTGTGCTGCTACCACATTGTTTTGATTACTACAGCTTTGTAGGTATATCTTGAAATCTGGGTTTGTGATACCTTCAGCTTTATTCTTCTTTGTCAAGATTGCCTCGGCTATTCAAGGCCTTTTGTGGTTCCATACAGTAAATTTTAGAGTTGTTTATTCTAGTTCTATGAAAAATGCTGTTGGTAATTTCATAGGGATTGCATTAAATCTGTAGGTTGCTTTGTTTAGTATAGACATTTTAACAATATTATTTCTCCCAATCCATGAGCATGGAAATAATTTATTCTTAATTGAAAGGTTGATTTAAATAAATAGTTCTTTCTCTTTCTCTTTCTTTTTCTTTTGATAGCAGTTCTACTCTTCCTAGTCTTTTAAGGAAGAGGGATTTTGGCAATGCTTTAATTCAAAGAGGACTCTTTTGATTTCAATGTCTGGATCTTGTGTCCTCAAGTTCCTGTTGTATTTCTGTTCAATTATTCATTCAAGAACTTTGTTCTCCCATTACTCTGCTTTATAATTACTGCACTTTTTCAGAGATGAGCTTCTGGACACACTTGAACCCACTGGTACTTGGTAGAGTCAGAACAATCACATTTGGAAAACTATTTATTAATCTATACTTTTAAATATAATATTCTAGCATAGTTTAGGAATTCAGTTGAATTATATGCATTACATTGGTTTAAACCAATATTATTTGGATTATTATGTAATTTTTAAATAACTTTGTTATTCCAGTCTCCCTGAAAAAAATCCTTATTAATCCCCTCTCTTCCCCCTCTCCCTCATATTATTGTTTCTGATAATCCCTACATCAAGTTTTCAGTTATTCAGTAGGTTTACTACCCAACAGAGGGATGCTGGGCACCTTGACATTGTGACTGTTTTAAAGTTAATGTCTGCAAATTTTCCTCATGAGATCCTTAATTTAAGAAATTGTATATGATAATAAAAAATTGTATATGATGCATCATAATTATCTCTAATACATTAGAAATCAATTATTTTTTTTTAATTTTTAAAAAATCTTTACTTACTTTTGAGAGGGAGACAGAGTATGAGCAGGGGAGGAGCAGAGAGAGAGGGAGACACAGGATCAGAAGCAGGCTCCAGGCTCTGAGCCGTCAGCCCAGAGCCCGACGCGGGGCTCGAACTTACGAATCGTGAGATCATGACCTGAGCTGAAGTCAGACGCTCAACCGACTGAGCCACCCAGGCACCCCAATTTTTTTATTTTAGAGAGAGTGAGCAGGGGAGGGGTGTGGGGAGAGAGAAAGAGAGAGAATGAACGAACGAATGAATGAATGAATGAATGAATCTTAAGCAGGCTCCATGCTCAGCACAGATCTCAACACGGAGCTCAGTCCCACAACCTAGGGATCATGACCTGAGCCAAAATCAAGAGTCAGACACTCAACCTACTGAGCCACCCAGGTGCCCCTAGACACCAATTTATAAGATAAAATAAATTGTTAAATTATATCCAGTTAAGTATTTAATACACTAAATTATTCATAGTAACAATACGTTAGTTTTGAGAAGTGCCTGCATATAGTAGTGGAAAATTCCCCTTTTAATTGTCATTGAGAAAAAAAAAATGAAAAATATTAAAATGAACCACTTTGTTTTGTTGTATAAAAATTGCTAACATCATATTATATAGTTTTGATTCATTTTGATGCTACAACACATTGCTAAAATTTTAATCAAAATATTAATATAAATTCTATATATTAGGATCAAACAAAAAGAATTTATCAATAAATTTGCTTTTACTATATATTTAAAGTGGGCATTGCTTTTATTTTTTATTTTTTAAAAGTAAGCATTGCCTTTAAAATTAGAAAAGTAACAATCTATTTCTCTCTCTCTCTCTCTCTTCCATCTCTATCTGTTAATATAGAAAAAGTTTGGCTGGCTTATTCTACACCTCTGAGAAGACTCATGAACTGTCACTTACTTAATTAAATAAATTCTGACAATTTTAACCCTGGAACATACTCTATAGAGTTTTGAATGCAAAATACATCTCAATGAAACATTGTCACCTAAAATTTGTAGTATCTTTTCAGTGAATTTTGTTTTGGGGCTCATACTTGATCTTGTGTGTTTTTCCTGGTCATCCTGTCTTAGTATGTATGGCATGTCTTTCTCCATCTGCAGTCAGCAGTCTCTAATGTTGATATTTCAGTTTTAGGGATGATTGCCCATTTCTCTGAAGTGCCTATCAGGGTACTTCTGATGAATTCTGTGTATGCTGCATAGCTTCTATGCATTTCAAGTAAGCCAATCCAAAATATACTCTCCAAATTTGGTCAATCTATTCAGATATGTCTTTTGTGTGTTTTAGCAATCAATTTGATTTCTGTTATATGTAAGATAATGGCTTTATTAGGAAATATTATATAATTATACAAAATCTTAATATGTGGATCTAATTGTTTTTAAGTCTTTGACTTATGTAATTCAAAAGTAACAAAATGATTAAAAGAGTGTATGCATGTCTTTATGATTAGATGTTATACACAAGAGTTTGAGTGTCAAAAGTTTAGACCACACTTCTGTAAAGGAATTTAAAAGTCGATAGTTTTTCTGGCCACAAATAATCTCCCAGTTCCAACATTACCACATCCCTAAGACTGTGTGTGTGTGTGTGTGTGTGTTGTGTGTAAAAGTGGAGGCTGGAGTAGCCGGGGAGAGAAATTACCAAGAAAAAGTGAAATAAAAAGCTGTAATTCTTAAGCTTTTTTTCATCTTAACATTATTTTAAATTTCTAAAATAATATTTACTTCACAAGAAATGTGGCAATGAAAACATACGCTTAGGGAATTGAGAAAATTCATTCATAAATGAACTCATTGTGTGACTTGGCTTTTGGTTTTGATTTAAGCTGGTCAGATTCATTCCTCCTCATTCATTGCCTTCTGCCCTGCTAAAGTATAGTTGTCAAAAGGTTAAATATTTATGACTCTCAGGCAAATATGTTGTGAATACACGTCAAAGATTTTATTTAACTCAATGAGGGAAGAAATAAGATGATGAACTGGTCTAAAGAGCATTTGAGAATCTATTCACACACAGACATATACATAAAGGAATATTAAGATAAGATTTCTCAGTTTGATAAAAAAATTGTTACCTTCAACCAGACAAAATTTATTTATATTTCTATGTGACAAAAATCTACAAGATACCTTTGACATTATAGAGTTATAAAATAGGCCAGTCAACAGAAACTCAAACCCAGTACTGCACTGAAAGAACACCCAGGGATTTCTTTTGTCTAAATTCTGAATTTTTTTTTTTTGATATCCATACCCTAATACTCTTAATTTTGGTGTGTCCATAGTCCTCTATGTACACTCACTCCCTTGGTGATCTTATCAGTCTTGCGGCTACAAATAACATCAATGTTCTGATGATTCCCATATTTATGCTTATAACTCCAGACTCATTATCCAATTGCCTATGGTACAGTGGTCTTAAGTATCTAATGGATAAGTTTAAAATTAATATCTAAAACCCATGACCTGGTTTTCCTATCTGTAAAAGGCCCACTTTGACTACAACCCCCCATCTCCAAATAATGCCTACTCTATTCTTTCAGATGCGTAGAAGTTATCAGTACTTTATTTTCTCATACTCCATAGGCCATCTTCATTTTGCCTTAATTACCTCTTTTGATCCCCTTCAGTCACATTTTAAGGTTGGGGGCTAAAAATCAACACATGAATTCAGAGAGGGGGAGCACAGTATGTCATAACACTCTCACTTTGATAGAAACACTAATCTATCTTCAAAATATATCAGAATCTAATTACTTTTCACCACCTCCCATGCTATCACATTTTATATTATTAGGTATGTCCCTGAAGAGGGCTGAGCTCCAGAGAGACAACCTTCCCAAATAAAGCAGGACTTTGATTTGTCCAAGGATAAATTAGTAGTTCTCCAAACATGAAAATACAAACCAGGAAAGCTCTCCAGAGAGTCCATTCTGAAAAGTTCAGTAAGTGGTGGTATTAAGAAGAACACTATTTCTTTGATTTATAATTACTATGTAGCTATTCCTAATATCCCCAAGCACATATAAAAACAACTTCCTCTCTTTAAGTATGTTGTGAATATTCTTTCATTTTTTTAGTCTCAATTTTTTGTGTTCATTTATGTAAGTGATAATGGTCACTGTTCAAAATAATGGATTTCTCTGAAGTACATGTCACTCTAAAGGAATCTGAAATATGTTGATGTTCTATGTATGTATGTGTGTATTTATGCAGAAAGGCTCTGCGTTATTTTGCTGGGACTTCCATGGCAACGTACCACAGACTAGGTGGCTTACACAGTGGAGATTTATTTTCTCACAATGCTGGAGACTAGATTTCAAGATGTTGGCAGGGTTGGTTTCTTCTAGAGGCCTCTCTCCTGGGCTGGTAGATGGCCATCTTCTCTCTGTGTCTTCACAAGGTCTTTTCCCTGTCTGTGTCTTACTCCTTCCTTATAAGGACATCTGTCATGTTGGATTAGGGCTCACCCACATGACTTCATTTTTCCTTAATTACCTCTTTTAGATCCCCTTCTGCAAGTACAGTCACATTTTAAGGTATTGGGGGCTAAAACTTCAACACATGAATTTGGAGGCGGGGGGAGCACAGTTCATGTCATAACACTCTCATTTTGACAATGGGCACACATTTCATGTCACTTAGGTTTCTGGCACAAATGCCCAAGAGTGAGCCTGAGTCACTAACGTGCATATCAAGATTCCAAATAAGAGAATTTCAGGCACAGCCTGGGAGATCCTTTCCCTTCAAGTGCCCCTTGGGTCTGAAGTATGTACTAATTTCAGTCAAGCAGATGAGTACAGTACAACAGGTTTGTATTTCTCTCTTGATTCAACAGAGATTAAAAGACATTGAAAAATGCTTTTGCAATCCTGCATTAGCAGGAAGTCATATCTTTTGCAAGTGGTAGTGAAAGACTATGCTCTGTACTTGGGAAAACTACTGTATTTTGTTTCCATAATAATTATAGATACCAATTATATTCCCTAATAATTCAGTAAATATTTCACATAAAATTGAGATTTTTAATTTGTCAAAGTAGTCTTTTCCTCTGTTGTTAAGCAGAAAAATCTAGAAGAATTCTGTAGTTGGAGACAATAGGCCAAATCAAAGAAGGAGAAAATAGTTATGATTTTTAAAACCACTAATTGAAACTTTGCCAGTGTTCTAGTGCTTTGGGTCTGAAATCTGCTCAGTTTCTTATATTCCATTGTCAGCTGTGCTCACCATGGTAACTTCAATAAAACTCCCTTCATAAATGTTTTTCTTCTGAAGTGCAAAGCACCTTCTTAAAGAAGGTTGACAACCTGGTAGGAGTGGGTGTTTGAAAAATAAATGAAAAGTATTCTGTCTTCTTCGTGATTGCTGTGGGTGGAAGGAGGTGAGGAAATTATTGAGGGGATTAAGGTTGGGTGAAGGAAATGTTTTGCTTTGGGATAAAAATCTGATTATTGAGGTAGAAAATTAAAATATGCCAGAGAAACTTTTCCTGTTCATAAAATTTCCTTATTTCTCATCTTAGAATTTGGACAAGTTTTGTCCATACAAATTCATGATCCACTTTTGAATATGGATTTTGTCTGGGACAAATTTAGCCAATACCTCATTCAGTGAATTCTGCTTGGGTCCAGATCAGCTTTCTTGGGAATATTTTGGAAAACTTAACTTAACGTGGGGCTTGAAGCACATCAGCTCTCTCTGGGTTTGTTCCAGTTCCTCCCCCATAAAATAGGGAGGCAGTAGAAACCCAAGTTCTCAGCCTTAGTCACACATTAGAATCAACTGGAGATGTTTAGAAAATGCCAATGCCAGGGCCTTACTCAGAGACTATTTAAGGTCTGGGGTGATATACAGATATAAGAACCTTTTCTTTTTATACGTACCCAAGGCAATTTTAATGTCTAGCAAGAGATGAGAATCACTGTACTTATTGATTTCAAAGGGCCCTTCCAATTCTACCATTCTAAGGCATTCACCTACAAATCGACCTCAACAGGACTTGACTCTGATAGGATTATTGAGTACCTTTGCTTTCAAATTTGTTATATTTCTTTCTGTTGAGGCTTCAGGAAAGAAAGGCATTAACTTTTTTTTTTTTTTTTAATGTTTATTTATTTTTTTGAGACAGAGAGAGACAGAGCATGAACAGGGGAGGAGCAGAGAGAGAGGGAGACACAGAATCCGAAATAGACTCCAGGCTCTGAGCTGTCAGCACAGAGCCCGACGCGGGGCTCGAACTCACGGACCGTGAGATCATGACCTGAGCCGAAGTCGGACGCTTAACCAACCAAGCCACCCAGGCGCCCCAAGGCATTAACTTTTAATTTAGGAACTTAGCATCTTTATTTCTGTTTATTCACTTATTTTCCAGGTAAGCACAAATCTTGTCAGTGTTCAGTGGAGAAGGAACATCCTCATTTTTAAAACACATTGGTTCTCAGAGAGTTTTATGACTTAAAGATGCCTCAAAAGGCATTAACTTGATTTAATATATATATTTTTTTTATGTGTGAGGAAATGGCCAAGACAGTCAACAACAATAGATTGTTAGAGGACTCTACAACTCTATGACATAGTGGATACTTTCTTTAGAATAGTGGTTCTCATTCCTGATGGAACTTTAGAGTTGCCTGGGAAGCTTTTTAAAAATACTCATGCCCAGGCCACATCCTAGACTAAATCAAGCTTCCCCAGAAATTCCAAAATGGAGCCATGATTGAGAATTGCTTGATCTAGAATGAGGTTGTATAGGCAAATGATATTAAGCAACTGGCTAATGGTGAAATGCTGAGTGTATTAGCCATCTCCTTGATTAGAAACAGCACCTTCTTTCCCCTTGTGGATAGCACTGTCAAAAAGGATTATGTTTCTTTTGTTAAAATTACCCTGTGAAGGAAGTCTGTTCTTTTATATGTTCGGCGTTATTAGACTACAACTATTTCTACTGAAGATGGCAAATGAAACACTTCCTTCTTAAATTGATGAATAAAATCTAGGTCAGTCTTCTCAAAGACCCCTTTGAAGATGATTGGAAGAGTGGATAAAAGAAGAACTAAACACAGACTTTTTTTAAGGAAATTAATTTGTTAAGTCAAATTATCACTCAAAAAGACTCAGCAATGTACTTCTATTAAGTTTCTGGTTTATTGTTTCCTGGTAAGTAAAAATGCATTTCAGCATTATTCCTCTGTGATTGTGTATACTGTGATATTCACTGAAAATTTAAGGAGCCCATAGTCTCAGCAATAGAGTATCAAATGTGTGCTTAATTGTCATTCTGGGGCTTGGTTCTGGTGTCTCCCCAAAGCCTATAAATCATCATCAAACAAGAAAATCAAGTAATTAAGCTCTCTTGCCAGAATCTGATCTATACTCTCTAAATACATGCTCAGCACAAAAAAGTATTCATATGGCTAGTTAAACTCTCTAATAATAAACCTACATCAGGGAAATGATTTGCTAATGCTTTCTCAAACATAGGGAGTAAGGAGCTGATTTCCTCCCAAACATGCCAAATCCATTGTTGTTTTCAGTGGCCTGAACAGAAAGCCAAAGATGATGTACATGGAAAAGGATGAAAAAAGTTTTAATAGGAGTTAATAAAAACAATCAAAAAGTTGCATTCACAAATTACATCTCAGCTTTTCTTGAGATGACTTCAAGGCATGTTGCAAATTCAATAATTTATGGTCAGTTGCCTTTCATCTTTAAAATCACACAAAACAAGCAATTATTTAGAATGAAATAATTGGTTTAATATTCATGGACTTAAGTTGAATTTAAAGTCGGTCTGGGCTCTGAATCAGCGCCATCTGAGTACAGAAATAATTCAATATACATGCACAAATTAGTTTTAATAACATATAGGTAAGATATATTTCTTTTACTTGATATACTTATTTTGAAGGGCCTTTCTTGGAGTTAAACCTATTAGTTGGCTGGGCATGATACAGGTTGAACGCCCCATAGTTCCAGGGCCTTGGCAAAATTGACCTCCAGAGGCTTGCCTGTGCCTTTCGTGAGCCTCAGAGATCGGATGCAACCTCGGAACCTAATGTTGGTTGTCAGGCCAAACTGATTGAGGCCATCTGAAAAAGAAAGCAAAAAAGACTCAGTTTTGAAATGTGGCTTCCATGTTAAATGTATTTTTAAAGTTTAATTCCAGTGTAATTAACACACTGTATTACATTATTTTCAGGTGTAAAATACAGTGATTCAAGAATTCCATCTACAACTCAGCGCTCATCAAGACAGGTGTGCTCTCGGTCCCGTTTACCTGCTTCATCCATCCTCCCACCCACCTCCTCTCTGGGAACCATCTGCTCTCTATAGTTAAGAATCGGTATTTCTGGTTTTTGTTTTTTTGTTTTTTGGTTTGTCTTTCTTTCTTTTCCCCCCTTTGTTCATTTGTTTTATTTCTTAAATTCCACATATAAGTGAAATCATATGCTATTTGTCTTTCTCTATTTCACTTAGCATTATACCGTCTGATCTATCTATGTTGCAAATGACAGGATTTTTTTTCTTTTTATGGCTGAATAATATTCCACTGTATGTATGTATGTATATGTGTGTGTATACACACATATACACACATACATACCACATCTTCTTTATCTGTTCATCTATTGATAGCCATTTACCTGCTTCCATAGTTTGGCTATTGTAAATAATGCTGCAATAAACATAGGGGTGCATATATCCCTTCAAATTAGTATTTTTTGTATTTGAGTATATAGTGTGATTATTGGATCATAAGGTAATTCCATTTTTAATTTTTTGAAGAACCTTCATACTTTTTCAGTGGCCACACCAGTTTGCATTCCCACCAGCAGTACACGAAGGTTCCTTTCATTTCACATCTTCTCCAACTCTTGTTGTTTCTTGTTTTTTAATTTTAGCCATTCTGACAGTGTGAGGTGATATCTCATTGTGGTTTTGATTTGCATTACCCTGGTGATGAGTGATATTAAGCATCTTTTCATGTGTCTGTTGGCCATCTGTATGTCTTGTTTAGAGAAATGTCTGTTCACGTCCTCTGCCCATTTTTTATTGGATTATTTGATTTTTGGGTGTTGAGTTATATTGGTTCTTTACATATTTTAAATACTAACTTTGTATCAGATATATCATTTGCATTCAGTAGGCTGTCTTTTATTTCTGTTGGTTCTCCCATTCAGGAGGCTGTCTTTTAGTTCTGTTGGTTGTTTCCTTTGCTGTGCAGAAGCTTTTTATTTTGATGTAATCCTAATAGTTTATTTTTGCTGTTGTTTCCCTTGCCTCAGGAGACACATCTAGAAAGATGTTGTTATGGCCCATGTCAGAGAAATTACTGTCTGTGCTCTCTTCTAGGATTTTAATGTTTCGGATCTTATATTTAAGTCCTTAGTCCATTTTGAGTTTTTTTTTTTTTTTTTTTTTTGCGTGTGTGCATGGTGTAAGAAAGTGGTCCAGTTTGACTCTTTTGCATGTAGCTGCCCAGTTTTCTTAATACTATTTGTTGAAGAGACTTTTTCCTACTGCATATTCTTGCCTCTTTTGTCAAATATTAATTGTGGGTTTATTTCTAGGCTTTCTATTCTGTTCTATTGATCTACATGTTTCTGTGCCAGTAGCATACTGGTTTGATCATTACAGGTTTGTGATATTACTTGAAATCTGAAATTGTGATACCTCCAGTTTCATGTTTCTTTTTTAAGATAGCTTTGGCTATTTGGAGTCCTTTATGCTTTCACACAAATTTTAGGATTGTTGCAGTGGCTGGTGGGGCATGTGACTCTTGATCTCAGGGTTGTGAGTTTGAGCCCCACACTGAGTGTGGAGATTACTGACAAATAAAATCTTTTTTTAAAAAAATTAGGATGGCAGTTGTGTGGAAAATGCAGTTATCATTTTGATAGGGATTGTTTCAATCTGATGATTGCTTTGGGTAGTATGGACATTTTAACACTACTTGACCTTCCAATCCATGAGCATGGAATGTCCATTTGTTTGTGTCATCTTCAATTTCTTTCATCAATGTTTTATAGTTTTCAGAGTATAGGTCTTTCTCCCCCTTGGTTATGTTTATTCCTAGGTATATATTTTCTTGGTGCTTGTACATGGGGTTGTTTTCTTAATTTCTCTTTCTGCTGCTCGTTAATTGTGTATTGAAATGCAACAGATATCTGTAC
This sequence comes from Lynx canadensis, assembly GCF_007474595.2. Taxonomy (NCBI): domain Eukaryota; kingdom Metazoa; phylum Chordata; class Mammalia; order Carnivora; family Felidae; genus Lynx; species Lynx canadensis. The sequence continues at coordinate 117,554,501 of NC_044307.1, read as the reverse complement.
ATTGATTTTGTATTGCAACCTTACTGAATTCCTTTATCAGTTATAGTAGGATTTCTTTTTCTTTTTTTTTTTTTTTTGGTGGAATTTAGGGTTTTCTATATATAGGTATCATGTCATCAAATAGTGAAAATTTTACTTCTTCCTTACCAATTTGGATGAATTTTATTCTTTTTTTTTTTTTTTTTTTCAAATCTAATTGCAATGGCTAGGACTTCCAGTACTATATTGAAGAAAAGTAGTGAGAGTGGACAATTTAGTCTTGTTTTTGACCTTAGTGGAAAATCTCTCAGTTTTTCACCATTGAGTACGATGTTAACTGTGGGGTTTTCATACATGGTCTCTATGAACCTACTTTTGTGGTATGTTCCTCTAAACCTACTTTGTTGAGGATTTTTATCATGAATGAATATTGTACTTTGTCAAATGCTATTTCTGCATCTGTTGAAATGATCATATAGTTTTTACCCTTTCCTACTTGATCATGGTGAATGATTTTTAAAAATGTATTCTTGGATTCAGTTTGCTAGTATTTTGTTGAGAATTTTTGCATCTAATTTCATCAGATATACTGGCCTGTAGTTTTTTCTCTTTTGAAGAATCTTATTCTGGTTTTGGTAATGCTGGCCTCATAGAATTAAATTGGAAGCTTTCCTTCCTCTTCTATTTTTTAAGTTTGAGAAGACCATGTATTGATTCTTCTTTAAATATTTGGTAGACTTCATTTGTGAAGCTATCTGGTCCTGGACTTGTGTTTGTTGGGAGTTTTTTGATTATTGATTCAATTTCATTTCTAGTAATTGGTCTGTTCAAATTTTCTTTCTTCCTGACTCACTTTTGGGAGGTTATATGTTTCTAGGAATTTATCCATTTCCTCTAGGTTATCCAATATGTTTTCATATAATCTTAGTATTATTTTATAATCCTTGGTATTTGTGTGGTGTGGGTTGTTATTTCTCCTCTTTCATTTCTGGCTTTGAGTTCTCTCTCCCTCTTTTTTCTTTGAGTCTAGCTAGATGTTTATCAATTTCGTTGATCTTTTCAAAGAACTAGCTCCTGCTTTCATTGATCTTTTTTTTTTTTTTTTGGTTGTTTCTATTTCATTTATTTCTGTGTTAATTTTTATTATTTCTTCTGCTGTTTTTAGGTTTGTTCTTTTTCTAGTTCCTTTAGGTGTAAGGTTACATTGTTTATTTGAGTTTTTTGTTTTGTTTTGTTTTTTTTCTTTTTGATGTAGGCCTGTATTGCTGTAAACTTCCCTCTCACAACCAACTTGCTGCATCCCAAAGATTTTGGACCATTGAGTTTTCATTTGTTACCATGTATTTTTTAAATTTTTTATTTGATTTCTTGGTTGACAAATTTATTGTTTAGTAGCGTATTATTTAATCTCCATGTATTTGTGTTTTTTCCAAATTTTTTCTTGTGGTTGATTCCTAGTGCCATTGTATTTGGGTCAGAAAAGTATGTCTGTGACCTTTTTAAATTTGTTGAGACTTGTTTTGTGGCCTAATATGTGATATACTGTGGAGAATGTTCCATGTGCACTTAAAAAAATGGTATTCTGCTGTTTTAAGATGGAATGTTCTGGATCTATCTGTTAAATGCCTCTGGTCCAGTATGTCATTCAAAGCCACCCTTTCCTTATTGATTTTCTGTTTAGATAATCTGTCTATTGATGAAAATGGGGTGTTAAAAAGGGGTACTACTGTACTATTAGTTTCTTTATACTTGTTATTAGCTTTTTAAATTTTTGTTATTTGGGTGCTTCCATATTGGATGCATAGATATTCACCACTGTTATATCGTTTTGTTGGATTTTTCCCTTTATTATTATGTAGTGTCCTTTTTTGCCTCTTGTTAAAGTCTTTGTTTCAAAGTCTATTTTCCCTGATATAAGTATTGCCACCCTGGCAATACTTTTCATGTCTATTTGCATGATAAATATTTCTCCATCCCCCACTTTCAATCTGCAGATGTCTGTTGGTCTCAAAAGAGTCTCTTGTAGGCAGAATATAGATGGGTTTTGCTTTTTTAACCATTCAGATATCCTATGTCTTTTGAATGGAGCATGTAGTCCATTTACATTCAAAGTATGTATTGATAGGCATGAATTTATTGCCATTTTGTTATTTTTTTTTGTGGTTGCTTTTGTAGAGCTTCTCTGTTCCTTTCTTCTCTTGCCACCATAAGTTCTCTCACCATAAGTTGGCTTTCCTTAGTGATACACTGGATTCCTTTCTCTTAATATTTTGCATATCTGTTACTGGTTTTTGATTTGGGGTTACCAGTAGGTTTGTATATAACATCATCTGCAGGGGCGCCTGGGTGGCGCAGTAGGTTAAGCGTCCGACTTCAGCCAGGTCACGATCTCGCGCTCCATGAGTTCGAGCCCCGCGTCAGGCTCTGGGCTGATGGCTCAGAGCCTGGAGCCTGTTTCCGATTCTGTGTCTCCCTCTCTCTCTGCCCCTCCCCCATTCATGCTCTGTCTCTCTCTGTCACAAAAATAAATAAACGTTGAAAAAAAAAATTTAACATCATCTGCATATGGCAGTTTGTATTAAGTTGATAGTCGCTTAAGTTTAAACCAATTTTTTACCTCTCCCCGCCCCACACCCCCCAAAAAAACTACATTTTAGGTATATGGTGTCATACTTTACATCCTTTTATTTTATGAGTCCATTGACTGGTATTTTTTATAGATACACTGATTTTTGCTGCTTTTGTGCTTTTTGTCATTTTAATTACTATGTGTTTTGGTGTGGACCTCCTTGTGTTCATTTTGTTGGGGGATTTTTGTGCCTCCTGGATCTGAATTTCTGTTTCCTTTCCCAGGTTTGAGAAGTTTTCAGTTATTAAGTCTTCAAGTAAATGCTCTGCCCCCTTTTCTCTCTCTTCGTCTTCTGGGATCCCTGTAATGTGAATGTCATTACTTTTGACGGAGTCACTGAGTTCTCTACGTCTATTGTCATTTTGCATATTTTTTCCTGTCACCTGCTCAGGTTGATTACTTGCCATTACTCTGTTCTCCAGGTTGCTGATTTGTTCTTCTGCTTCCTCTAATTTGTTATTTATTCTATCTAGTGTATTCTTAATTTCAATTATTGTATTCTTCATCTCTGATTTTGTTTTTTCTCTCTTTGTTAAGGGTCTCAACATGTTCTCCACTCTTTTTTTCAAGTGCTGTATCTTTATGATAATTATTTCAAATTCTCTTTTATGGATATGATTTATTTACATTTCACTTAGGTCTCTTGCTGTAATTTTGTCTTGTTCTTTCATCTAGGACATTTTCCTCTGTCTCCTCATTTTGTCTCTCTGTTTCTGTGTGTTAGGAAAGTCAGCTAAGTCTATTGCCCTTGAAAGTGGTGGGTAGGCACGCACTTTTAACAAGGTCGAGCTGGTCATCTGCCCTGAGAGAACATGTCTCTGCTGCTGAGACCAGGCCAATCCACAAAACACACATGAGCAAGGTGCGTAGTTTTAGCAAGGTGTGCATGCCCTCTCTGGGAGATGGGACAGAGGCCCTGTAAAACATGAGGTAGGGAGATGCAGTATTAGCAAGGTTTGAGCCTGGTTTTCTGAGGGAGGGGATCCACAGCGCCAACACCCAAGCAGGCTGGGCTGGAGGGGGTGGGGCTTGGTGTAAGCAAGTTAAGTAGGGAACAGTTCCGTCTGTCTGCACTATTTCCTGCAGGTGGCTGTGTGTTTGTGCTGGGGGGCAGGGGAGGGAAATGGTGCTTTCTGCCTTTACTCCTGGGGGAGCCTCCCAGCAATCTTTGTCCCTCTGGGACAGTAAATAACTCCCCTCCCTTATGCCCCAGGTGTTTTGCAAACTGCTGCTGCTCTGCTGTTATCTCTGTGGGCTGTTCTTTGTGCTGTCTCTTGAAGGGTGGGGACTCAGTCTCTTACCACCCTTCTGGCTCTCCCAGAGAGAAGTCTGTTGATTTTTAAGGTTCCAGGCTTTAAGTCTTGCTGGTTGTAAAAGCTCACAAAATTTGGCCCCTCCTGTTTTCAAAGCCAGACGTTCCCGGAATTGCCTTCCCCATGTAGACTCCCCAGTGTGACTCTGTTTCTCTCCCCTCTGCATAGCCGTGGCTCCCTCACTTCCACCAAGGGCCTGTGGTCTTTAACTTCTCACTGAGTCTCTGCCCTTCCTACCTTCTTCCCTGTGGCCTCTTCTCTACATTTTGTTGTGGAATTTTTTCTTCCAGTCTTTTCAGTTCATTTCTGGATTATTTATAATGATAACATGTGTTATCTAGTTGTATCTGTTGGATGAGGTGAGCTTAGAGTCCTCTCTGCCATCTTTGCTGAAAGTTTTTTAAGGGCCTGTTTTAGTCAGCTGTTAGCTTGAGATTAAATTGGAAGCCTGCTTTAAGTAAAGTTAGTGATTTTGTGCTTAGCTTCGCTAACAGCTAAACTTGCAAAGTTTCTATGGTTATGTACGCTGAAATTTGGAGACATGTAGAATTGTACATTTTAAGATAGCAAAGAGTTTGATTTGGAATGAATGAGTTTACAACTCTGATATATTATGGAATTTTATTTAGTGAAACAAATCAATTGATCAAATATTTTACTGAATTAGGATATGGGCTTTCAATGGTGACTTTATTACTTTCTTCATTGTAAAAATACATCCCAAAAGGTTAAGTAGGTTGAAAACTCACACAAAGTATTTTCTTTGCTGAGGAGACACTCCATTCTTTCAGTAGGCCTAGTAAGTGCTAACTAGGATCTCATTTCATAGACTCTAAGTGGAGAAATACATTATCTCCTTCAAAGTATCTTGGAGGGTATCCCGATTGAAGCAGAGGTAGGCCCTTTTCAAACCCAGAAGCAACTTTGGAAAAAGGAGCTCTGAATTGGTCCCCATTTCTCCTAAATCTTTCCCTCCATTAACCACTGCTGAATATATATTTTGCTTGTTTTATTAAGCAGAGGAACTTTACATGGGAACGGCAGTTTCTCTTGCCAACATGCTGAAAGACCATTCCAAGAGTCTGTGTTATTATAGTATTTAAAAAGAGGTGGTTGGGTTATTTCTCATCAAGTTGGGCACTCTTGTTTATGGGCACTTTAGGTAACTCTGTGGTTTATGTGCTCTACTTAATGTGCTGGACAGGGGTTTTGAATGCAGATTTATTGCTTAGGTTTCTTTGTAATATAAATATAAATGCTATAATAACCTAAGGGGGAAATTAGCTGTGTTTAACCCAATGATTTCCAGAACTTGAGGAAATAAGTTCCATAACAATTTATGATTCCTCTGGTATATTGATTTTCAAAAAATCAGAAAGAACACCAACTCTGACTGTTAAATGCCTCATATCTTTTATAAGCAAATTCATTTCCTCTAGCCCCCATCTCCTCATGAATGAAACTTCGGGGGCTATCATGTAAAGTTCAGCCCCATGTGGTTTATATAAGTAATATGCTCATTTTACACACTGGAAATTTCAGGTGTTATTTATGGGAGTAGATTCTAAAGCTAGGAAGTATACTTAAGCACACGTTCTTGGACATATTTATAGAAATATATAAATATTTTAAATCCACTAACAAATTCTTGCTGGGGTAGATAAGGCTCACCTGGGAATCCTCCAACAAACACGGGGTCATTTGTATCAGCTGATGTGGATGCCTGGTTGGGGCTCTGGGCTACCACCTGGTTCCCATCTACTGTCAGCTCAATGCGGTGTTTGATCTTGTTGGCTGTGACTTTATGCCATTGTCCATCACACAAATGCCCAGGGATCCCAGCATCATAGACAGCAGTGAATCGGCCGGCACCATTGTCCACATGAAACATAAGCTAGAAAATAGGAAATTGAACAGTCACAGATGGTTTCATTAGAAAGGTTTCATGATGGTTTGCATAGCAAAAATTGTTATGTCTCTAGGAAAAAGGCATCGGCTGGAATAGTTAGAAATGAACATATCTGAGACATTTTAAAAATTAAAAAAAAAAATCTTGACAGAAATTAAAACACAGATTTAATGACCAGGAATCACAAAATATGTTCTTTGTTTGGAGCAAGATGTGTGAGACTAGTAATAATTCTGCTTTCAGAAAATGTGATATATGAGTCTAAGTGATAAAAAAAAGGAACCTCATATACACAGGGACAAATTCTACCATAGATCTTTATAGAGTATGAGAGTTCTTAGTGAACCTTTACAAAATTTCTTAAAAGATGTTTAGAGTAATTCATTAATTTGATTTACAAATTCATTTTAGAGGATTATTGCTTTTGCAAAATGTAAGCTTTTGAGGTTTTAATTGTATGCTTTTTTTTTCCTTCATGGATTCCATTTTATATGCAGGATTGCGAATAACATAAATTACTTTTTTGGGCAAGCTTCATGTCACAGGTGCCAGAGACTTTCAGCCAGAAGGCCAGTTAAATTCTTAACAATGTAGAACTTAGATTGGAAGTTCATGTCTAAATGAGAAAAACCTGTTTTCAGTAACATGGAACAGTCCCTGAAATTTGAGATGACAGAATTCTTTTGAAGCTGACGAAGAAAAGAAACATATTGAAACATTGAAAACAGTCAGTCTTGCAACACGTTTGACAAGGTAGAAGAAAAGACACGGGGTTTTTAAAAAGATGAAAAACTGCAATAGGTGAAAAGTTTGTAAACTGAACAGGGATGTAAAAACAAAACAAAACCTTAAGGTTTTACTCTATTGGGTGGAGTTTGTAAGAGCAGGACTTGGTGAGAAATACACATACATTGTAATGGAACTTGATACTCTGACAAATTGATAGTAACTGGTTAAAAGCAGGCGATGAAATGAAGCGAACTCCGACAAGATGTAGTGAACGTGCTTGAAAATCTGGCAAAGCCATGAGTTGTTGCTTGTCTGTCCCCCCTTTCCTGCCTCTGTACTCCTGGATCTTTTTGCTTTATTGCCTTTGAGGATGGTTTGAAGGTAGGAGGGAGAGTCTTGAGGTCACTCTGTGGTCTTTCTTCTTGGGAGGCGGCAGCAGTATACGAGTGGACATATGAACAGG